>NC_057811.1:338537109-338880102 GCF_018294505.1 Triticum aestivum | reverse complement strand
CCGACACGACACCCCGACCCCCGACACCTCCCGAAAAGGTGTTCTTTGGCCTTCCAGAAGCCGACGGGGTCATATATTTGTGAATTATTAGTTAGGTCATATATCTTTCGATTTTGTTATGCAAAACATCATATATAATTGTGTTGATCGGGTAGTTTTAAATGTGCAGTTGTTTCATCGCTGCGAGGTTTGGTGTTCGACGACCTCGCCGTGCGTTTGACGAGCTCTGCCCCTTCGTTCGTGGGTGAGCACAAATGACATGTCCTCCTCCCCCATTAATTATTTGATCTATTCCGATGAAACTTGATAGCTAGCTATATATGTGTCTTGAATCATCAGTATGCGTAACCAATATGTGTCTCCCGTTCGAAAGCGTCATAGTTATAAATATGCATGCATTTGCATATTTATAACCTTGATTCTTTCGAATTGTCCAACGCTATCCATGGACAGCCCGAGTATGTTTAGATTGGGTTCGTTTTCCCATATGCTTTGCTCTGGATCCGACGCATAAATTTCGTCAGTGCCTCCCCTGTTGTTCTTCGGGTACACATCCTCTCTGTTTATTGCAGAGACGTGTATCAGGAGAACAGCGGGGAGGTGCTGCCGAAATTTTGCGTAGGATCCGGAGCATAGCATGGGAAAATGAACCCAATCTAAACATACTCGGGTGGGATTAGGACCTATCATTACCTATTAGAGTGTAGGTTGCATGGACGTAATAAAATTGACAAAGTAGATCAACTGATGAATATATACATGGTGAATTATATATATATATATATATATATATATTTGTTGTGTGTCTAGTAGCTCTGAAAGTCAAGATGAGTGATCGTGCGCGGATGTACACCGGTCACACTGGTCAGAACAAATGGAGCGCTGAATGGTTCACAAAAACCAAGGGATCGTCGTCGTCGTCGCACCGACGAGCATGGTACCGGGATGGAAAACATGGTGCAAGACTTCGATGATGCTCGAGATTCAGACGAGGAGATGGAGGAATCTGCAAAGGCCTTCAATGAAATGTTGGAGTCTTCAAAACGTCCGCTCCATGAGCACACTGAGCTTTGTCAGTTGGATGCCATCTCACAAGTAATGGCTCTGAAGGCTCAGTTCAACTTGGGCAGAGAATGCTACGATGCAATGATGACAGTATTTGGACGCTTTCTACCCAAAGGCCATGTAATGCCTGCAAACCTGTACCAGTCGGACAAAATCCTCCGTGCACTGAAGATGCCCTATGATAAGATACATGCCTGTGAGAAAGGATGTGTCTTGTTTAGGCTTGACTATGCGGACTTGAACTATTGCCCCATTTGCAAGTCTTCCAGGTATGTTGTGGTAGACAACGGTATGGGTGAGAAGACACAGACCAAAATCCCCGTTAGTGTTCTTCGGTATATGCCAATTGTACCAAGACTTCAACGTCTTTTCATGGTCGAAGAGACGGCCAGACAGATGACATGGCACAAAACGGGCAAAAGAACCGAACTAGATGCAGATGGGAATCTGATGATTGTACACACATCGGATGGTGTTGCGTGGAAAAAGTTTGATAGATTACATGGTGACAAAGCGGCAGATCCGAGGCATCCTCGAGTCGGCATCAGCACGGATGGGTTCAGTGTGTTTGGTATGACGGCAGCCCAATACAGTTGTTGGCCCGTATTTGTCTTTCCACTCAATCTCCCCCCCGGACAGATTATGCAAAGAAAGAACATTTTCCTGACGTTGATAATTCCAGGGCCCAACTATCCGGGGAAAAATATGAATGTGTACATGCAACCGCTTAAGGACGAATTGCAAGAAGCCTGGGATAATGGGTTCAAGACATACGATGCCTATAGCAAACAGAACTTCATAATGCGTGTCTGGTACATGTACTCGACGCATGACTTGCCGGCGTATGCGCTATTCGTTGGCTGGTGTGTGCATGGAAGGTTCCCGTGCCCCACATGCAAGGGAGCTCTTGAGTTTCGTTGGCTTCAGGCTGGTCGCAAGTTTTCTTGCTTCGACATGCATAGACAGTTCCTGAATCCTCGCCATAAGTTCAGGAAAGACAAGAAGAACTTCATCAGAGGTAGAGTTGTCAAAAACTCTGCACCACCTGCATTGACAGGCCAACAGACCCTGGATCAGTTAAACGCTCTCGAGCCAGATCCAGAGCGTCCAGGGTACTTCAAGGGGTATAATTCTAAGCACGCCTGGACTCACAAAACATGCTTATGGGATCTGCCTTACTTCAAAGACCTCCTTTGCCCACACAACATCGACGTGATGCACACTGAGAAGAATATCGCCGAGGCACTTTTTGGTACATTGTTCGGCATAGATGGGAAGTCAAAGGATAATACTAAGGCTAGAGTCGATCTGGAGGCGCTATGTGATAGGCCGTTACAAAACATGAAAGAACCGAAAGGAAAGCAGAACTGGACGAAGCCAAAGGCATGGTTCAATCTTGGAAGGCCAGCTATGAGGGAAATTATCTTGTGGGTGAAAATGCAGTTGATGTTCCCCGATGGGTATGCAGCGAATCTACAGAGGGGAGCCAGTCTTGATAAATTGAAGATATTTGGTCTCAAGAGTCATGATTGGCACATATGGATTGAGTGGGTAATGCCGGTGATGTTGCGTGGCTTCATCCCTGAGGATGAATGGCTAGTACTGGCAGAACTCAACTATTTCTTCCGTGTTCTTTGTGCGAAAGAACTATCGCCTGGCGTGCTAGAAGAAATGGAAGAGTTGGCGCCGGAGTTGATCTGCAAGTTAGAGAAGATCTTTCCACCGGGCTTCTTTAATCCAATGCAACATTTGATTTTGCATCTCCCAACCGAGGCAAGATTGGGGGGGCCCGTGCAAAATCGTTGGTGCTACCCAACTGAGAGGATGGAGAAGACGCTTCGACAAAAATGTAAAAATAAACGTAGAATTGAAGCATCGATGGCTGAGGCATTCATCACTGGGGAGGCGGCAAACTTCGTGACAGCACACTACGAAGCCAAAAATTGTCATTTGCATAATCCGAAGCCTCGGTACAATGCTGACGACCCTAAAAAGGGTGGATCCAACCTCAGCCTATTCAAAGGGAATCTCGCACCAGCAAGTGTTTCAAATCCAGTGTCTTTGGATAACGAACAATGGCGGACCATTTCATTGTATATCTTCAACAACCTGATAGAAGTGCGGCCGTACATCGAGTAAGTTCTCGGTACATAGTTTCGCAACTTCTTTTTCCTTTGAACTGCTCTTATTCCTGGATATTTCATACAGTCGATACGTCGCCTTATTCTCGTATGGAGCGGTGATCCAAAAGGATTCTGTCGAAGAGTATGAGCTTCTCGCAAAGCAAGGAGGCGGCTATCCCGGTTTCATCTCTTGGTTCAAACAAACGGTAATTTCTATTAGACTTGTAGGCTAATTTGTAGGCGGCTATCCCGGTTCATTCGCTAATTTGTGCGTAATGCAACAATCCTTTCATATTAAACTTGTAGGCTAATTCAGAGTCTATGGACGCCGAATTGAGACAAGTCGCTAATGGTTTTGACTATAAGGTCCGTTCATTTGACAAATACGACATCAACGGGTATCGCTTTCGTACCTATGGCAAAGAGCTATCTATGGCCGACCGAAAGTCTACAAATTGTTGTGTATCTACTATCGGCGAAGGAGGTACCGAGTATTATGGGAGAGTTGAAGCAATTTATGAACTTCTATTCTATGGTGAAAACCCACCGAATGTCGTAGTCTTCAAATGTTATTGGTTTCAGCCGAAGGAGACTAGAAGGACTCATGAACATATAGGGCTAGTTGAAATCAACCAAAGCACCCATTTAGATGTTCCTGATGTCTATATTACGGCTCAACAGGCGACCCAAGTATTCTATCTACCGTGGGCCTGCCAAACTAATCCAAATCTGAAAGGTTGGGATGTCGTTTATGAAGTGCCGCCATGTGCTAGACTATCTCCCCCAAAGGAAGAGGATTATGAACCTCACATTAACCCAGACACATATGAAGGAGAATTCTTCCAAGAGACACGTCTTTCCAAAAAGCGTTTCAAGAACCGCTATACTTCACCCAAAAACATTGAAGTAGACAGCGACAGTGAATCCGACATCACCCCAGAGGAGGAACAAGAAGAGCCGGAACAAGAAGAGGTTACTGCTGCGGATGACCTGTCATTGCTTGACCGATTACGTCAAGGTGGCCTTCCACATGTTGATGCCACTGAACCCTATTAGCTCGTCATTGATTATAGTGATGATGATGATTATGCATTTATTGATGATACTGATCGAGATTATTAGTAGTGTCAGGTATTAAATTTTTTTATGTTGTACTTGATGATGATACACTTAAGTGATACACATATTATTATTCATGTCGGTCTTTTTTTATGTTGTACTAATTTTGTTTACTGTTTGTCATGGCAGGTGTTGAAAGATGGTGGGCGCTGGTCGGGAGCGCGCCAAGGCCCCTTCTTCGTCGGCGCGTGGTCTGAGGTCTTCCATTCCAGACGCACCTCTCCGCCGAGCGTTGCTGGACAGTATGGCCACACCGCCGGGCCCTTCTTCGTCGACCGCGGTGCCCAGCAGGGGACGAGGTAGGAAGAGAGGAGGTGGGGCACGTGCTCGCGGGAGAGGAGGTAGGGTGACTGCTACGGCGCCTTCCTCGCCGCCACCCCCAGCTGTTTCACCCGAGCACGTGACTGCTAGGGTGGACTCGTCCGAGGAGGAGGCTACACGGACTCCGGTCCACGAGCCTCCGGTCCACGGGTCTTGGGCCCACGAGCCTCGGGTCGACTAGCCTTCGGCCCACGAGACCCCGGAGGAGCACACGTCCGGATGGGGTACCTGGCCGGATCAGCCCGAGGAGCCGAGTGGCCATGCTGATGATGGCGGGGAGCCGACTGATCTTGAAGAGGAGGGGGGCACCGTCTACCAGCATGGTGCTACACGGCTCCCGTCCGTGCCGGCGACCCGCGAGCAGAGGTGGTTGATTTTCCCTGATGGGCAGAGGTACGTAAGTGCATTTAATATTTTTGTACCTTGTGCATTCACGTTTCTTCAAATAACTAATGCGTTGGCCTTGTCATGCTGCAGGGGTTGGGACCACCATCATAGTGTCAACCGGCCCAACTCCGTCCTTGGAGTTCTTTGCCGGCAAAACTTCCCGTGGTTTGTCACGTTGCCTGTTGAGGGTCGGCTTCCAGAGCTTGGATTGAGCTGGGAGCACTACGTGGCTGCCCCGGCCCCGCCGGATGAGATTATCGACGGTGTCGTGTGCGACACGAGGGCAGACATGGTGATCAGAAAGTTATGGGTAATTTCTCCTTTACACATTTAAAAATCTTCAACTAGCTAGTTATTAATTGTACTAATCAATATTGTCTCATTTGATTGCAGACATTCTACAGGTGTGAGGAGGGATACGAGGAGGACGCGGCACATGTTATCGAGAACGTCTGCAAGCGCCTACTCCAGAACTTATGGCACGAGGCTCGGGTGCAGGCTGTTCGAGACTACTACGCCTTGCGTGGTATCAAGAAGACCAAGCCGGCGTGCCGCAATAAGTTCCTGAGTAAGGAGCAGTACATGAAGGTAATTCTTAAGGCCTTCTACTTAAGTTCCTTCATTTAGTAATTCTTAGCCGTAGCGCTCAAGTTTTTATTTGCTAACTTAGGCACCTCCGAGATGGTGTGTGGATCGGATGGATTGTTGGGAGGTGTTGGTCGATGAGTGGTGCTCAAAAGAATGGCTAGCCCTCCACAACGAGGCCAAGGACAAACGTGCCCAAATGGAAGGTGTGCCACACCATCAAGGCAGCTCCAACTTATATCAGTTCGGGCGCAACTGGGTATGTGGTTTGCTTCATGATTCATGCAATTCATTCATCGTGCTAGCTTGAGCCCTTTAATTACTAATTTACATTGTTTCTCTCTTTCAGGCACGCCACAATAAGGTGGATAAGGTGCCAGAGGTGTACGACCTGTATGCCATGGCCCACACTGCCTCTTTCAAGAAAGTCAAGGCTTTCTCTCAGTCTGACCTCGATGATGCAAACAACTTCACCAACATCTCCTCCCACAACAAGCTCATGAGATATAGAGATGAGGGGAAGGCGAGGAAAGGGGAGGACTTTAACCCGAGCCAGGGTCCCATTGATCCAGAGCTGGTGATGATATCTGGTGGCGGGAGGTCCCATGGCTCCATAGCCATTGGAGATGGACTTATCCGTTGTCCTAGCACTCTCCCGGAGATCAAGGCGCGCCAGTCGAGCTCCGCTCCTGAGATAAGGCCTCGTGAACGGCCAGTGCAACTCGCCATCAAGGTTAGTGATACGTACTCAGTTATCTTTCTCCATTACATTGTGTGCGCTTCCATCAATGATTACAAATGGTCATGTGAGTGGTGTTGCAGGCTGCTATACAGAGTGAGAGAGATAGAACGGAGAAACTTCTGGCGGAGGCGGCGGAGAGGCAGCGGGAGTTGGAGGAGAGGACGACAAAGATGATGGAGGAGGAGAGGGCACGGAATGACATGCAGGCAAGGGCCATGTACGAGCTCCTTGTGGTAAGTTTCTTCTGCAGATTAGCCAAAACATTCATGTAGTGTTTGTCTCATTACTAACTAGTATGAGTGAGTCGTCAAAACCAAATGTGCAGTCTGTGTGCGAGAAGACAGGTCAGACCGCTCCGCCGATGCCAGTGATTGCTCCTGGGACCACGGTGAGTTTTATTTGAATGGACATTACTTGCTAGTCTTAACATTTGAGTGTCATCATGCTAACAAGACATTGGAAATGATCTTTGGTGCAGCGTAACTCCAGACAAGCATCGCACGATCCTTCTCCAGCTACCGACACGAGCCAGCCCGCTCATACACCTCCTGGATCTTGGTAAGTTTATCTAGTGTTTTGCTTAACACATGCATAAAGACCTAGACTTAGCTTTATTTCCTCCAATGCTTACCATAATGACCTAGACTTAGCTTCTTCTCCTCCAAAATGACTTAATAAGCTTACTGACCTCCAAAACCATCCATTTTACCTAAGTTAGCTCTAAAACAATCTGTAATTAGCTTACTTATGTCAAAAATTGCATAATTAGCTTAGTTAGCTCATAGACGATCCATTTTACCTAAGTTAGCTCTAAAATGACCCATTTTACCTAGGTTAGCTTATAAATGATCCAGTTCATCCAAGTTAGCTCAAAAATGACCCATTTTACCTAGATTAGCTCCTAAATGATCCATTTTACCTACGTTACCTTTAAAATGACCCATTTCACCTAGGTTAACTCCAAAATGACCCATCTTACCTAGGTTATCTCATAAACGATCCATTTCAACTAATTTAGCTCATAAACGATCCATTTCACCAAGTTAGCTAAAAAACGATCCATTTCACCTAAATATGCTCTTAAATGATCGATTCACCTAAGTTAGCTCAAAAAGATCCATTTAAACTAAATAAGCTCATAAATGATCCATTTCACCTAAGTTAGCTCAAAAACGATCTATTTCAACTAAGTTAGCTCATAAATGATCCATTTCACCTAAGTTAGCTAAAAAACGATCCATTTCACCTTAGTTACCTAAAAAACGATCCATTTGACCTTAGTTAGCTCATAAATGACCCATTTCAACTAAGTTAGCTCATAAATGATCCATTTCACCTTAGCTAGCTCATAAACGACCCATTTCAACTTAGTTAGCTCATATATGATCCATTTCACGTAAGTTAGCTCATAAATGACATACTCTTCTTGTTCTAGTCTTCTTCTTGTTCTAGTCTTCTTCTTGTTCTACTCTTCTTGTTCTAGTCACCTATTTCTAACTTTCTTATTTTGCCATTTTGCAGATTTCATTCACTTCATGGAAGCTACTCTTCTTGTTCTAGTCTTCTTGTTTATGTATGGATGGAACTTTGTTTATGTATGAAGGCTCTTTGTGATATGAATGGAACTTTGTTTATGTATGAAGGAACTTTGTTTATGTATGAAGGAACTTTGTTTATGGATGGAACTTTGTTTATGTATGAAGGAACTTTGTTTATGGATGGAATTTTGTGGTATGAATGCCTGTGAAATATATCTATATATGTCATATATATTTGCTGTGAAAATTGTTGGATTTAATAAAAAAAAGAGCCAATATGCAGGCTCTTTGCCGTCTGCCACCGACGGCAACGGGCTCTTTGCCGTCAGCCGCAGACGGCAAAGAAGCCACGTGGCAGCCAACTGTGCTTCCTGGGAGCTGACCCATTTGGTCAGTTTGCCTACAGTGGCAGACGACAAAGAGTAAACGAGTTTGCCGTCAGCGGCGGACGGCAAAGACCTGCCATGTAGTGACGTGTAGATGACATCATACGGCGGACGGCAAAGACACTAGAAAGTTTGCCGTCCGCTGGTGGATGGCAAAGGCACTAGAAAGTTTGCCGTCCGCGGCGGACGGCAAAGGCCTGCCGTTAGCCACTTAACGGACTGAGAGCACAATTATTGCCGTCCGCCCTCTTTGCCGTCAGCCGCCAGGAAGCAGACGGCAAAGTAGCTGTTTACCGTAGCCTACTTTGCCGGAGCCTTTTGCCGTCCGCGGCTGACGGCAAAGGCCTTTGCCGTCCGCCGTGGCAGACGGCAAAATAGTTGATTCCTGTAGTGTGCCTTTCTGTTTTTGGTACATACTAGTACATCTGTGTATTAACCATGTTCTTACATCAAACTAATGTTCTTGTGTATCCCTCATCAATCACTTATGATGAGGCAGGCAGGCAAGGGGACTACTCCTCATTTAAAGAATGCAGCATCAGCCTCCCGATATGATTCTCAAGAAACAGAAATGCTAGATGAAGATAGTGAACGTAGCTCTGTAGTTGATTACAGCATTTCCCCTACACTAGCATCGCAGGTGCTTGCTCTAACTTGGCAGCGTGATATGTGGTTGCATGTTGCATATGGTGTCTAGATTGTAATTCTTCCAATCTGGTTAAACTACATGTGCTAGTCTGCTTAGCTTATACATTATACCTGTTAATGTGACATGCCTTCCTGTATTTAGTACATAGTACATCTGTCTATTAAGCATGTCCTTACATAAAACTGTTGTTTTTTTTGTATCCCGCATCAATCAACATGACGAGACACCTTTAGTATATGCAGTGCGATATTAGTTGCATCTTTCATATGATTTATAGCATGCGCTGCTTCTAATTTGTTGAAATTCCATTTATGATGGGACGCTTTTAACTTGGCAGAGTCATATTGGTTGCATCTTTCATGTGGTGTCTAGCTTGCATTGCTTCTTATTTGCTGGAATGGTTTCTGCTTAGTTTACACAAACAATTGTGAACATGCCATGCCGTCCTGTTTTTCATACATATTCCATCCTGGTATCATGTGTTTGCCTTACATCAAAGTAGTGATTGTCAGTATCATGCATGAATGAGTTCTGAAGAGAGAATTTTATTGCTTTTTCTTGTCGGTTTTACTTGACAATTCAAAATCAATAAAGCGGAAGGAAGTTAGCAAGGCAGCGGATAAAGGTGCTCCTTCCGAATGGAGGGCCTCTACAGTTTCTACTCCTCCACACCCCCAAGATGATTTCCAAGACAACACATGCATAGACACTCAACAAAGCTGTGTTTATGATGAGCACGTCTCCCCTAGTGCACCATCACCGGTGCTCCCTCTAACTTGGCACTGTTATATGTGGTTGCATGTTATGTGTGATGTCTAGCTTGTATTGCTTCTAATTTTGTTGAATTCCATCTGCTTACTTTACACATTATACTTGAATAAGACACGTGTTCCTGTTTCTAGAACATACAATATCTGTCTATCACACCATGTTCTTTCATCAAATTACTACTGTTGTGTAACCTGCAACAATCACTTATCATAAGACACGTTTGACTTCGGAGTGTGATATAGGTTACATCTCACATTCTTTTCTAGCTTGTACTACTAATTTGTTGAAATGGCACTTATGACGAGACAGTTTTAACTTGGTAGAGTGATATTCCTTGCATCTTTCATATGGTGTCTAGCTTTCATTGCTTCTAATTTGTTGAAATGCCTTCTCCTTAGTTTACACATCATAAGCTGTGAATATGCAATGCTGTGAATATGCAATGGCACTAATGATGAGAGACCTCTAACATGGTAGTGCGATGTTGTTTGCATCTTGCATATGATTTATTTCTTGTACTGCTTCACATTTGTTTAAACGCCATTTATGATGAGACACTGTTAACTTGGCAGAGCGATATTTGTAGCATCTTTCATATGGTGTCTACCTTCCATTGCATTGCTTCAAATTTGGTGAAATGTCTTCTTCTTAGTTTACACATCATAGTTCTGGTTATCTCTTCCGTCCTGTTTTTTATACATATTACATCCTCCTATCATGTGGTTGTCTAACATCAAAGTTCAGTTCGTCTGCATCACGCATCAATTTGTTCTGAAGAACTAAATTGTTATTCATTTTTCTTGTCGGCTTGACTTAACATGGCACAGAGAAAGAGGAAGAAACACAGAATGGCAGGGAATGAGAAGCGGATGAATCCTGCAGATTCTGCTGGTACTGATGGTGCAATAGAAGGTCAAAGTCCAGCGGAAAATTCTACAGACACGGCATCCCATGCTACACGAGTTGCAAAAAAAGCCAAACAGAAACAAATAGCTGCCACCAAACAAGCAGAGACAGCCCTAGTTCTTGCAACACCTACCACAGTACTACCGGCTGCACGACTTACTCGTGCGTCAACTGAGCTAGCAGCACGTTCCCAAGCTCCCTTGCCACCTGACACTACTTCCCAAGCACTCTTGACACAAGACGAGTTGGCAATATCAGATGAACCTTGTGAGCTTCAACAGCAAGAAGGTAGTTGCTGGAGTCAAGTTACAGTTGCATGCTTCTTTATATGTAGTCTCACAGTTTGATGTACACTAACACTTCCTATGTTCGTTGTTGGACTAGCACCTAGGCGCAAGAGGAAACAAACATCAGGGATAATGCTCGATAGGTTAACTAAATCTAGAGGAGGAAGAATGGAGATCCGTTTTGAGGCAGGTTTAAAAAGGCCACGTGATGCTACAGAGTCAGCCAAGTTAGTATCAGAGGCAGCGGTTGCCGTTAGGTGTCATGTACGTATCCTCCCAACATGGATTCAGTACAGGAATGACAAAGACGAAACCCAGTTCAACACCTTCCTCGACCATTTATCTGTAAGTATGGTTATGTATGGAAACTAGTAATATCGTCTTGCTCTGTCCCATACTTTCTAGGTTGCTGATAATGAGACTCCCATAATTTTCAACAGATGAGGTTCAAGTTGGATAGCCAAGATGATGCAACCAGACAAGCTTGCACCCATGTTTTCAAGTCTGCTCTGCGATAGTATCGGTATAACTTGAGGAAAACTCACTTTGAAGGCAAGGCTAACAGTGAACTTTCCCAAACATCTCCAGTGGAAAATATATCGGATGAAGACTGGAGGGGCCTTGTTAAACACTGGTCTGATCCGAAGTATCAGGTACATTATATATATGTGATCAGATCACATGTTGAAGTCCTATTTACGCATGTGCCACACAAATCTATCTTCTTATAGGTGAACTGTTCAAAGAACTAGGCCAACCGTACGAAAGTGAAATTCCAACAGACGACAGGATCTTGTAGCTATATTGCACACTGCGAGGCTCTTGTAATTAGCTGCTGTTTCACTCTTTTCGCTGTACCATATTATCAGATCTATATTGACTTGTTCGAAATGCAGAGGAAAGCCCGCAAGGACCAAAAAGTACCTGAACCAAATGCTGTGGAAATCTTCAAGGACTGTCACACCAGCAAGAAGAATGGCATGACTACACCAGTCAAAGCCGCTGTTGTAAGTCCTTAATCCTCATGCCTTTTAACTACTACTTACTCTGACTTGTGCCTTGAACTGCATGGTTTGCAGCCAATGTCTATTACTCTTTTCAATTTTATACACAATTGTCTTAGCGTATCATTGCACCTTACAAGGTTTAAAAGAGAGGAGTGATGTTCCTTTGATCTTGACCCGTAATCTAGTTCCATGCTGGACTTGCCCACACAACGTTACAATTGCCTGTTTGTCTGTTCTCAGTTGTTTTGTGATATGAATGATGTCATACTATGCTTACCGTATTATAAACTTCGTCTCTTTATCCTTAGCCCTAAATACAATGTGAAGAAATATACAATACATTAGCGATGGTACATGGTCATATGTTTGGAACCTGGTTTTATTATGTACTTTGCAATAAAATACAACTAATATTTTACATGGGTTCACCAGAATAAGTTCTGTATATAGACCAAAGCTATTTTTTTGTTTGGTTTTGCTGCCTCCTTAATATCTTCTGTTCTGGTACTACTAATGTAAAACCTCAACTTTTCAGTGAGCTATGGAAAATTGGTGGAACCGCCACCTTCTGAAGGTCGCGAGGCAACGATAACCGCAATGTCAGCTCTTGCTATAGTGGGTCAGTACCTGTCCACTAACAGTGCCAAAAGCACGTTCCTGCGTAATACTGGATTGGTTGTTAAGGCAATATCGTCCAAACTGCCTCATGATCAAGATATCCAAGCTCAAAGCAATGTTGTATCTGCGCTCCAGACACAAGTCCATTCCCTAACAGAGACCCTTTGTGAAACAAGGAGAAACATTGCTCAATGTCGTCAAGATATGCATGGTTTTGAAACCAGACTATCAGACATTTGCTATGTTGTTCAGGAGCCTAGGGGAAATGAAGGCGAGGGTTATGGTGCTCCATCGGACAATACAACATGAAAACGTAACAGTCAGGTCAAATGAACTGAGCTTCTGAACTTCTGGTGGTGCATTTATCTGCTAGACTATTATGTTTTATGCCAACCTTCCTTTTGTTATATAGTTGTAATTTGTTTTGGTGCGATACAAAATTTATTCTTAACGTGCAGCCACCGGCTGAAGAAAACAGCAAGCCATTTTTGTATAGTGTAGGGTGTTCCCTATATTTGCACTGGTGGCGATCTTTGATGCTGAGTGGATGTAATCTGTGCAATCGCCTTAATAGCCTAGCGTTAGTTTTGGCCTTATTTATTTCCTAGTCTTCTTTTTCCCTGGTTTGCTAGTGGCCGCAACTGCCATGGGCCATATACGGGCCGTAGGATCCATGGGTCTCCTACGGGCTGTCGATAAATGGGCCTGTAATTGGTGGGCCTTGGGCCGTCGGATAAATGGGTCTACATGGGCCGTAATCGGGCGTAATTGGTATCGGCCCAGCACGGTAATAGGCCGTAGGACAGCAAAGGCTTAATTCTGTCACAGGCATAACGGGTCGTTAATGGGCCAGAATATAGGACGGGCTGCAAACGGCGTAACGGGTTAGCAGGCCAGAAACGGGTCGACTCTTGCCATGGGCCGAATTTGGCCCATTAGGGTAACAGGCCAGTAACGGGCCGACTCTTGCCATGGGCCAAATTTGTCCCATTAGGGGAAGAGGCCAGTAACGGGCCGACTCTTGCCATGGGCCAAATTTGGCCCATTAGGGGAACAGGCCAGTAACGGGCCGGAAGTAATCGAGGGCCGAAAAGGAGCCCAAGAACGTATGGGCCGTCAATAGGCCAAAGCTAACACGGGCTGGAAACGGCCCATGTAAATCACGGGCCGTTAACGGGTATAAAGAAAATTACTGTTCATTATGGGCTAGAGTCACCGTGGGCCTGTAAAGGGCCGAAAGATACGAAGGCCTCATATGGGCCGAAAGACGTCATGGGCCATACATGGGCCGAAAGTGAAATGGGCTGGTGTTATATTCAACGGCCCACATGACGTTGTTGGGCCGATTCCTTTAGGGCCTAACGGGCCGTGAGTTAACGGGTCGTAAAATGGGCTATTTGCGAAGAGACCGTTAACAGGCTTTTCATGGGCTAGCCCGTTAACTTTTGACCAAGTCAAACGGGCAAGCTTTTGTAAGCTAAATGGGCCAGTGGTGGGCCATGGCACGTGTCGACATATCATAGGCGCCTATCTAACCCACTGACGAGCTGACACGTGTTTCGTCCGGCCAATAAGAATTTTACACGTGGAAATTTCCCATTGGTCGGGGCTGTTAACGGGTTATCAGATCCAAAACCCGACCCGATAGCTTAACGGCGTTCCGTTACGGTGGATGCCACGTGTCGGTCACCCTTGACGAAAGCACTTCTGTGACACGCGATTTATCGTCATGGAAGTGGACACTACTGTGATGATAATTTTGGTAATGTCATGGAACACTTCTACGACATCACAGGTATGACTATCTTGATTCTGTCATAAAATCTTCATGGATGTACATGCATGACAAAAAACGCGACCTACTGTGACAAACACGTATCATCACGGAAGTGTATTTTTTTGTAGTGCATCTTCGTACACCTCCTCGGCACGACGACACGCCCGCCCCCAAAGCTCTGCCACCTCCTTTTTCCAGGCGGCATCACGGGCTTCACAGGCCGCCTGGCACCTGGTTTCCTCCTCCATCACCTCCTTCTTGAACGCCACCTGCCTAGCTTTCTCAGTCGGCGACAGTGACTTCCACAGACAAAGATTGTACTGGCCCCAAAACCAATCCAAAGTTGGGGGGTCCGGTGCAACCTCGTCAGGCGGCGCGTAGGGGTCCTCGTTGCTGCTAATCAAGTGAGCATCCTCGGGGGGTGGCGACTCCTCGATAGCGCGTTGGCAGACCGGTGGCGCCATGGCAGAGATTTGAGAGAGAGAGAGGGCGAGCGAGGGGAGGATGTAGATGAGAATGCAGGCGAGACGACATGAGCAAGGTAGTATTTATTGGCAGCCGAAATCTAGATCGACGGGGATAGTACACACGCCGGTCGCCGGAATTTACGAGTACTGTAGTTTGAATTACACACGATTCCCGCAGCAAAATCCGTGTGTGAACATAATAGCTGACGGTTTCCAATACAGAACCGTGTCTGATTAATGACCCCCGACACTCACCTACCAAACCTCGAGCCGCGAAATAGAGTGCCAATCATGTGGGGGCCGGTTGTTTTGCCAGATCTTTACATTTTCTTTTTTAACACCAGATATTTACATCGTCTGATGATTTTTTAACTCGCACACAAGTACACAAAAATATGATTTTTCAAACCGTTATGGTTAGGGGTTGCATGTAGATGTAGCTCAAATTTTAATTACGGTCATTAAATGGTTAGAAAATCACTTAAATGTCTTTAAAAGGTCAAATGACCCCTGAAATTTTCCAAATTTTCACATGACAGTTGTATTAGTGCACGTTAAACGTAGAAAACAATTTGAAGGCCGTAAGAGGAAGCTCCGTTCGTCATCAAACATGCATTGTTCCCTCTCGGAACCACGAACCTTCTAGTGAGTTGCTCCAGTTTGTGAGGGGTGTGTGTCCAAACTTTCGTCAAACATGCCAATTTTTTTACCACATCATCTTGGTGGCATGACATTAAATCAAGCAAGGTTTCATGTTTTTCTCATCATTTTTTAATTTTTTGGAATTAAAATGCTATGGCACTCCATGAATGTGCCCATGCCTTGAAACCAATATGTTTGAAAATTCCTTCTAATTTATTGCACATGAAATTAACTCACACACAAGTACAGAAAAATATGATTTTTCAAACCGTTTTGGTCAGGCGTTGCATGTAGATGTAGTTCAAATTTGAATTGTGGTCATTAAATGGTTAGAAAATCACTTAAATGTCTTTAAAAGGTCAAATGACCCCTGAAATTTTCCAAATTTTCACATGACAGTTGTATTAGTGCATGTTCGTAGAAAAAAATTTGAAGGCTGTAAGAGGAAGCTATCTCCCGTTCGTCATCAAACATGCATTGTTCCCTCTCGGAACCATGAACCTTCTAGTGAGTTGCTCCGGTTTGTGAGGGGTTGTGTCCAAACTTTCGTAAAAAATGCCAATTTTTTTACCACATCATCTTGGTGGCATGACATTAAATCAAGCAAGGTTTCATGTTTTTCTGATCATTTTTTAATTTTTTGGAATTAAAATGCCATGGCAGTCCATGCATGTGCCCATGCCTTGAAACCAATATGTTTGAAAATTCCTTCTAATTTACTGCACATGGAATTAACTCGCACACAAGTACACTAAAATATGATTTTTCAGACCATTTTGGTTAGGCGTTGCATGTAGATGTAGTTCAAATTTGAATTACGTTCATTAAATGGTTAGAAAATCACTTAAATGTCTTTAAAAGGTCAAATGACCCCTGAAATTTTCCAAATTTTCACATGACTGTTGTATTAGTGCATGTTAAACGTAGAAAAAATTTGAGGGCCATAAGAGGAAGCTATCTCCCGTTCGTCATCAACCATGCATTGTTCCCTCTCGGAACCACGAACCTTCTAGTGAGTTGCTCCGGTTTGTGAGGGGTGTGTGTCTAAACTTTCGTCAAACATGCCAATTTCTTTACCACATCATCTTGGTGGCATGACATTACATCAACCAAGGTTTCATGTGTTTCTGATATTTTTTTATTTTCTGGAATTAAAATGCCATGTCACTCCATGCATACATCTGCATGTGTCCATGTCGTGAGACAAATTTGTTTGAAAATTCCTTCTAATTTACTGCACATGGAATTAACTCGCACACAGGTAAACAAATATGATTTTCAAACCGTTTTGTTTAGGCGTTGCATTTCGATGTAGTTCAAATTTGAATTACGGTCATTAAATGGCTAGAAAATCACTTAAATGTCTTTAAAAGGTCAAATGACCCTGGAATTTTCCAAAATTTCACATTACAGTTGTAGTAGTGCATGTTAGACGTAGAAAAAAATTGAAGGCCGTAAGAGGAAACTATCTCTCGTTCGTCATCAAACATGCATTGTTCCCTCTCGGAACCATGAGCCTTCTAGTGAGTTGCTCCAGTTTGTGAGGGGTGTGTGTCCAAACTTTCGTCAAACATGCCAATTTCTTTACCACATCATCTTGGTGGCATGACAAAACATCAACCAAGGTTTCATGTGTTTCTGATATTTTTTATTTTTTGAAATTAAAATGCCATGTCACTCCATGCATGCATATGCATGTGTCCATGTCGTGAGACAAATATGTTTGAAAATTCCTTCTAGTTTACTGCACATGGAATTAACTCGCACACAAGTACACAAATATGATTTTTCAAACCGTTTTGGTTAGGCGTTGCATGTAGATGTAGTTCAAATTTGAATTACGGTCATTAAATGGCTAGAAAATCACTTAAATATCTTTTAAAGGTCAAATAACCTCTAGAATTTTCCAAAATTTCACATTACAGTTGTAGTAGTGGGCGTTAGACGTAGAAAAAAATAGAAGGCCGTAAGAGGAGCCTATCTCCCGTTCGTCATCAAACATGCATTGTTCCGTCTCGGAACCACGAGCCTTCTAGTTAGTTGCTCCGGTTTGTGAGGGGTGTGTGTCCAAACTTTTGTCAAACATGCCATTTTTTACCACATCATCTTGGTGGCATGACATTACATCAACCAAGGTTTCATGTGTTTCTGATTTTATTTTTATTTTTTGGAATTAAAATGCCATGTCACTCCATGCTTAATTGTGTCATAGCCGTTAGACCAATATTTTTGAAACTTCCTTCCAATTTACTGCACATGGAATTAAATCGCACACAAGTACACAAAATATGAGTTTTCAAACCGTTATGGTTAGCTGTTGCATTACATGTAGTTCAAATTTCAATTACGGTCATTAAATGGCTAGAAAATCACTTAAATGTCTTCAAAGGTCAAATGACCCCTGAAATTTTCCAAAATTTGACATGACAGTTGTATTAGTACTACAAAATTTATCGTTCATTTAAAACACCATCCGTTGCCACTTTACTCCAAATTCGTCTTTCACACCTAATAAAAAGTATCTACAACATCACACATAGTTGTTTTCTAGGAACCGTTTGCGATGAAAATATCTGGGTCTATTTAAGTCTTCCTCCTTAAGCTTCGTCGGCTCGTCTGCTCCAGTGCCGGCAGCCCCCGAATCCATGAATCCCGATCCCCATTCCCGCACCCCCTTCTTGCAAAGATGACGCCGTGGAAACGCTTCGTGAAGGCCCGTACGATGGCTGCGTCACCCCCCCCCCCCCCGAGCGCAGCCGCCTACGCCAAGAGCGCGGCCGCCTACGCCGAGAGTGCCGCCGCGTCCGCATTGAGTGCGGCCGCTTCTACCGAGAGGGCGTCTGCGGCAGCCGACAGGGCAACTGCAGCAGCCAAGATGGCTGCAGCTGCTGCTGCGACGGCGGTTGTAAACGCCGCAAGCGCTCGAGCTGCCGTCCGTGCTGCCGATGTCGCCCTGGCCCGGGTCAAGGCCATCCACGCCAAGATCGAGGATGCACACGCCAAGATATTCCAGGGCACCTCAGACTCCAGCATGCAACCCACGTCTGAAAAGGCGGCAGTGGCCATGGAGCACCTGCTTCCTCATGAGGTCACCGAGCGGGAGTTGGAGATACAGGAGGCGGCGGAGATCGAGGAGCGCCCGGAGGAGGAGTTGCGCGTGGCGGAGGTCGAGGTAGAGAAGAGTCTGTCCGTCGAGGAACCTGCGGTGGAGTACCAACACGAGCTCTGGCACAGCCACTACTACGAGTACTACAACCTTGAGGGCGGCGCCGAGGACGAGGACGAGGACGCGGTCGACTTCAGCAGGGGGTACGCGGAGTCCACCAACGGCGGCATGTCGCCAGGACAAGTCATCGACGTCTCATCTCACACCGGCAATGCATAGGCCGGCGCGGCGACGGATTTGTTAAAATTATGCGTACTTAGGCTTTGTTTTTAATGCTTGTCTTTTGTTAGAGCAATGTTTAGGTCAACTGGCTCTGTTTAATTACTAAAATTGCTCGATTCAGTATGTGTGGTTTGTTTGCTGTACGCTCTTTTGTGTGCCCAAATTAGCAAGCGATGTTAAATTATGCAATGACGTACCCGGGGAAATTTCCACCAAAATTTGAATTATCAAACTCATCCCATGCGCGCAAAGCAGAAGAATCATTTGCGATGCACACAATCGTTCAAAATAAATGGTCCGGTGGCACCGCGCGCAAAGTTTCCCTCCACATTTCCAAAATTTTGGCCTACCGCCAAAATATCTTCCCCCGCCCCCTTCCCCCCTTCCCCACCCCCATTTCTCCGCGACCACAAGTCACATTTCCCCTGTTTCCTCCTTCCTTCCTTCCTTGCTAAGCTATAGCCGCTTCCTCGCTCTCGCCGTCTCGCATCCTACCGTCGGGGTCGCCATGGTCTTCTTCATAGACCTCCCCAGCGGTTCCTCCTCCGGCGACGACTCCTTCACCACCCGGGTATGCCTCTCTTCTCTCTCTCGGGCTATGACTTAGAATGAAGAATTTTTACCCGATGGTCGATTTGAGTCATTTCTTCCTCTTGTAACTCCCTACGACCATCAGTGGCAACGAATGGAGCGAGGTGGCTAAAGATCTATTTGCTCGTCTTCACCATCAATCTCCATGCATGAAGCTAGTTGCGTTTGAATCTGTGGACAGTGGGAGGAAGTTTCTGTCATGTGCAGAGAAGGTTAGACCCTCTTTCGTTGTTACAAATCATTTGTTAGATGTGATTCAGACACTGTCACGGTCCCAGCCCATTCATACCACACCTTCAACCAAACGCATCCTAAGACAGTGTCACAGTTTGTACCTAGTATCTTAAATTGTTGCCACCTCATCAGCGGTGCCATTAGAAAATTATTTGGCACCGCTTTCAGCAGTTTGTGCAGCCAACTTTGGTCCACACATCTGAGCAGCCAAGTAGTAAAATACTAAATCTTTATGGCATGAAGGAACTGGGCATCAGAGCAACTACGTGCTCCAGAGTCCGGGTCCCTGATTTTTTCCCGCTGCATCGGCTCGCCAGTGCAGGGCACCGGTGCGAGATGTAGCAACAGTTGTCTTTACCCCAGTTTTGGCATACATAGTGGACGGCCTTAGTGCTATTAGTTCTATGTTACTAAATTTGTGCATGTACACACTTGTTAGTATCAATTTACTGTCATCCAAACATTTTCGCTATGCTGTTGTAGTTATATTTACCTTCCTCATAAAATGTTCAATTTGTTATTTATTGTACATGAGTAAGAACTTGTAGCGTCATTGTAGTTAATTATAGCTTCTGATATTCCAGAATTTGGTTGTTGTCTCAGTAGCAATTAATTCATTTGCACATTGATCTTTTTGAGAAGATATGCCATAATTAACATGTTTCTTTAGTTTTTCAAAATAAGCATTGGTGATTTTCTATGTTGCTATAAACCCATTTCCCCTACAATTGTTACTAATCTAGTTTTAAATATGATAGGATGAACGGATGTGTTCTTACTTGGAGTGGGTTGATCAAGAGTGGCCATAGTCTTTGAAGATGTGCCTAGCGAAGCTCTGGAGCATGTATGAGGAAGAGAATAGACGTAGGCATAGAGAAACTGTTGTCAACGCTGAAGAATATTTGAAGATGCGGGATAAAAATTTGAAGGTGGAGAATGAGCTCAGATTTTTAAATCGGACTTTGCTAAGATGGTGTTGGCGAAGGAGGAGCCACATTCCCAGTTGGCCCGTGCAAAACAGGTTCTTACTGAACTAGAAGCAGAGGTGGATAAGACGAGCCTGGATGATCTCGATTAGGGAAATGAATATATTGTTCTTATGAAGTTGAACTAGCTATATGTTGTACTGTGCTATTTTCATGTAGCTACCGTACTGTGATGTTATAATATATTTATGTGCCTAATATGAAATTGGCAAACAGCTGTTTGATATGAAATGTGAATTTGCGTAATACTGGAATTATTAATTGTAAACTAATAAACCTGCTAAATGTGTCATGGACCTTTGCAAACGGTTCTAGCAGTAAAAGCGCTTGCGATGGATAGCCCAATGCCACACAGTTTTCTTCACCAAATCATGTGTGATATAGTTGATAAAAGCAAACAGTTAACCAAGGCAGACCATGTGTGATAGTTACACCTTTCATACACGAGCCTACACATAAAACTGTGTGAGATGTACGTACGAACGGAAACGTTTTCCCTGGATTGACTGTGTGGGATGTACATAAGAATGGAAACGTATTCCTTGGATTGACTGTGTGTGATATACATATGAACGGAAATGTTTTTCTGGGATTCACCGTGTGGGATGTACATACCTACGGAAATGATTTTCTTGGATTACCGTGTGGGATGTACATACCTATGGAAATGATTGGGTTTCGATGCCTCGCCCGATCTCACACGGCCCCAGCCTGTTTCCCAGGAGGGCCTATCCCTGACGATTTCTGGGTCGTGTGGGAAGGACCCCCCCTATCGCCCACGCTCACTTGGCGATGGTTCCAAATGTCGTCGCGAAAAGGGGTTAAAAACCATTTGTATAGCACCGACGCGCACCAGTGTATGGACTTTGATTGACTTGCCCGATGATCGGCGAGCCATTGAGAATAAATGGATCTTCAAGAGGAAGACGGGCGCTGATAGTAGTGTTACTATCTACAAAGCTCAAATTGTCGCAAAAGGTTTTCGACAATTTCAAGGTGTTGACTACGATGAGAGTTCCTCACTCGTATCTGATACGTCTCCAACATATCTATAATTTATGAAGTATTCATGCTATTATATTATCCATCTTAGATGTTTTACATGCATTTATATGCTATTTTATATGATTTTTGGGACTAACCTCTTAACCTAGAGCCCAGTGTCAGTTTCTGTTTTTTCCTTGTTTTTGAGTTTTACAGAAAAGGAATACCAAACGGAGTCCAATTGATGTGCCAATTTTTTACGATTTTTTATGGACCAGAAGAAGCCCACGGAGAAAAAGAGTTGCGCCAGAAGAGTCCCGGGCTGTCCACGAGGGTGGGGGCGCGCCCACCCCCTGGGTGTGGGCCCCTTCTCGTGGACGACTCGGAGACCCCCCTGACGTGAAACCAACGCTGAAAATTCCTATAACTACAGAAACCCCCAGAAAATAACCTAGATCGGTAGTTCCGCCGCCGCAAGCCTCTGTAGCCATGAGAAATCAATCTAGGCCCTCTCTGGCACCCTGCCGGAGGGGGCCATCATCATCGGAGGCCATGGAGGAGGATCCCGGAGGGGCCATCATCGCCATGAAGGCCAAGGACCAGAGGGAGAACCTCTCCCCATCTAGGGGGGAGGCCATGGAGGAGGAAGCACAAGGGGGAGAACCTCTCCTCCTCTCTCTCGATGGCGCCGGAGTGCCACCGGGAGGGGAATAATCGCTGCGATGAGTGTCTTCATCACCATCATCATCACCATCCTCATCTCTTTTACGCGGTCCACTCTCCCGCACCCCGCTGTAATCCCTACTTGAACATGGTGCTTTATGCCACATATTATGATCCAATGATGTGTTGCCATCCTATGATGTTTTGAGTAGATATCCTTTGTCTTTGGGTTGATTGATGATCTAGATTAGTACGAGTTGTATGTTTTATTTTCATGCTGTCCTATTGTGCCCTCCATGTCGTGCAAGCGTGAGGGATTCCCGCTGTAGGGTGTTGCAATACGTTCATGATTCGCTTATAGTGGGTTGCTTGAGTGACAGAAGCATAAACCCGAGTAAGGGGGTTGTTGCGTATGGGATAAAGGGGACTTGATGCTTTAATGCTATGGTTGGGTTTTACCTTAATGATCTTTAGTAGTTGCGGATGCTTGCTAGAGTTCCAATCATAAGTGCATATGATCCAAGAAGCGGAAGTATCTTAGCTTATGCCTCTCCTTCATATGAAATTGCAATGATGA
Source organism: Triticum aestivum (assembly GCF_018294505.1). Classification (NCBI taxonomy): domain Eukaryota; kingdom Viridiplantae; phylum Streptophyta; class Magnoliopsida; order Poales; family Poaceae; genus Triticum; species Triticum aestivum. The sequence goes on along the minus strand of NC_057811.1, from coordinate 338,857,289 downwards.
CTACCAGTCTTGTTAACAATTGCCTAGGATAATTCTGCACACGGACCCATCATTATTCCACACTCGCTATTTATGATATTTAGTAATATATTCTAACTTTATGATAACAGCACCTACTTTTATGTTTTAGCTCTCCGATATCATGCAAAGTTATCCTCTTCATACCCACAATGTTGTTTTATTTCTCGTTTCTAGTTGGAAGCAAATGTTCGGTGTACGTAGAGTCGTATCAGTCGCAGATAGGACTTGACAGAATATTGATCTTACCTTCAGCTCCTTGTGGGTTCGACACTCCATACTTATCACTTCCACCATTGGGAATTGCTACGATGATTTCACGCACTTGGGGATTATCAAGCTCTTTTCTGGCGCCGTTGCCGGGGAGCAATAGCGTGGGGTTGATATTCTCGTGCGTGCTTGTTTGCTTTCTTCACTAAGTAGATTTTGTTTTACCTTTTTGTTTCTGTTTTTTTGTGGGTGAAACATACAAAAATAAATAAAAGAATGAAAATAGAAAAAATTACTTGCCTCTCATGCCTAAAAAGTTTTTCAATAAGAGATGTGATTGGAAGATTATGCATTGAAGAAGTGAGGGTCGACCTTGAGCACTTGTGTTCATGCTCATGGAAACAATGTAAAAAAATTCATGGAAGCTTCTCTGAAAATAATTATCCCCTTGTATATATCCATTGTATTATAAAAATAATGTGCCAAGCTTTGGTTTTAGCATGATTAGATTGCTTGTTTACTATGTGCAGCACGAAAACAGAAACTTTGGCTGTAGTGCGTGAATTTACATTTTTTTACTGGAAAGTCAAATGGGTCTGCTACTTTTTGCACATTACTTCTGTACAAATGTTTTAAATTTTCATATTTGTTTAGAATTTTTTGGAGTTACAGAAGTTTACTAAACTTCCAGATTACTACAGACTGTCCTGTTTTTGACAGATTCTGTTTTCTATGTGTTGATCGCTTATTTTGATTAATCTATGGGTAGTATCGGGGGGTATGAACCATGGTGAAGTTGGAATACAGTAGATAAAGTGCTAATATGAAATTGGAATGAGTTTTCAACAGTACCTAAAGGTAGTGATTTGCTTTAGTATACTAACGAATCTCAGAAAGTTTTTGTTAAGTTTTTGTGGATGAAGTGTTCGAAGAATGAGGAGTTACCGATGTGAGAAGAATAAAGAGAGGCAAGAGTTCAAGCTTGGGGATTGTGACGCCCCCGATTCGACCGTGCACTAATCATGCACGCAAATGTGTACGATCAAGATCAGGGACTCACAGGAAGATATCACAACACAACTCTACAATATAAATAAGTCATACAAGCATCATAATACAAGCCAGGGGCCTCGAGGGCTCGAATACAAGTGCTCGGTCATAGACGAGTCAGCGGAAGCAACAATAGCTGAGTACAGACATAAGTTAAACAAGTTTGCCTTAAGAAGGCTAGCACAAAAGTAGCAACGATCGAAAAGGCAAGGCCTCCTGCCCGGGACCTCCTAACTACTCCTCGAAGCCGAACTCCACGTAGAATCATCCTCGGGATCTCTAGCTCCTGGACTCCAGCATCTGGTTGCGACAACCAGGTATAGAAAGGGGAAAAGAGGGAGAAAAGCAACCGTGAGTACTCATCCAAAGTACTCGCAAGCAAGGAGCTACACTACATATGCATGGGTATATGTGTAAAGGGCCATAACAGTGGACTGAACTGCAGAATGCCAGAATAAGAGGGGGATAGCTAATCCTGTCGAAGACTACGCTTCTGGCCACCTCCATCTTGCAGCATGTAGAAGAGAGTAGATGGTAAGTTCACCAAGTAGCATCGCATAGCATAATCCTACCCGGCGATCCCCTCCTCGTCGCCCTGTTAGAGAGCGATCACCGGGTTATATCTGGCACTTGGAAGGGTGTGTTTTATTAAGTATCCAGTTCTAGTTGTCATAAGGTCAAGGTACAACTCCGGGTCGTCCTTTTACCGAGGGACACGGCTATTCGAATAGATAAACTTCCCTGCAGGGGTGCACCACATAACCCAACACGCTCGATCCCATTTGGCCGGACACACTTTTCTGGGTCATGCCCGGCCTCGGAAGATCAACACGTCGCAGCCCCACCTAGGCTCAACAGAGAGGTCAACACGCCGGTCTAAATCCTATGCGCGCAGGGGTCTGGGCCCATCGCCCATTGCACACCTGCACGTTGCGTACGCGGCCGGAAGCAGACCTAGCCTAGCAGGCGTTCCAGTCCAATCCGGCGCGCGCCGCTCCGTCGCTGACGTCAAGAAGAGCTTCGGCTGATACCACGACGTCGAGTGCCCATAACTGTTCCCGCGTAGTTGGTTAGTGCGTATAGACCAAATGGCCAGACTCAGATCAAATACCAAGATCTCGTTAAGCGTGTTAAGTATCCGCGAACGCCGACCAGGGCCAGGCCCACCTCTCTCCTAGGTGGTCTCAACCTGCCCTGTCGCTCCGCCATAAAGTAACAGTCGGGGGCCGTCAGGAACCCAGGCCCACCTCTACCGGGATGGAGCCACCTGTCCTTTCAGCCCCCTCATCAGAATCACTTGCGGGTACTCAACGAGCCGACCCGACTTTAGTCACCACATGTGTCATGTATATAAAGTATATAGTATATACCCGTGATCACCTCCCGAAGTGATCACCGCCCAGTAGTATAGCATGGCAGACGGACAAGAGTGTAGGGCCACTGATGGAACACTAGCATCCTATACTAAGCAGTAGGATAGCAGGTAAGGGTAACAACTGTAGCAACAATGACAGGCTATGCATCAGGATAGGATTAACCGAAATCAGTAACATGCTACACTACTCTAATGCAAGCAGTATAGAGAAGAATAGGCGATATCTGGTGATCAAGGGGGGGCTTGCCTGGTTGCTCTGGCAAGAAGGGGTCGTCATCACCGTAGTCGTACTCAGTGGCATCAACAACGGTCTCGGGGTCTACCGGAGAAGAAGAGGGGGAAGAAACAGTAAATACGGAGCAAGCAAAACATCACAAAACATAACGAGCTAATACGCGATGCTAGGTGTGCCCTAACGCGGTAGGAGGTGATACCGGCGAAGGGGGGAAACATCCGGGAAAGTATCCCCGGTGTTTCACGTTTTCGGACAGATGAACCGGAGAGGAAAGTTGCGTGTTCGCTATGCTAGTGATGTGTGGAGGACGAACGGGCCGCGTATCCGGATTCGTCTCGTCGTTCTGAGCAACTTTCATGTAGAAAGTATTTTCATCTGAGCTACGATTTATTTTATATGATTTTCTAAAGTTTTAAATAATTTTTAGAATTTATTTAATTAATTTAATTCAACATTATCCAGAATAGTGCATGCAGACGTCAGCATGACATCAGCAGTCAACAGAGGTGTTGACTAGGTCAAACTGACATGTGGGTCCCACTGTCATACACTGTTAATAATTAACCAATTTAATTAGTTTAAATAACAGATTAGTCAGGTTAATTAATTAATTAGGCTAATCTAATCAGGATTAATTAAGTTAATTAATTATTTAATTAATTATTAATTTGTTAATTAATTAATTAATTATTATTTTTAATTTAATTAATTTTTCTTTTTACTAATTTTTTTTCAAAACGTTCTAGGCAAGGGCCCACTTGTCATAGGGCCAGAGGCCATAGCGGGCACGGGCGACGGCAGTTACAGGCGCGGGCACCGGGTCGCCTGGACCCGGGCGCGTGCGGGCTGGCCGGCGGCCACGGCAGGGCAGCTGCAGCTGGCTGGAGCGGGTCTGCGGGGTGAGGGGGGGCGGCCAAGCGCGACGCAGGGGGGTGCGTGCGGGCGCGCATAGCAAGCGGCGGGCGCGACGCGGATGCGGCCGTGGATGCGGCGCGCGGCGACGGGGTTCGGCACGGGGAGCAAGGGCGGCGGCTGGACGGCGCGAGGGCGCGGTCGCGCGAGCGGGGCCGATGGCCAGAGCGAAAGGGAGTGGCCCGGGGCGTGGAGCCCCGCGGTCGGGAGCAGCGGCAACGCGGTTGCCGCGGGCTCGGCAGGCAGGGCGCGGCTGCCGGCGCATACGGGCATGGCCACGGGCGCAGCAGGTGCGGACGCGCACGGGAGGTCGCGGGGCGTGGTGAGGCGGTCAGCGTGCGGGGACGAGCGAGAGGGAAAAGAGGAGGTTGGGGTCCTCACGGGCGAGTAGAGACCATGCGAGGCTCGAGGGAGGCCCTTGGGGAGGAGGACGGGGACGACCGGGCGGCGGGGAGGCAGTCTGGCGGGGAGGCGGCAAGGGGGTGCGGCGCACGGCGGAGAGGACGGCGAGGCGTCCACCAAGGAGGACTGGTCGAGGCGGCGCGGTGTGGTCGATCCGGGCGGCGGGGTCGTCGGTGACGCTGGAGAACGAGAGGGAGTGGGTGTCTCGATCGGGAGGAGTGGGGGGTTCGTGCGGGAGGAGTGGGGGGGATCGTGCGAGGCGACGGGAGGGGCGTCGTCCAAATCCAGGGGCGAGGGGGTGAGAGGGGATCGGGGAGGGGAGAGGCTAGGGTTTGAGCGTCAGCAGGCCATATAGGCGGGGGGCGCAGTTGGGCCGGTGGGCCGGCCGGCTGGGTTGTGGCCCAGTTGGCCAGGGGGGTTTCTGTTTTTATTTCTCTTTTGTTTCTTTTTAGTTTTCTTTTATTTTCAGTTTTGGTAAAATACTAAAGTGGCACCCAAATAGATGTTACAAATTATGCCACAGCCACAAACAACTTAGCACTGAAATAAAATAGTTTTGAAATTGTTTATCATTTTAAAAGCATTTAAATAATTATTATTGCTACTATTTTATTCATTTTAGAGTGTTTAAACATTTTATAAAGGTGTGGTTTCTCCACATAATTACCTATGTATTATTGTCATATTTAGAACATTTTAGTTTTGACATTTGAAAACTTTTAATTTTTGCTTGATTTCGAATCTTGAATTTGAAACGATTTCGAACTAACGCGAGATTAGCAACAGAAATCAAAGTGACGTGGCATCCTTAACAGAGGGTTACTGTAGCTTAATTATGCGGGCGTCACAATTCTCCTCCACTACAAGAAATCTCGTCCCCGAGATTTAAGAGGTAGTGAAAGGGGGAAGGTTTGGTTACGAATCTAGCGGGTCTTCTCATCTGGCTTGCTCTTCTCGAAGAGGCCGGTCCAATACATTGATGTCTTCATTTCTCTGCTTCAGGTCATCATGATGAAGTCAGCGTCCTTTCTTCAGGAACTCCATCGTACTTACGAAAGAATAAAGGGTGGCCATTCCGGGAGAACAGACCTCTGCAAGGTTGATTATGCGGTCATAACATCGGGGAAGGTGGTGGAAAGTAACTCTCGAATTGAACTTAAGAAAATATCGAGAGCAAAGTAAGGAGGTATCATGGAAAGTTTCGAGCGGGTACGCAATCGCTCGATGTCTGAAACAGGGCATGAAAGGGGTTCAAAGCAACGGGGATAAGTATTGTGTTTGATACCAGAATTGATGATCCCTCGGAAGGTGGCCGTGATTATATACGAGGTCACGCGCGAGGAACAACCTTGGGAACCAGTGGTGTACAGGAGAGTCAGGTTTCGATCCTGTGGAACTGTGGGTTATGGACCCACCATGTGGGTTAAAAGTAAGAAGAGGGGTGACGTCTTGCACGATCATGTAAGCAAGGCATGTCAGAGGATAGTCTGTCAGTTATGTCGGCAACAACAATCGGTACCAAGGGCGAGGGACAAAGAGAACCATTTTCCTGCTCGTTGAACAAGGCGGACCAATAAGCAAAGTTCTTGTCCATCGGTGGCTACCGGAATGTCATCACAATAGTACCAGGGTCTTACTGAGAGAGTGGTACAACAAGGTGCTTACCTAGCAGGGAAATGTCACTGCTTAGTTAAGTCAGATTACCGAAAAGGTTAAACAATACAATGGAAATGATAGTATGATTATCAGATTAAACAGAACAATGGAAAGGAAAATGTGTTTCAACACATGTTTCAGGGGTATATCCTTCCAAGGACGAGCAGAGCATGATATCCATGACATGATATAATGTAGAAAACTCTTTAGGTACGGGAGAGAATTTTCATGACATTACCCATACAGCGGTGTTTGGATAATTGAGCAGCGAAACATTTAGCATTGGGCTTCAAATGTTCCTGTTGAAAATTGGAGTACCATAGACATGTTTCGAGATGGCCTTGACATGGTCAACAGGTGAAGATCAGACTTTGGAAACAAAAAGGATCCATCAGGAACAACTTATAGAATAAGTCTTACAATTTCCTCACGGAAGAATGACTAACCTTGCCAAAAAGGAAACTATAACAATAGGTCCTCCGGCCAGGTGTGTTAGGAATGACATCACCTTACCGGGTCATAAATAGGCCAATGTTATAACTCTTGGAAATATGTTCCAACCATCATATCTGACCGAGATTCAGATCTGATTGGTGTCAGGATAACTCAGACTCAGGATGCCTGAGAAGAAAAGGTGCAACACAAATTGTTGAAACGACATCGAAGATTCTTGGGAGATGAACTATGGAAGCGAGTTCCGAACAAGGGTTCATCATTAAATCAAGGAGAGGTGAGGAGGTGATTGATTGACGCAGCGACAATCCATTGAGATTTCCAAAGATGGATTTCCACACTATGTGAACAAGGAAATAACATTAGCTAGATCGAATGAACTTATTGATGTATGCTCGAGGAAAACATACACAGTTAAAACATTGGTTGAAATGTGCACCCAAAATTATGGGCTAGGTAGCACGATCAATGTTCGAATGATGATTGATTAAGCATAGACGTAGAATGCAAACTATGGACCAATAACTTCAAAGCAATAGGGTTGCTGGAAGTTTAGAAGTTATACATCCAGACCATTTGTCGGTATTTCGTTTGGAATCAACACGAGGACCCAAGAAGGAATGGTGATGGTGAGAAGTATCACCATACCAAGATTTCTTAAGGTGGAGTAATGCTCACGACATTCTTGACATCAAAGATGGTAATACTCCACGGTAGCACATAACATAGGTTGGATAGCAGGGAAATCAAGATACAACGCAAAATATGAACAAGTTGTGTTGGGGGGAGGCAAGAATGTTGTCGATGATAACACAATTCATCGAGGGGCAAGGATGGTATTTCTCATCCTGAATTTCGACACACAACTTGGAAGAAGTCAAACTGTTGACAATGATCACGACAAATTTGTCGAGAGGTTTTCAAGAAGATGTAATTGATCGACGATGACATCAAGTCAAAGGAATGATGAAGCGAAAGGTTATTGGAACCACGGGTAGGACACAAACTCAAAATCAAGTTTGCTGTTTCAAGGAGAAGTGATATGACGAGGAAGATCGATGCAAGATTAGCTCACTGTCGAAATTTGTGCGCTGGGAAAGGACCAGGTAGCACAGTTAAAATCAGCACGATAATGACATAGCCGAGCAGGCTAGGGATGACGTGATCGAGTACGAACTCGTAAGCAAAGGAGATTACTAAGAGTTGTTTAATCGTGATGCGGACTCGATTCAGTTATCGATGTCCTTGAGTGTTTAATAACTCGGAGCCCGTGAAAAATTGGAATCAATGAGAATGTAATACTTGATGGAGAACTCATAAGAGGTTATGCAGTTCCGTGATAATCTCGAGATACCAGGGGGTAATACTCGACGACAAACAAAGTAGAGGTTGGATTGGGGTATTGCTCTGCAGAAGTCAAGTGCTTAAACTTGCACGAGAAATGGTGTTTAAAGGAGAACATGGTCGGAAACCACGATCGCAAAAGGCAGATTCCCAGATATAAGATGAACTTATACCAAGGGAATAATTAATTTAAGAGAAGCTTTCAATGATAAGATCTACATCGTGTCCATGGGCATGAACACAAAGTTCAAGGTCGACTTCCACTTCTCCAGTGCATAACCTTTCATTCACTTCTCATTTTTCAAAGAAGTTGTAGTGTTGAAATTTTATCTGGCAAAATACCAGAAGAGTATGACTCATGAAAACTTTCGAGTTCACACATATTATGGAAGGCATAGGTTCAACCCATCAAGGCATCTTAGGAACATATACCACAAACTTCGGAGTAAATATTACAAGCTCGAAAGAAGAGCATTGTTCAAAAACAGATGATACAATTTACCAAAAGGCATTATATACCCATGGAAAGGCTCACAAGGTTATTCAATAGGAAGGACACTGTCGGATAAAATCCAACAAAGGAACCGATGGTCCACAAGGGATCTGATGTGAGCATTGGTACTCAACCAGAGGAAGAAGAATGCAAGGAGATCTGATTATAGAAACAACTGACTAACTCAAAGTTCAAATGCAAAAGAATTATGATTTCCAAACCAGGGGGTCAGAAGCAATGCTCTGATCAAGGATGGATAGGTTTAATAGACTTAGGGGTACAATCGACGACAATTTGATTGGTCGATAACCAGTTCATGTTTCAAATGACGTCTAAGCCGGAAGGATGAATTCTAGGCCCTGATTGAGGATTGCGAGCATTCGCAATAAATTGAATCAACGGACTCAAAATGATAATGACAAGAGATGCCAATAAGATTACGAGACTTACGATTAATCATAATGCAAGTAAGCAAGAATTTCAAGAGCAAAAGGCTCTTGAGGATTTTCGGAAGATCGAATGGTATTTTGAACACTTTTGTGAAATACTTGAATCAACTGGGGATGAGCGGATACTCGGTAAGTGTGAGAATTATCCGTAGGGGTATTCAGGTGACAAGGAACAGCAAGGCAGTAAGCTCAAAGGATTCTCGGAACAACAGAGAGAATTTCGAGGTATCTTGTAATAACAAGATCAACTGGGAAACATTGTATGAATGGCGAGTATACGTGGTTATCCATAGGAGTTTATCGATGAAAGGGAATTGCAAAAGCGATGAACACAAGTTCTCGGGTTATCAGCGGAGAGTATCTTCAGGGTCTTCACGTGCAGCAGATGATCATTAGTAATAAGGGGCTCTCCGGGTGAAAGTGATAACGAGACCCTAATGTTAGATTTAGTAAAATCATTTAACCCGAATAGAAGAGATGTCAGAGTCCCAGAGTATAGGTTGAGGAATAAAAGATCCTACTACCACCCAATGGCGACGTGGGCCCGTAAGCCACACAGTCATGTTAGTAAAACAGTTTTCACTTACTAGACTCAACTTCGGCCAAGGAGTTGGAAAGGGGGATTCCTACAGGCAGTTGGCTCTGATACCAACTTGTGATGCCCCCGATTCGACCGTGCACTAATCATGCACGCAAATGTGTACGATCAAGATCAGGGACTCACGGGGAGATATCACAACACAACTCTACAATATAAATAAGTCATACAAGCATCATAATACAAGCCAGGGGCCTCGAGGGCTCGAATACAAGTGCTCGATCATAGACGAGTCAGCGGAAGCAACAATAGCTGAGTACAGACATAAGTTAAACAAGTTTGCCTTAAGAAGGCTAGCACAAAAGTAGCAACGATCGAAAAGGCAAGGCCTCCTGCCTGGGACCTCCTAACTACTCCTCGAAGCCGAACTCCACGTAGAATCATCCTCGGGATCTCTAGCTCCTGGACTCCAGCATCTGGTTGCGACAACCAGGTATAGAAAGGGGAAAAGAGGGAGAAAAGCAACCGTGAGTACTCATCCAAAGTACTCGCAAGCAAGGAGCTACACTACATATGCATGGGTATATGTGTAAAGGGCCATATCAGTGGACTGAAATGCAGAATGCCAGAATAAGAGGGGGATAGCTAATCCTGTCGAAGACTACGCTTCTGGCCACCTCCATCTTGTAGCATGTAGAAGACAGTAGATGGTAAGTTCACCAAGTAGCATCGCATAGCATAATCCTACCCGGCGATCCCCTCCTCGTTGCCCTGTTAGAGAGCGATCACAGGGTTATATCTGGCACTTGGAAGGGTGTGTTTTATTAAGTATCCAGTTCTAGTTGTCATAAGGTCAAGGTACAACTCCGGGTCGTCCTTTTACACAGGGACACGGCTATTCGAATAGATAAACTTCCCTGCAGGGGTGCACCACATAACCCAACACGCTCGATCCCATTTGGCCGGACACACTTTTCTGGGTCATGCCCGGCTTCGGAAGATCAACACGTCGCAGCCCCACCTAGGCTCAACAGAGAGGTCAACACGCCGGTCTAAATCCTATGCGCGCAGGGGTCTGGGCCCATCGCCCATTGCACACCTGCATGTTGCGTACGCGGCCGGAAGCAGACCTAGCCTAGCACGCGTTCCAGTCCAATCCGGCGCGCGCCGCTCCGTCGCTGACGTCAAGAAGAGCTTCGGCTGATACCACGACGTCGAGTGCCCATAACTGTTCCCGCGTAGTTGGTTAGTGCGTATAGACCAAATGGCCAGACTCAGATCAAATACCAAGATCTCGTTAAGCGTGTTAAGTATCCGCGAACGCCGACCAGGGCCAGGCCCACCTCTCTCCTAGGTGGTCTCAACCTGCCCTGTCGCTCGGCCATAAAGTAACAGTCGGGGGCCGTCAGGAACCCAGGCCCACCTCTACCGGGATGGAACCACCTGTCCTTTTAGGCCCCTCATCAGAATCACTTGCGGGTACTCAACGAGCCGACCCGACTTTAGTCACCACATGTGTCATGTATATAAAGTATATAGTATATACCCGTGATCACCTCCCGAAGTTATCACGGCCCAGTAGTATAGCATGGCAGACGGACAAGAGTGTAGGGCCACTGATGGAACACTAGCATCCTATACTAAGCAGTAGGATAGCAGGTAAGGGTAACAATTGTAGCAACAATGACAGGCTATGCATCAGGATAGGATTAACGGAAAGCAGTAACATGCTACACTACTCTAATGCAAGCAGTATAGAGAAGAATAGGCGATATCTGGTGATCAGGGGGGGCTTGCCTAGTTGCTCTGGCAAGAAGGGGTCGTCATCACCGTAGTCGTACTCAGTGGCATCAGCAACGGTCTCAGGGTCTACCGGAGAAGAAGAGGGGGAAGAAACAGTAAATACGGAGCAAGCAAAACATCACAAAACATAATGAGCTAATACGTGATGCTAGGTGTGCCCTAACGCGGTAGGAGGTGATACCGGCAAAGGGGGGAAACATCCGGGAAAGTATCCCCGGTGTTTCACGTTTTCGGATAGATGAACCGGAGAGGAAAGTTGCACGTTCGCTATGCTAGTGATGTGTGGAGGACGAACGGGCTGCGTATCCGGATTCGTCTCGTCGTTCTGAGCAACTTTCATGTAGAAAGTATTTTCATCTGAGCTACGATTTATTTTATATGATTTTCTAAAGTTTTAAATAATTTTTAGAATTTATTTAATTAATTTAATTCAACATTATCCAGAATAGTGCATGCAGACGTCAGCATGACATCAGCAGTCAACAGAGGTGTTGACTGGGTCAAACTGACATGCGGGTCCCACTGTCATACACTGTTAACTAATTAACCAATTTAATTAGTTTAAATAACAGATTAGTCAGGTTAATTAATTAGGCTAATCTAATCAGGATTAATTAAGTTAATTAATTAATTATTATTTTTAATTTAATTAATTTTTCTTTTCACTAATTTTTTTTCAAAACGTTCTAGGCAAGGGCCCACTTGTCATAGGGCCAGAGGCCATAGCGGGCACGGGCGACTGCAGTTACGGGCGCGGGCACCGGGTCGCCTGGACCCGGGCACGCGCGGGCTGGCCGGCGGCCACGGCAGGGCAGCCGCAGCTGGCTGGAGCGGGTCTGCGGGGTGAGGGGGGCGGCGGCCAAGCGCGACGCAGGGGGTGCGTGCGGGCGCGCATAGCAAGCGGCGGGCGCGACGCGGATGCGGCCGTGGATGCGGCGCGCGGCGACGGGGTTCGGCACGGGGAGCAAGGGCGGCGGCTGGACGGCGCGAGGGCGCGGCCGCGCGAGCGGGGCCGATGGCCAGAGCGAAAGGGAGTGGCCCGGGGCGTGGAGCGCCGCGGTCGGGAGCAGCGACAACGCGGTTGCCGCGGGCTCGGCAGGCAGGGCGCGATTGCGGGCACAGACGGGCATGGCCACGGGCGCAGCAGGTGCGGACGCGCACGGGAGGTCGCAGGGCGTGGTGAGGCGGTCAGCGTGCGGGGACGAGCGAGAGGGAAAAGAGGAGGTTGGGGTCCTCACGGGCGAGTAGAGACCATGCGAGGCTCGAGGGAGGCCCTTGGGGAGGAGGACGGGGACGACCGGGCGGCGGGGAGGCAGTCCGGCGGGGAGGCGGCAAGGGGGTGCGGCGCACGGCGGAGAGGACAGCGAGGCGTCCACCGAGGAGGAGTGGTCGAGGCAGGGCGGTGCGGTCGATCCGGGCGGCGGGGTCGTCGGTGACGCTGGAGAACGAGAGGGAGTGGGTGTCTCGATCGGGAGGAGTGGGGGTTCGTGCGGGAGGAGTGGGGGGATCGTGCGAGGCGACGGGAGGGGCGCCGTCCAGATCCAGGGGGCGAGGGGGGGTGAGAGGGGATCGGGGAGGGGAGAGGCTAGGGTTTGAGCGTCAGCAGGCCATATAGGCCAAGGGCGTAGTTGGGCCGGTGGGCCGGCCTGCTCTTTGTGCTTCACTTAAATCTTTTGAGTATGGTTTTATAGAATGCTTCGTGTGCTTCACTTATATATTTTGAGCTTGGATATTGGTTAGTCTATATTAGTTGTAGAATTCTCCATGAACTTCACTTATATCTTTTGTAGTATGAATAATACTATCATCTAAAGCGGGTTTTAGTGACCCCACTATTCCGAATGAGAAGAATTTTGCTTATGTGGAGAGTAGAAAATTCCCTATGCTTGTAGATCATGAAAAGAATGCTTTATGTGATGGTTATATTGATGAATTCATTCATGATGTGTAACATCCCAAATTTTCAATTTGGAATGTTATACATTAGATCATCATTGCATAGCATATTTTATTGCATTTTGGCAAATCCTCGATAAATCCTAAGCAACTCAAGGACCCTCGGAGAGAGTTGGGGATTTTTCCCGGTTTTCATATTTGATTTTTATCAGATAATAAAACGAGGATTTTTGGTTTTAATTATTTTTCTCTCCGATAATATTTTATATTAAAAATAAATGAGAGGAGAAAATATGACTTCTCCACAATAATTGAAATATTGGAGGAAAAATATTAAAATCAAATATTGGATTTTATTTGCAATTTTAATTGCATTAAAAAAATTGCACATTTTCAAAACTGCATTTTTGGGCCAAGAAAATGTTCATCTCGTTCTAATTATTTTAATTAGACGGGGAAATTTTGTTTTAACATTTTTGGATTTTTATTTATTTTTCTGTGATTTTTTTAGATTTGGCGCATTTAAAAAAAATCCCGCGCCCGACTGGGCCGAGGCCCAGCCGAACCAGGCAGGCCCGTCCCCGCGTCGTCTCCCTCCCGAGCACGCTCGCGCGCCGCCGCCGAGTCCGGCTCGGGCACGCCGCCCCGCCGCCGCCTTGCCCCCTCCTCCGTGCCACCCCCTCCCCCTCCTTAAATACCCCCTGCCCCGCCACCTCTCCTCACCCCGCCGCCCCCAACCCGCACCAGCCGCCGCCGCCAGTGGCGCCGCCGCCCGCCGCTTCCGCCGCCGCCCCGGAGCCCGTGCGCCGCCGCCCCGCCGCCGCCCGAGCCCCGCCGCCCCTCGCCCGCCCCGCCGGAGCTGCCCGCCGAGGTAGCCGAAGCTGCCGCCGCCGAGTCCGGTTTTTTTAAAAGAAAAACCGATTCGGTTTATTTTTTTGAAACCCTAGTTTTTTTATACAGATTGTTTTTTTGGTTTTATTACTTAGTGAACGTTCACCGACCCGTTCGTTTTAATGAACGTGTTCGTCGGATTGTCGCTGTTAATGAACGTTCGTTCGTTTAACTGTTCGTCAGTTTTTCTTTTTCGTCGGATTTTCCGCGATTATTCCAGATCGTGATTTCCGATCAGATCTTCGTTTTCGTTTAACTATTCGCTCGTTTATCGGAATCAGGCGATTCAAGCGCCTAGAGTTTCGTCTCGAAATTCTCTTTCCGTTTAACCCACTCAAACAAGTTTTTGCTACTGTAAAATTTGACCTAGATCCAGATTAGTAAACGAAGCTTGTTTCTCTCGCCGTTTGATTTTCGTTGCTTCGTTCGATTTGATTCTTTTTGCAAACTGGAGTTCTTAAGTTGAACATTTTGTTGGGTTTAATGATGTTACTTAATTGTGATTGAGTTGGAGGTACCTTCTCAATGTTTCACAACCACCTTGATAGTTAAATAAAATTTATTCCTTTGAAGTAGGGAAAAATTGGCTTTTCGCAAAACTGTAACCATAGAGCTTTCTACCAGCCATATATGCATGTAGTATATCATTATTCTGTTCATTACTCTCTATGTGTTACATTGCCAGCATATTCCATGTGCTGCCCCGTTTTCGGGCTGCAACGTTTCATGTTGCAGACTTTTCAGACGACGAGTAAGGTGCCTTAGGTCGTGGTCTTATACTCAGTGATGCCGTTGGAGTTGATGGACTCACTTATCTTCCAAGCCTTCCGCTGTTATCGTATTAGATGGCCTTAAGCCATATTTATCATACTTATTCTCTTTTGAGATATTTCGTTGTAATAAGTGTGTGATTGCTACTCTGTTATAAATCCTCCATTTGTACTGTGCGTGTCAGCATTACTGATCCAGGGATGACACTGGTGCACAGCAGCACAGACTGTTTGAGGTCTGGTCGCTACAAAGGTGGTATCAGAGCACACGCTGACTGTAGGACACGACCACTAAGCTTAAACCCTAGAACACTTCTCTCTTCTCATTTCTGACTCCTCTCCACTTTCTACTCTTTTAGGAATGGCGGATGCAAGGAGCAAGTTCATGCAACCAGATGAAGATACGCCTTTTGGACGACACTTGAAGGAAGTCACTAAGTACTTGAACATTGGAATACCAAGCATCACCGGAACCTACAATGCCACATTACCTGAAGAGGAGAGCTGGAAGATTCAAGTTCAAGTTCCAGGAAGGACGTTTGCGCCAGTCACTGAGCCTATAAAGTTGTCTTTTGAAGCACCAACCTGGAGTTTAGGGAAGAGCATGGCAGCCCACATCTCTATGGGACGCATTGGAGAAGTCTACCACAGGGAGCTTAAAGACACTATTTATCATATTTGTGGACGCCGAGACGAGCAATGGGAGATGATTAGCACCAAGAAGGATGGATCAATTGCAGCTTTCATCCAGGAGCAAAACCAACACATTCGTCGCCAGGAGAACCAGATGTGCTCAGACAAGATAGATCTGAAGAAGGCATTGACGAAGATCAAGGAGCTGGAGGAAGAACTCAAGGCTACACGCGAGGATTATTTGGAGGAAATCGTCGCACTAGTAGGGAAGAATGATGACCTGGAGAAGAAGATTGGAGTATTCATGGGAAATCCAGTATCAAAAGCAGAAGATGATGAATGCGCTTGTCCGGATAACTACATCATCATCGACGACACCGACTCGGACCCCAGTGAAGATGACTTTGTTTATGAAGCTGGAGCAGATATCATGAAGTCTTCGACTGATCAAAATTTCTAGTAGACCACCATATCAGTAGTAGTTTTTTTCCCCATATAATAGTATAGTTCAAGCACTTTTGTAACGCCAGTTAGATCAATTGTATGCCTTGTTTGAATTGATTGAGTGATATTGATTGTGTTTGTCTCATGAGCATATGGGTAGTGTTTTCCCTCTAGACCTCTTTCTATTCAAAACTCTCATCTTTTCTAACCTATCAGATGCCTCCGAGACGCGACACCGGATTTGTTTTCCCACCGGAGATCACCCAGTTGATTCAGCAACAGAATGCCCTGATGCAAGTGTTAGTACAGAACCAAGGCAACAACAACAACAACAACCCACCACCACCACCTGTTGATCACCTAGCCCGTTTCTTGAGGCTAAATCCGCCGGTGTTTTCCAGCAGCACCGAACCGATTGTTGCAGATGATTGTCTCCGCAAAGTTGGAAGGGAGTTGACCATTGCAGGATGCACAGATGCGGAAAGAGTACGTTTTGCCGCACATCAGCTCGATGGACCCGCAGCATCATGGTGGGAGAATTACACAGCCACACACCCTATTGACACTGTCACATGGGACCAGTTTCAGCAAGCTTTCCGTACAGCCCATGTTTCAGCAGGAGCTATGGCTATGAAGAAGCATGAGTTTCGCAACCTACGACAAGGAGGACGCACCGTAGGCCAGTATGTGGAGGATTTCAGTAAGTTAGCATGTTATGCACCAGATGACGTTGCCACAGATGCAGCCAAGCAAGAGAAGTTTTTGGAAGGATTGAATGATGAGCTGAGCATGCAGCTAATGGTAGCAACCTTCAACAACTACCAGGAGTTGGTAGATAGAGCACTCATGATTGAAGGGAAGCAGCAGCAGATTGAAAACCGTAAGAGGAAGTATGGACATGGGAAGTACAATTCTGGAGCCCAGCAGAAGCCACGTTTTGCCCCGAAACCCGGAGGACAGTTTCAGCATACCCATGGAGGAGGTGGTTCGCACAACCATAGTGGACCCAAGAATGGTAATGGGAACGGAGGAAGCAACAGACAGAACCGCACCAACCCTTCAACCCCAGCCAAGAGGGATCTAAGTCACATTACTTGTTTCAAGTGCCAGAAGACTGGACATTATGCAACTGACTCTCCTGAAGCCCAGAATGGAAATGGCAATGGAAGCTCTGGGAAGAAGCCGAACCCTTTCAACAAAGGACATGTGAACCACGTTAGCGTGGAAGAGGTTGAAGCACAGCCTGATGCAGTAATAGGTAAGTTTTTGGTTAAGTCATTTACTGCACTCGTTCTTTTTGATACTGGTGCATCGCATTCATACATATCAAGGGGATTTGTGGATAAATATAAACTGCCAACCCAAGCCCTTAGGTCACCCATGTTAGTAACCTCGCCAGGAGCAGAGTATATGGCTAGTTTATGGTGTGATCGGTTACCATTAAGGATTGGCAACTACCTATTTCCCTCGGACCTAATAATATTGGAATCGCAAGGATTGGACGTGATATTAGGCATGGATTGGTTATCAAAGTATGGAGGGAACATTGATTGTGCCAGTAAGTCGATTTTGCTTACCACCCCAGAAGGAAGAAGGATTAAGTATGTATCCCGGCATGTGTCGATGAGGACTCAAGTGAATTCCTTATCAGGAGTTGTACAGGAGGAAGTGCCAGTGGTGAAGGATTACCCGGATGTATTTCCAGAAGAGTTGCCAGGCATGCCCCCGGATAGAGACATTGAGTTCTTGATTGAACTTTTGCCAGGCACAGGGCCAATATCTAAGAGACCGTACAGGATGCCCGCAAAAGATTTGGAGGAGATTAAGAAGCAGATTAAGGAGTTATTGGATAAGGGCTATATTCGCCCAAGTTCGTCACCTTGGGGATCGCCCGTACTTCTAGTGGAGAAGAAGGATGGATCGTTAAGGATGGTCGTTGATTACCGTGGATTGAATGAAGTGACCATCAAAACAAGTACCCACTGCCGATGATCAATGATTTGTTTGACCGCTTACAAGAAGCTAAGGTATTTTCCAAGATCGATCTACGATCAGGATACCATCAGTTAAAGATTCGAGAGCAGGATATACCTAAGACGGCTTTTACCACCAGATATGGGCTATACGAGTATACCGTTATGTCATTTGGTCTGACTAACGCACCTGCCTATTTCATGAACCTGATGAACAAAGTGTTTATGGAGTTTTTGGATAAGTTCGTCGTGGTGTTCATTGACGATATTTTAGTCTACTCCAAGAATGAAGAAGAGCATAAGGAGCATTTGCGTTTGGTACTTGAGAAGCTCAGAGAACACCAGTTATACGCCAAGTTCAGCAAATGTGAATTTTGGCTGAAGGAAGTTGGATTCCTCGGACATGTTATATCCGGAGAAGGAATAGCAGTAGACCCCGCCAAAGTTGACACAGTAACAAGCTGGGAATCACCCACGTCAGTTGGAGAGATCCGGAGTTTTCTTGGACTTGCAGGATACTACCGGAGGTTCATCGAGAATTTCTCGAAGATTGCTAAGCCCATGACAGAGCTGTTAAAGAAGGACACCAAGTTCTATTGGACTGAGGAATGTGAAGCTAGTTTCCAAGAGTTGAAGAAACGATTGGTTACATCACCAGTGTTGATTCTGCCAAATCAACGCAAAGATTATGAAGTTTATTGTGACGCTTCTCGTCGAGGACTTGGAGCAGTGCTTATGCAGGAAGGAAGAGTTGTGTTCATATGCTTCACGACAACTTAAACCCCATGAGAAGAATTATGCCACGCATGATTTGGAATTAGCAGCCGTAGTGCATGCGTTGAAGACATGGAGACATTTTCTCATCGGAAACCATTGTGAGGTGTACACGGATCACAAGAGTTTGAAGTACATTTTCACACAGAAGGGGTTGAATCTCAGGCAGAGGAAATGGTTGGAGCTTATTAAGGACTATGATATGAGATTGCATTATCACCCAGGGAAGGCTAACGTAGTAGCAGATGCGTTGAGCCACAAGAGCCATGTCAACACACTCATGACAGGAGAGTTACCCCAGGAGTTAGCCGAGGATCTTCGCGAGCTATGTTTGGAGATAGTACCGAGGGGCTATTTAGCAACATTGGAGATTCAGTCTACCCTGATGGAAAAGATCAGAGAAGCTCAGAAGGCAGACAAGGAGATTGATGAGATAAAGGAAAAGTTGAGCAAAGGAAAAGCCAAGGGATTTCGTGAGGATGAGCACGATACCTTATGGTTTGAGGACCGCGTTTATGTGCCCAATGATCCGGAGATCAGGAAGTTGATCTTGCAAGAGGCCCATGATTCACCGTATTCGATTCACCCAGGAAATACCAAGATGTATTTGGATTTGAAGGATACTTTCTGGTGGACCGGAATGAAGAAGGATATTGCGGAGTATGTAGCAGTTTGTGATGTATGTCAGAGAGTGAAGGCAGAACATCAGAAGCCAGCGGGATTGCTACAACCATTGCCGATACCCGAATGGAAGTGGGATAAACTAGGCATGGATTTTATCACGGGATTGCCCAGGACTCGTTCAGGCTATGACTCAATATGGGTTCTAGTCGACCGTTTGACGAAAGTAGCTCATTTCATCCCAGTGAAGACCACTTACACCAGTGCTAAGTTGGCAAAGATATACATGACCAGAATCGTATGTTTGCATGGAGTTCCGAGGACCATTGTATCAGATAGAGGAACCCAGTTTACCTCAAAGTTTTGGAATCAGTTACATGAAACCTTGGGAACCAGGCTAGAATTCAGTACAGCCTTTCACCCACAGACAGATGGACAGACCGAGAGAGTCAATCAGATTTTGGAAGACATGTTAAGAGCTTGTGCGCTAGATTATGGATCTAGTTGGGACGACAATTTGCCGTATGCAGAGTTTTCTTACAACAACAGTTATCAAACCAGTTTGAAGATGGCCCCTTTCGAAGCTTTGTACGGAAGGAGGTGTAGAACACCATTGTTATGGGACGAAGTTGGGGACCGTCAGTTGTTTGGACCAGATTTGATTAAAGAGTCTGAACAGAAAGTGAGGTTGATTCGCGATAGGCTCAAGGTAGCCCAGTCCAGACAGAAGAGTTATGCGGATTCAAAACGTAAGGAGACAGTTCACGAAGTCGGAGACAGAGTTTATCTTCGAGTATCACCACTTCGAGGAGTGAAGCGCTTTGGAGTTAAGGGAAAGTTAGCGCCTCGTTTTGTAGGACCATACAGAGTTTTGGAACGTATGGGAGAAGTTGCCTACAAGCTGGAATTGCCTGAAGGATTGTCAGGAGTTCATGATGTATTTCACGTTTCCCAGTTGAAGAAGTGCCACGCAGAGATGGCTGAGATACCACTGAGAGATACAGTGCCACTGGAAGCGATTCAGCTGGAAAGTGATTTGACCTATGAGGAGAAGCCAGTTAAGATTCTTGAGTATGCCAGCCGAGTCACCCGCAGTAAGGTTATCAAGTTTTGCAAAGTCCAGTGGAGCCACCATACGGATGATGAAGCCACCTGGGAGCGAGAGGAAGATCTACGGAAGAACCACTCTCACCTATTTTCTAGCCAACCCGAATCTCGAGGGCGAGATTCATCTTAAGGGGGTAGGTTTGTAACATCCCAAATTTTCAATTTGGAATGTTATACATTAGATCATCATTGCATAGCATATTTTATTGCATTTTGGCAAATCCTCGATAAATCCTAAGCAACTCAAGGACCCTCGGAGAGAGTTGGGGATTTTTCCCGGTTTTCATATTTGATTTTTATCAGATAATAAAACGAGGATTTTTGGTTTTAATTATTTCTCTCTCCGAAAATATTTTATATTAAAAATAAATGAGAGGAGAAAATATGACTTCTCCACAATAATTGAAATATTGGAGGACAAATATTAAAATCAAATATTGGATTTTATTTGCAATTTTAATTGCATTAAAAAAATTGTACGTTTTCAAAACCGCATTTTTGGGCCAAGAAAATGTTCATCTCGTTCTAATTATCTAAATTAGACAGGGAAAATTTGTTTTAACATTTTTGGATTTTTATTTATTTTTCTGTGATTTGTTTTAGATTCGGCGCATTTTAAAAAAAAATCGCGCGCCCGACTGGGCCGAGGCCCAGCCGAGCCAGGCCGGCCCGTCCCCGCGTCGTCTCCCTCCCGAGCACGCTCGCGCGCCACCGCCGAGTCCGGCTCGGGCACGCCGCCCCGCCGCCGCCTTGCCCCCTCCTCCACGCCACCCCCTCCCCCTCCTGAAATACCCCCTGCCCCGCCACTCTCCTCACCCCGCCGCCCCCAACCCGCACCCGCCGCAGCCGCCAGGTGCGCGCCGCCCCGGAGCCCGTGCGCCGCCGCCCGCCGCCCCGCCGCCGCCCGAGCCCCGCCGCCCCTAGCCTGCCCCGCGGGAGCCCCGCCGGAGCTGCCCGCCGAGGTAGCCGAAGCCGCCGCCGCCGAGTCCGGTTTTAAAAAAAACCGATTCGGTTTATTTTTTTTAAAACCCTAGTTTTTTTATATAGATCGGTTTTTTTTGGTTTTATTACTTAGTGAACGTTCACTGACCCGTTCGTTTTAATGAACGTGTTCGTCGGATTGTTGCTGTTAACGAACGTTTGTTCGTTTAACTGTTCGTCAGTTTTTCTTTTTCATCGGATTTTCCGCGATTATTCCAGATCGTGATTTCCGATCACATCTTCGTTTTTGTTTAACTTTTCGCTCGTTTATCGGAATCAGGCGATTCAAGCGCCTAGAGTTTCGTCTCGAAATTCTCTTTACGTTTAACCCACTCAAACAAGTTTTTGCTACTGTAAAATTTTACCTAGATCCAGATTAGTAAACGAAGCTTGTTTCTCTCGCCGTTTGATTTTCGTTGCTTCGTTCGATTTGATTCTTTTTGCAAATTGGAGTTCTTAAGTTGAACTTTCTGGTTAGATCTTTATTGAGTTTTACTTGTGCATTAGATGAGTACTTATTGTTTGCTTGTTTGTTTGTGATAGAGTACCCGGAGTGCGCCGCTTGCTACTTCGAATCTCTAGGTTTCACGGATCATCAGCAAGGCAAGTAACACTTTGATCATACTTTTCACTACCCAGTTTTATTGCATTAGATCAATCCTCAAACATTGCATGGTTAGGATCTAATTAAATTGTGGGTATTGGGAAGTAGTTGAGGTAGTACCTATTGACCTTTATTATCAAACCCTTGGGAGTTACTTCTACGTTGCTTATATCGCTATGCTATGCTTGTAGACGTGGATTGGGTTTGAGAGATATTCATGACAGATGTGAGATTGTTAATTAATGGTTTACTTAAGGTGGCAACTAAAACTCACATCTGGGTGGATTGAGGCACCTGGAGAACCCAGTGCTGCCTGTATTTTTTTGGATATCCCGGAGTACCCGTGTGATCATCCTATGGACCGCCACCCAGGCCCAAAGGGATCATGAGATTATTCATGCTAGAAACTTCCGTGTGCAGCCACAAGCTATTATGGGCTCTAGCATAGTTGATTAAGTTGTGTGAGCTCTTGAAGAGGTAGACTAGCAGATGTAGGGGATGTAGGTGGTACTGTCTACCTAGAGTAGAGAGTTAACGCTTCTGAAAGACTGTGTCTCGGTCATCCGTTTCTCAAACATCATGTAGTGCGAGAATCAAGCGGAGGCGATCGAGTCTTGTGGGGAAAAGTGCACAAACCTCTGCAGAGTGTACAAACTAATCATGGTTAGCCGTGTCCCCGGTTATGGACATCTTGAGTATCTAGTACCTGGATTATCATGTGAATCTCATCATCATGTTACTTTTAATTAATTTTGTTGGGTTTAATGATGTTACTTAATTGGGATTGAGTTGGAGGTACCTTCTCAATGTTTCACAACCACCTTGATAGTTAAATAAAATTTATTCCTTTGAAGTAGGGAAAAATTGGCTTTTCGCAAAACTGTAACCATAGAGCTTTCTACCAGCCATATATGCATGTAGTATATCATTATTCTGTTCATTACTCTCTATGTGTTACATTGCCAGCATATTCCATGTGCTGCCCCGTTTTCGGGCTGCAACGTTTCATGTTGCAGACTTTTCAGACAACGAGTAAGGTGCCTTAGGTCGTGGTCTTATACTCAGTGATGCCGTTGGAGTCGATGGACTCACTTATCTTCCAAGCCTTCCGCTGTTATCGTATTAGATGGCCTTAAGCCATATTTATCATACTTATTCTCTTTTGAGATATTTTGTTGTAATAAGTGTGTGATTGCTACTCTGTTATAAATCCTCCATTTGTACTGTGCGTGTCAGCATTACTGATCCAGGGATGACACTGGTGCACAGCAGCACAGACTGTTTGAGGTCTGGTCGCTACATGATGCTACTGAAAAATATTATTAGGGAGGAATATATGCTTGTAGGAGTTGCAATAATATCAAGTTTCCTCTCTATGTGCTTAAAGTTTTGAAGTTATACTTGTTTTGCCTTCCTATGCTAGTTGATTCTTGTTCCTATAAATTATGTGCTCACAAAATCCCTAGGAATAGGAAGTGGGTTAGATTCAAATGTGCTAGTCATATTCTTCATGATGCTCTCTTTATGTTTCAATTCTTATCTTTTATGTGAGCATCATTGAAATCATCACGCCTAGCTAGGGGCGTTAAACGATAGCGCTTGTTGGGAGGCAACCCAATTTTATTTTTGTTTCTTGCATTTTGTTCCTGTTTAGTAATAAATGATTCATCTAGCCTCTGGTTATACGTGGTTTTATGTTTTAATTAGTGTTTGTGCCAAGTAGAACCTTTGGGAAGACATGGGTGAAGTCTTTGCAATCTTGCTGTAAAAAACAGAAACTTTGCGCTCACGGGAATAGATGCCATTTTTTACTGGAGAGTGATTTTAGGTTGATTCTTTTTGAAGATGATTAATAGACAAATTCCTCACATCCAACAATTTATTTCATAATTTTTGGAGTAGCAGAAGTATGGTTTCTGTTCAGATCATTGCAGACTATTCTGTTTCTGACAGATTCTGTTTTCATTGCATAGTTTGCTTGTTTTCTAGTTTCTATGGCTTATATTTCTCAATATAAATTGTAGAAATGATATGGTACAGTAGGAATTGTGTGACAAAAATTATGAACCTTGTCTTTGACAGTACCAAAGTGAATGGTTTACTCTTTATCATACTAACCTATCTCACAAAGTTCTGTTAAGTTTTGTGTGATTGAAGTTTTCAAGCTTTGGGTGAGATATGGATATGAGGAGAATAAGGAGTGGAAAGACCCTAAGTTTGGGGATTCCCAAGGCACCCCAAGGTAATATTCAATGAAGACTCAAGCGCTTAAGCTTGGGGATGCCCCGGAAGGCATCCCCTCTTTCGTCTTCAAAACTATCGGTATACCTTACTCGGAGCTATATTTTTATTCGTCACATGATATGTGTTTTTATTGGAGCGTATTTTCAATTTTACTTGCTGTTTAAATAAAATCATTGGATCTGAAATCTTGAATGAAAAAGAATCCTCCCATGGCTAGTTAATTATTTGACTACTCAGTGTCCTTCACTTATATCTTTTGGAGTAGTTTGTCATTTACTCACGTGCTTCACATATATCCTATGACTGAATGGTTGAATGAATTGAATATCATAAATATGAATTTATATATGTTTCATATGCTTATACCATGGGGAGTAATGACTTCACACATAATAATTATAGGTAGTAAACTTATTGAAAGTTAGCAAACACAGAATTGGTCACTTGAACAATTCATGAAAGAATATTGAAGGAAGAGAGATTTCACATATAAATATACTATCATGGACATCTTTTGTAATTGTGAGCACTCATTAAAATATGACATGCTAAAAGGTTGATGTTGGACAAGGAAGACAACTTAATGGGTTATGTTTTCCTATATCCGAAACATTATATTGTCTTGGATCATCCAACATGTTGAGCTTGCCTTTCCCTCTCATGCTAGCCAAATTCTTTGCACCAAGTAGAGATACTACTTGTGCGTCCAAACATTCCTTAACCCAGTTTTGCCATGAGAGTCCACCATACCTACCTATGGATTGAGTAAGATCCTTCAAGTAAGTTGTCATCGGTGCATGCAACAAAAATTGCTCTCTAAATATGTATGATCTATTAGTGCGAAGAAAATAAGCTTTATATGAACTTGTGATAGGGAAGAAATAAAAGCGAGGGACTGCATAAGAAAGGCCTTTATCACAAGAGGCAATATAAAGTGATGTTCTTTTGCATTAAGATTTTGTGCTTCCAACCAAAAAAGCGCATGACAACCTCTACTTCCCTCTGTGAAGGGCCTATCTTTTACTTTTATCTTCTACCCTTATACAAGAGTCATGGTGATCATCACCTTTCCTTTTTACACTTTTTCCTTTGGCAAGCACTTTGTGTTGGAGCGATCCGGATATATATATCCACTTGGATGTAGGTTTTCATAAAGTATTATTGTTGACATTACCCTTGAGGTAAAAGGTTGCGAGGCGAAACTATAAGCCCCTATCTTTCTCTATGTCCGATTAAAACTTTGAACCCATAAATATCACGTGAGTGTTAGCAATTGTGAAAGATTAAATTATAGTTGAGTATGTGGAGTTTGCTGAATCAAAGCTCTTACGTAGACCCTTCCCGAATTAAGATGAATTGCAATTGTTTGATGACTAAGAGCATGGTTTGTTAGTTTCAAGAAAGTTTATGATCTATACTTTAACATGTGAATAGCTTGTTACTTGATCATGAAAAGTTTTATGAGATGAGCTACTGTTATGACATATAATGATGCTAGAAAAGGTGATTTAAATTATCATTGATCAAACTTGTGCACCTGCTAGCATTCACACTTCATAAATTATTTCTTTTATCATTTACCTACTCGAGGACGAGCAGGAATTAAGCTTGGGGATGCTGATACGTCTCCAACGTACTAATAATTTATGAAGTATTCGTGCTATTATATTATCCATCTTAGATGTTTTATATGCATTTATATGCTATTTTATATGATTTTTGGGACTAACCTATTAACCTAGAGCCCAGTGCCAGTTTCTATTTTTTCCTTGTTTTTGAGTTTTACAGAAAAGGAATACCAAACGGAGTCCAATTGACGTGCCAATTTTTGACGATTTTTTATGGACCAGAAGAAGCCCACGGAGTAAAAGAGTTGGGCCAGAAGAGTCCCGGGCTATCCACGAGGGTGGGGGCGCGCCCACCCCCCTGGGCGTGGGCCCCTATCTCGTGCATGACTCGGAGACCCCCCTGACGTGAAATCGACGCCGAAAATTCCTATAAATACATAAACCCCCAGAAAATAACCTAGATCAGAAGTTCCGCCGCCGCAAGCCTCTGTAGCCACGAGAAATCAATCTAGGCCCTCTCTGGCACCCTGCCGGAGGGGGCCATCATCACCGGAGGCCATGGAGGAGGATCCCGGAGGGGCCATCATCGCCATGAAGGCCAAGGACCAGAGGGAGAACCTCTCCCCATCTAGGGGGGAGGCCATGGAGGAGGAAGCACAAGGGGGAGAACCTCTCCTCCTCTCTCTCGGTGGCGCCGGAGTGCCATCGGGAGGGGAATAATCGCCGCGGTGATCGTCTTCATCAACATCACCATCATCATCACCATCCTCATCTCTTTACGCGGTCCACTCTCCCGCACACCGCTGTAATCCCTGCTTGAACATGGTGCTTTATGCCACATATTATGATCCAATGATGTGTTGCCATCCTATGATGTTTTGAGTAGATATCCTTTGTCTTTGGGTTGATTGATGGTCTAGATTGGTACGAGTTGTATGTTTTATTTTGATGTTGTCCTATTGTGCCCTCCGTGTCGCGCAAGCATGAGGGATTGCCGCTGTAGGGTGTTGCAATACGTTCATGATTCGCTTATAGTGGGTTGCTTGAGTGACAGAAGCATAAACCCGAGTAAGGGGGTTGTTGCGTATGGGATAAAGGGGACTTGATGCTTTAATGCTATGGTTGGGTTTTACCTTAATGATCTTTAGTAGTTGCGGATGCTTGCTAGAGTTCCAATCATAAGTGCATATGATCCAAGAAGAGAAAGTATGTTAGCTTATGCCTCTCCTTCATATGAAATTGCAATGACGACTACCGGTCTTGTTAACAATTGCCTAGGATAATTCCGCACACCGACCCATCATTATTCCACACTCGCTATTTATGATATTTAGTAATATATTCTAACTTTATGATAACATCACCTACTTTTATGTTTTAGCTCTCCGATATCATGCAAAGTTATCCTCTTCATACCCACAACGTAGTTTTATTTCTCGTTTCTAGTTGGAAGCAAACGTTCGGTGTACGTAGAGTCGTATCAGTGGCAGGTAGGACTTGAGAGAATATTGATCTTACCTTTAGCTCCTTGTGGGTTCGACACTCCATACTTATCACTTCCAGCATTGGGAATTGCTATAATAATTCCCTGCACTTGGGGATTATCAAGCTCTTTTCTGGCGCCGTTGCCGGGGAGCAATAGCGTGGGGTTGATATTCTTGGGTGTGCTTGTTTGCTTTCATCACTAAGTAGATTTTGTTTTACCTTTTTGTTTCTGTTTAGTTGTGGGAGAAACATACAAAAAATAAAGAATGAAAATACAAAAAAAAATTACTTGCCTCTCATGCCAAATTTTTTTTTTCAATAAGAGAAGTGATTGAAAGATTATGCATTGAAGAAGTGAGGGTCGACCTTGAGCACTTATGTTCATGCTCATGGAAACAATGTAAAAAATTTCATGGAAGCTTCTCTGAAAATAATTATCCCCTTGTATATATCCATTGTATTTTAAAAATGATGTGCCAAGGTTTGGTTTTAGGACGATTAGATTGCTTGTTTACTATGTGCAGTAAAAAAACAGAAACTTTGGCTGCAGTGCGTGAATTTACATTTTTTTTACTGGAAAGTCAAATGGGTCTGAAACTTTTTGCACATTACTTCTGTACAAATTGTTTAAATTTTCATATTTGTTTAGAATTTTTTTGAGTTACATAAGTTTACTAAACTTCCAGATTACTACAGACTGTCCTGTTTTTGACAGATTCTGTTTTCTATGTGTTGATCGCTTATTTTGATGAATCTATGGGTAGCATCGGGGGGTATGAACCATGGTGAAGTTGGAATACAGTATATAAAGTGCTAATATGAAATTGGAATGAGTTTGCAACAGTACCTAAAGGTAGTGATTTGCTTTAGTATACTAACGGATCTCACAAAGTTTTTGTTAAGTTTTTGTGGATGAAGTGTTCGAAGAACGAGGAGTTACCGATGTGAGAAGAATAAAGAGAGGCAAGAGTTCAAGCTTGGGGATGCGCAAGGCACCCCAAGTAAATATTCCAAGGATACTCAAGCATCTAAGCTTGGGGATGCCCCGGTTGGCATCCCATCTTTCTTCTTCAACAATTATCGGTATACCATGGTTTTTGTTTTGTTCACATGATTTGTGTCCTTTGTGTTTTTATTTTTGTTTAAGAACCATGCTAGTATGAGATGTCCCTTCATCAATTTGTAGAATGATTCATGTGCTTCACTTATATCTTTTGAGTATGACCTTATAGAATGCTCTTTGTGCTTCACTTAAATCTTTTGAGTATGGTTTTATAGAATGCTTCGTGTGCTTCACTTATATATTTTGAGCTTGGATATTGGTTAGTCTATATTAGTTGTAGAATGCTCATGAACTTCACTTATATCTTTTGGAGTATGAATAATACTATCATCTATAGTCTATATTAGTCATTCCCTATGCCTCAGACATAGGTTCTATAAAGTATGCCATGTTGTGTACCAGACCTATTGTGTACCTTGCCATGAGTTTGGCAAGGGGGTACAATAGTGATCCAGGAGTGGATCACTGGACAGCGGTCAAAGTTACCTTAGTTACCTAAGAGGACTAAGGAAATATTTATCGGTTATGCAGGTGATAAAGAGTTCGCCGTATAGAGTTACGTCGATGCAAGCTTTTACACCGATCTGGATGACTCTGAGTCTCAATCTGGATACATATTGAAAGTGGGAGCAATTAGATAGAGTAGCTCCATGTAGAGCATTGTAGACATAGAATATTTGCAAAATACATACGGATCTGAATCTGGCAGACCCGTTGACTAAACTTCTCTCACAAGCAAAACATGATCACACCTTAGTACTCTTTGGGTGTTAATCACATGGCGATGTGAACTGGATTACTGACTCTAGTAAACCCATTGGGTGTTGGTCACATGGCGATGTGAACTATGGTTATTAATCACATGGTGATGTGAACTATTGGTGTTAAATCACATGGCGATGTGAACTAGATTATTGAGTCTAGTGCAAGTGGGAGACTGAAGGAAATATGCCCTAGAGGCGATAATAAAGTTGTTATTTATATTTCCTTATATCATGATAAATGTTTATTATTCATGCTAGAATTGTATTAACCGGAAACTTAGTACATGTGTGAATACATGGACAAAACAGAGTATCCCTAGTATGCCTCTACTTGACTAACTCATTAATCAAAGATGGTCAAGTTTCCTAACCATAGACATGTGTTGTCATTTGATGAACGGGATCACATCATTAGAGAATGATGTGATGGACAAGACCATTCCGTTAGCTTAGCATAATGATCGTTAAGTTTTACTGCTATTGCTTTCTTCATTACTTATACATATTCCTCTACAGGTGTCTCCAAATGTGTTTGTTGGGTGTGCATAGATCAAGATTAGGATTTGTCACTCCGAGTATCGGAGAGGTATCTCTGGGCCCTCTCGATAATGCACATCATTATAAGCCTTGCAAGCAATGTGACTAATGAGTTAGTTACGGGATGATGCATTACGGAACGAGTAAACAGACTTGTCGATAACGAGATTGAACTAGGTATGATGATACCGATGGTCGAATCTCGGGAAAGTAACATACCGATGAAAAAGGGAATGTCGTATGTTGTTATGCGGTTTTGATGGCTCCCTGACTATAGCACCAGAAAGTCCTTTTGATTGCTCCCTGACTATAGCGCCAGAAAGCTCCTGTCTGCTAGGACTACGTCGGTATTTCCCCAAAGAGGAAGGGATGATGTAGCACATCGAAGGTAGGTATTTCCCTCAGTGATGAAACCAAGGTTATCGATCCAGTAGGAGAACCAAGCAACACAACGTAAACAGCACCTGCACACAAATAACAACACCTCGCAACCCGACGTGTTAAAGGGGTTGTCAATCCCTTTCGGGTAACGATGCCAGAAATTTGTAATAGATTGAAATAATAGATCATAAATAAAATAAAGTGCAGCAAAGTATTTTTGTATTTTTTGGTTTAATAGATCTGAATAAAAATGCAAAGGAAAAGTAGATCGCAAGAAAATATATGAGAAAGAAGACCCGGGGGCCGTAGGTTTCACTAGTGGCTTCTCTCGAGAAAAATAGCAAACGATGGGTAAAGAAATTACTGTTGGGAAATTGATAGAACCTCAAATAATTATGATGATATCCAGGCAATGATCATTACATAGGCATCACGTCCAAGATTAGTAGACCTTCTCCTGCCTGCATCTACTACTATTACTCCACACATCGACCGCTATCCAGCATGCATCTAGTGTATTAAGTTCATGGAGAAACAGAGTAATGCAATAAGAACGATGACATGATGTAGACAAGATCCGTTTATCTATTGCGTAGATATAGATCCCATCTTTTTATCCTTAGTAGCAACGATACATACGTGTCGTTTCCCTTTCTGTCACTGGGATCAAGCACTGTAAGATCGAACCCACTACCGGGCACCTCTTCCCATCGCAAGATAAATAGATCAAGTTGGCCAAACAAAACCAAAATATCGGAGAAGAAATACGAGGCTATAAGAGATCAAAGAAACTCAAATAACTTTCATGGATATAAAAAGATATGACTGATCGTAAACTCAAAGTTCATCAGATCCCAACAAACACACTGCAAAAAGAGTTACATCATACGGATTTCCAAGAGACCATTGTATTGAGAATTCAACGCGCGAGAGAGAAAGCCATCTAGCTACTAACTACGGACCCGAAGGTCTACGAAGAACTACTCACGCATCATCGGAGAGGCACCAATGGAGGTGGTGAACCCCATCCGAAGCAATAGCCTAGTTTTGACATAATAATTTTGATACTCAAGCATATCAACAAGCAACCATGTCTTTCAAAATATCAATGCTAAAATAAGTTATCCCTAGCCCATCATGCTCAAACATTGATCCATTCATGAAACACACTCGAATATTAGCTACACCCAATACTTAAGCATGATCATATTGCCTCCTGGTTGGTTCTTTTTATGAGAGAAGATGGAGACTCAAATTCAAAATAAAAATTGCATAAAGTAAAAGAAAGGCCCTTCGCAGAGGGAAGTAGGGATTTGTAGAGGTGCCAGAGCTCAAAGCTAAAAAATTAGAGATAAAAACATTTTGGGAGGTGTATCCATCCCACCAACGAAAAAGACTCAGAGCTACGAACACTTTCCATGCTAGATATGCCATAGGCGGTTCCCAAACAGAAAATAAAGTTTATTCCTTTTTCCACCATTCTTTCACTTTCCATGGCTAGCCATATCCACGGGTGCCTTCCATACCAACACTTTCCAAGAAATTTATTATTTGACAACATAAAGTAAATTCATTTTTGCTTTTCGAGACTGGGCATCCCTAAAACCTTTGCCTTACTCTCATGCAATGACAAGTGAATAAACACTCATCGTGAGAATAACACATCCAGCATGGAAAATATTAGCCACCCGTTACCGTTGCGTGAGCGAAACAAACACACAAAAGAGAGGTTTATTTTGATAACTAGAGATGGCACATGCAAATTTGCTCAGAACGGCAAAAGAATACCGCATATAGGTAGATATAGTGGACTCATGTGGCAAAACTGGTTTAAGGAATTTTGGATGCACAAGTAGAGATCATACTTGGTGCAAAATGAAGGCTAGCAAAATATTGAGAAGCGACCAACCAAGAAATGAATAATCTCATAAGCAAGCATTAAGCATAATTAACACCGAATAATGCACCACAAGTAGGATATAATTTTCATTGCATGACTATTGACTTTCGTACTTGCATAGGGAATCACAAACCTTAACACCAATATTCTTACTAGAGCACAATTACTCATCAACATAACTCACATATCACATCATCATATCTCAAAACTATTACTAAGAATCAAGTTTATTTTGTCCAATGATCTTCGTGACATTTTTTTCTTTTTCTTTATCCTTCTTGGATATCTATCACTTTGGGACTAATTTTCATGTGTTGCTTTTCATAAGCTCAAACAAATATAAGTGAAGATCATGAGCATAATTTTTTCTCAAAATAATTTAAGTGAAGCAAGAGAGAATTTCTTCAAAATTTTAACCAAATCTCAAATAAATCTAAGTGAAGAAAGAGAGTATTTCTTCAAAAATACTAAGCACACCGTGCTCAAAAAGATATAAGTGAAGCACTAGAGCAAGTCCTAGCTCATAAAAGATTTAAGTGAAGCATAGAGAGCAATTCTAACAAGTCATGATAATTTTAGCTCTCTCAAATAGGTGTGTCCAGCAAGTATTGATGATTTAAAACAAAAAATAAAACAAGCAAAGACACATATCATACAAGACTCTCCAAGCAAAACACATATCATGTGACGAATAAAAATATAGCCTCGAGTAAAATACCGATGGTCATTTGAAGAAAGAGGCATGCCACTCGGGGGCATCCGCAAGCTTAGTTGGTTTCTCATTCTTGGATAAGAGCTTGGGATTTCGGGGCATCCCCAAGCTTAGGTTCTTCTATCCTTCTTTCATCCATCGTAAGATAACCCAAAACTTGAAAACTTCAATCACACAAAACTCAACAAAACCTTTGTGAGATCCGTTAGTGTAAGAAAAATAAATCACTACTATAAGTGCTGTATAAAACCAATTCGTATTTTGTTTTGTATTATATCTACTGTATTCCAACTTTTCTATGGCAAAAACTCAACAAAGAAAACCATAGAGCCATCAAAATAAGCACACAACACAAAGAAAACAGAATCTGTCAAGACAGAACAGTCTGTAGCAATCTGACTTTTCCGAATACTTCTCGAACTCCAAAAATTCAACAAAAGTAGCACAACCAGGATAATTTCTATATTAATCTTCTGCATAAAGAATCAGGGCAAAATCACTTTTCTGTGATTTATGAAAATTATTTTCGTGAGTGCAAAGTTTCTGTATTTTTCAGCTAGATCAAACAACTATCACCCAAGAAGATCCTAAAGGCTTTACTTGGCACAAACACAAATTAAAACACAATCATAACACTAGCATAATTATTCTTAACATTCAATAACAGAAAGCAAAAAGCAAAAAAATTATTCATTGGGTTGCCTCCCAACAAGCGCTATAGTTTTACGCCCTTAGCTAGGCATAAAGCAAGGATCTAAGTTTTGTCTTCCTTCTTCTTCTGCTTGGTTTTCTTAGAGGTGTTTTCATCATGGGGTTTTGTAAACACAACATAAAACATATTATCCATAGAAACTTTAGCATTCCTTAATTGGTTTTCATCTTAACCCCTTTGATTTCCCGCAACAATCCAAGAGTAGTGTGGATTGACAATATTAAAAACTTGTTGGATTATTTCTAGAACGGGGACCTCCTTTTTAAGATTCTCATCAAAGATCTTATTATCCCCAAGCAAATGCCTTAGTGCATAGTCACTATTGTAAAGAATTTCATCTATCATGGGTTTTTCACGATTCATACCATAAAAGTCAAAGATTTCCCTAGCTTCCCTTATTATGTAGTCAAACTCATTCATTAGAACAAGAGTGAGTAAATTTTTAGCCCTAGGATTCTTTATTTCGGGGAGCTCAAAAAACAACCTTTGCAAAGTAGGATGCGTACGAATAAATTTACTTTCAAGTTTCAGAACTAGTGCTGAAATAGCATCCGCATAAGATCTAGTAGTTTTAAGTATAGGAGCATCATCAAGACTCAGATTTCCAACACAATTGAAAAATTCTTGGATACGTTCTTTTCCCATAAAGTTCCCTTGCAC
The DNA here is from genome assembly GCF_018294505.1 of Triticum aestivum. Lineage (NCBI taxonomy): Eukaryota > Viridiplantae > Streptophyta > Magnoliopsida > Poales > Poaceae > Triticum > Triticum aestivum. The sequence continues at coordinate 338,823,631 of NC_057811.1, read as the reverse complement.
CAAGATAAAAGTTTTAGCATCCAGGTTACCTGTACGTCCAATCTTAGGAGTCAGTCCATCATCTGTTGGTGCCATACCAAAATCACTCATGATTGCAAGCAAAGAATAGATCTGACGAGAAAATGGCGAACGGAAGAAGAGAGGCGAATAAAACAGCAAATTTTTGTGAAGTGGGGGAGAGGAAAACGAGAGGCAAATGGCAAATAATGTAAATTGCGAGGAGATAAGATTTGTGATTAGGAACCTGGTTTTGTTGAAGAGCCTCCACGGCAACGGCGCCAGAAATTCCTTTTGATTGCTCCCTGACTATAGCGCCAGAAAGTCCTTTTGATTGCTCCCTGACTGTAGCGCCAGAAAGCTCCCGTCTTCTAGGACTACGTCCGTATTTCCCCAAAGAGGAAGGGATGATGTAGCACAACGAAGGTAGGTCCTTAGTGATGAAACCAAGGTTATCGAACCAGTAGAGAACTAAGCAACACAACGTAAACAACACCTGCACACAAATAACAACACCTCGCAACCCGACGTGTTAAAGGGGTTGTCAATCCCTTTTGGGTAATGATGCCAGAAATTTGTAATAGATTGAAATAATAGATCGTAAATAAAATAAAGTGCAGCAAAGTATTTTTGTATTTTTTGGTTTAATAGATCTGAATAAAAATGCAAAGGAAAAGTAGATCCAAGCAAATATATGAGAAAGAAGACCCGGGGGCCATAGGTTTTACTAGTGGCTTCTCTCGAGAAAAATAGCAAATGGTGGGTAAACAAATTACTGTTGGGCAATTGATAGAACATCAAATAATTATGACGATATCCAGGCAATGATCATTACATAGCATCACGTCCAAGATTAGTAGACCGACTCCTGCCTGCATCTACTACTATTACTCCACACATCGACCGCTATCCATCATGCATCTAGTGTATTAAGTTCATGGAGAAACAGAGTAATGCAATAAGAACGATGACATGATGTAGACAAGATCCGTTTATCTATTGTGTAGATATAGATCCCATCTTTTTATCATTAGTAGCAACGATACATACGTGTTGTTTCCCTTTCTGTCACTGGGATCAAGCACCGTAAGATCGAACCCACTACCGGGCACCTCTTCCCATTGCAAGATAAATAAATCATGGCCAAACAAAACCCAAATATCAGAGAAGAAATACGAGGCTATAAGAGATCATGCATATAAGAGATCAAAGAAACTCAAATAACTTTCATGGATATAAAAAGATATGACTGGTCATAAACTCAAAGTTCATCAGATCCCAACAAACACACCGCAAAAAGAGTTACATCATATGGATCTCCAAGAGACCATTGTATTGAGAATTCAGCGAGAGAGAGAGAGAGAAAGCCATCGAGCTACTAACTACGGACCCAAAGGTCTACAAAGAACTACTCACGCATCATCGGAGAGGCACCAATGGAGGTGGTGAACCCCATCCAAGATGGTGTCTAGATTGGATCTGGTGGTTCTGGATGAATATTTCGTCGACTCCCCTAGGGTTTCTGGAATATTGGGGTATTTATAGAGCAAAGAGGCGGTCCGGGGGGCACCCGAGGTGGGCACAATCCACCAAGGAGCGCCTGGGCCTCCTGGCGCGCCCTGGTGAGTTGTCCCCTCCTCGAGACTCCCCCCAGGTGCAACCAGGGCCCAATGTGTTCCTTCTGGCCCATAAAAAATCATCGTGGAGTTTCGTGGCATTTGGACTCTGTCTAGTATTGATTTTTTGTGATGTAAAAAACATGGAACAACAACTGGCACTTGGCACTATTTCAATAGGTTAATACCAAAAAATGATATAAAATGACTATAAAATGATTATAAAACATCCAAGATCGATGATAAAACAGCACGGAACAATCAAAAATTATAGATACGTTGGAGACGTATCAGGTTTGACCGATAAAGACCTTCGTAGAATATGTAGAACCAATATGAGCATCCATGTTCTGCTATTGGTTATTGACCGGAGATGTGTATCGTTCATGTCTACATAGTTCTCGAACCCGTAGGGTCCGCACACTTAACGTTCAATGACGATTTGTATTATGAGTTATGTGTTTTGGTGACCGAAGTTTGTTCGGAGTCCCGGATGAGATCACGGACATGACGAGGAGTCTCGAAATGGTCGAGAGGTAAATATTGATATATTGGAAGGTAGTATTCGGACACCGAAAGCGTTCCGGAGTGTATCAGGTACATACGGAAGTACCGGAGGGATTACCGGAACCCCCCGGGGAAAGATATGGGCCATATGGGCCATAGGAGGGAGTCTAACCAGCCCACAAGGTGCTGGTGTGCCCCCCACAAGGGAGGAGGCCAAATTGGTTTAGGGAAGGGGGCGCCACCCCCCTTTTCCTTCTCCTACTCCCTCTCCTTCCCCCTTTCCACCTCCATGAGAAGGAAAAGAGGGGGGCGAATCCTACTAGGACTAGGAGTCCTATTAGGACCCCCCCCCCCTTATGGCGCGCCCCCTAGGGACGGCCTCCTCCCTCTCGCTCCTTTATATACGTGGGCAGGGCACCCCTTGGAGACACAACAGTTGTTTCTTAGCCGTCTGCGGTGCCCCCCCCCCCACAGTTTACTCCTCCGGTCATAGCGTCATAGTGCTTAGGTGAAGCCCTGCGCGGATCACATCACCAACACCGTCACCACCCCGTCGTGCTGACGGAACTCTCCCTCGACCCTCTACTGGATCAAGAGCTCGAGGGACGTCATCGATCTAAACGTGTGCTGAACACGGAGGTGACGTACGTTCGGTACTTGGGTCGGTTGGATTGTGAAGACGTTCGACTACATCAACCGCGTTAACATAACGCTTCCGCTTTTGGTGTACGAGGGTACGTGGACACACTCTCCCGCCTTGTTGCTATGCATCTCCTAGATAGATCTTGCGTGATCGTAGGAATTTTTCTGAATTACTACGTTCCCCAACAATCCTCCCCATTGATCAGAGGAGTCCAAGGGCAGTTTGCACACCCCCCCCACATGAACCAATCTGCCGCACTCAAAGCAAAAGTGTGGGACTTCCTCATACTGGAAATCAAACCAAGTACCTTCCTGGTCATCCTTTGATTTCTTTAGCTTAAAACACCGGACCAGGGGCTCATAAACAGAGATTGTAGCTCTTACACGGAGGTGTTGGCCCCTATCAAGGCCATCTCTATCTGCATCAACCTTGACCACTTCTCAAAGCCAATTGTCTAGAGCCTTGCCGAACGCTTCCGTCCTCTTGTCCGGAGGCAAATCATCCACACGAACCCAAATGTCAATCTTGTCAAATACCACCTCCGAGGGTCTAACATTACCTTCATACAGTCCTTCATAATTAACACACAAAAGTCATACTGCCATGGCCCGTTGTTAAGGACATGTCTCCAGTCTCCTTCACATCCAAAATCCACAACAAAGATGTTGGAACCCATATCATAAAATTTTGCTTCCTTATGGAGACCCCAGGCCCTAATCAAAGTTCTTTCCAGCATCGATTTCTTCAGAGGCCTATGAGAGCATACCTTGCCACCGTAGACCACCTTGAAGCCTTGGGGTGAGATTGATCATCGTCCTCAAAAACTATCCCATCAGCCTCTTTGTCCCGCAACATCATGCCACCCAGCCTCGCTGAGAGACTCGCTGCCGGATCTGGAGTTTTGCTTCCCACCGGGGACACCTTAGCCCCCGGGCCATCAGACTCGCCCGTCCTCTGTGCCGGCGTGGTGGGTGTCGCCCGCAAGGATCTTGGGGTTGCCAACCTCTCTGGAGACACAATTTCCTTCCCGCTCGCCTTCTCCGCCATGGCCTCCACCCCAAGCGAAGAGCAGCAAACACCGACCAACGTCCAGGCTGCGCCGTCGCAGTCCCAGTCACCGCCGTAACCGAACCACCCCTAGAAAGAAACCCTAACCCTAGCGCTAGAGCCCGATCGCGTGGCAATCGCCTCTAACCGCCTTAGCACTTCCCCTGTGGTGGACCCTTCACGGGGGGGATGGACTAGTTGAAGGGTTTTCCTAAAATTATGGTAGGTGTCAACTCAACAGAGTGTACCAAGATTTTTTCACTCATATATCTACAAATCCTAAGCATCACCCCGCCGAGCACTATCAATTGTTCGCACTAGCTTTTTGTACTAATACCCCATCTATTTTCATCAAGTTTTCAGCTCAATACTGCAAAAAAGTGAATAATTGACACCCACTTAGAACCCTAGGAAACCAGAGCAAAAGGTGGTGGAAGGATGCGGCTGAGAGTTGGTGGCTTATGGTAATCAGTTTGGTACTCTCCGATTAGTCGATGCGGCCCATGTCTGGTGTCTCCTCCATCTGTACAGGGCTCGCCGGCGACGTGCTCGAGCTAGGTGACATGATATGGACCAAGCACGTTGCCTCGGAGCCTCCTGCAAAAAGAGAACAAGCGGTAGCACCCAAATTTTTACAGGGTCCACTTGGCAATCTATGTGCCCTCCAGACGACCAATAGGTACGACAGGTTCAGTGTTTAAGACTTTACGAGTTTTACTGAGGAAATTGCATGTCGATATGACGAGTTACTTCAAAAAATAGACAATGTGGTCTTTGTAAGCAGTAAGGAGTATTAGCAAGATGGCAAGTAACATTAGAGTGTCGCCAGCTCGGCTGACAAATCCTCCATGGCAGCCAAATGTCGAGTTGTGATTGGTTAGAGAGTTTTTTTGCCATATTGCGCCAATTGTATATCCAAGTGTTACATTTTTTATACCCAAATAGCTAGCCCTGACTAATATATTTCTTTCAACATGCACAGATGTTACACCAGTAGTATACAGATATGCATGGGAAAAGTTCATCCCAGTATGCAAATATGCATGAGAAAAATACTCAGTTCAGTAATTAAATAAAGTAAATCATATGTATTCTAAAACTATTAATTTTAAATTCCTATCCGATATAACAAAGTGTTATCAAAATATATACTCCCTCTGCTTAGAATTACTTGTCATAGAAATGGATAAAAATGGATGTATCTACTAAAATACATCTAGATACATCCGACGGGTATTTTTTTTCTTAAATACGCACGAGTGTGCATACAATATATTAAAGAAGGAAAAGGGGGAAGAACCCCTCCACAGTTTTACAAGGCGTGAGTACAAATGGTTCACACCCCACTCCACCCTCAAAGCTAGGAGACTACTCACCGTGTGTCCACCGTGGCCTCCAATTCTCCTTCCGCTCGCAGCAGTCCCGCTTGCTGCCACACTTCTCATGCTATCCTGCGTAGCACCTCTCCTAGGCATGGAGCTTTGCCGTCGAACACAATGGCATTTCCCTTGAAGAGGAAAGGGTGATGCATCAAAGTAGAGATAAGTATTTCCCTCGGTTAGAGAACCAAGGTATCAATCCAGTAGGAGGTACAAGCAAGTCTCCAATCTATGCACCTGCACAAATGATCAAACACTTGCACCCAACGCGATAAAGGGGTTGTCAATCCCTTCACGGTCAATTGCAATGGTGAGATCTGATAGAGATAGATATAAAAGATTACTAAAATGTAAAATAAAATAAAAACAAATAAATTGCAGCAAGGTATTTTTTGGGTTTTTTGGTTTATAGATCTGAAAATATATGATGAAAAATAGACCCGGGGGCCATAGGTTTCATTAGAGGCTTCTCTCTTGAAGGAAAATAATACAGTGGGTGAACAAATTAATGTCGAGCAATTGATAGAAAAGCACAAAGTTATGACAATATCCAAGACAATGATTATGCATATAGGCATCACGTCCGTCTCAAGTAGACCAAAACGATTCTGCATCTACTACTATTACTGCACACATCGACCGCCATCCAGCATGCATCTAGAGTATTAAGTTCATAAAGAACGGAGTAACGCCTTAAGTAAGATGACATGATGTAGAGGGATAAACTCAAGCAATATGATGAAAACCCCATCTTTTTATCCTTGATGACAACAATACAATACATGCCTCGCTACCCCTACTATGTCACTGGGTGAGGACACCGCAAGATTGAACCCAAAACTAAGCACCTCTCCCATTGCAAGAAATACCAATCTAGTAGGCCAAACCAAACCGATACTTCGAAGACAAATACAAAGATATCAAATCATGCATATAAGAATTCAGAGAAGATTCAAATAATATTTATAGATAATCTGATCAAAATCCACAATTCATCGGATCTCGACAAACATACCGCAAAAGAATATTACATCGGATAGAACTCCAAGAACATTGAGGGGAACATGGTATTGAAGATCATAGGGAGATAAGAAGCCATCTAGTTACTAGCTATCGACCCGTAGGTCTGAGGTAAACTACTCACGCTTCATTGGAAGGGAAATACGGTTGATGTAGATGCCCTCCGTGATCAAATCCCTCTCCGACAGATCGCCGGAAAAGGCCCCAAGATGGGATCTCACGGGAACAGAAGGTTGTGGCGGCGGAAAAGTATTTTCGTGGATGCTTCTGATGGTTTGGGAATATTTGGGAATTTATAGGCCAAAGAATAGAGTTAGAGGAGCTTCGAGGGACCCACAAGGCAGGGAGCCCCCCCCCCCTCGCGGGGCGTGCCCTGGACCCTTGCCGTCTCCTCGGGACTCTTCTGCCTTGGTCTCCAAGTCCTACGTGTGTCTTCTGGTCCAAGAAAAATCATCATAAAGTTTTATTCCGTTTGATATTCCTTTTCTGTAAAACTCAAAAAAAAGGAAAAAACAGAAACTAGCACTGGGCTCTTGGTTAATAAGTTGGCCTATTTTATTATGCTATTTTATATTATTTTTAGGACTAACCTATTAACCTAGAGCCTAGTGCCAGTTTCTGTTTTTTCCTTGTTTTGAGCTTCGCAGAAAAGGAATACAAAATGGAGTCCAAACGGAATAAAACTTTCGCGATGATTTTTCTTGGACCAGAAGACACCCCTGAGACTTGGAGATGAAGTCAGAAGAGCTGCGAGGCGGCGGCAAGGGGGTAGGGCGCGCCCCCTGCCTTGCCACCTCCTTGGGATTCCTCTGACCTAACCCTTGGCTCTATATATTCACATATATTCCGAAACCACCAGAAGCATCCACGAAAACACTTTTCCACTGCCACAATCTTCTGTTCCCGTGAGATCCCATCTTGGGGCCTTTTCCGGCATCCTGCCGGAGGGAGGTTCGATCACGGAGGGCTTCAACATCAACTCTATTGCCCTTCCGATGAAGCGAGTAGTTTACCATAGAAATACGAGTCCATAGCTAGTAGCTAGATAGCTTCTTCTCTCTCTTTGATTCTCAATACCATGTTCTCCTCGATGTTCTTGGAGATCTATCCGATGTAATCTTCTTTTGCGGTGTGTTTGTAGAGATCCGATGAATTGTGGATTTATGATCAGCTTATCTATGAATATTATTTGAATCTTCTCTGAATTCTTATATGCATGATTTGATATCTTTCTAATTCTCTTCGAACTATCGGTTTAGTTTGGCCAACTTGATTGGTTGGGAGAAGTGCTTAGCTTTGGGTTCAATCTTGTGGTGTCCTTTCCCAGTGACAGTAGGCGCAGCAAGGCAGGTATTGTATTGTTGCCATCGAGGATAAAAAGATGGGGTTTGCATCATATTGCTTGAGTTTATTCCTCTAGATCATGTCATCTTACTTAAAGCGTTACTCTGTTCTTCTATGGTTTGGGAATTTTCATTGTGGCAGCTCTACAATCTTGTCTCCCTTGCAGTCGCCGTTGTATGATGGATTGGTTTTCTGTCACCGGCCCGACAACATCATTGTTCAGCAAATTCTGATATGCAATGACACTTTGATGCTTCCACTCCGTCAAGCCGACCCCCGTGTCCAGGCCGTGTTCCTTTAATTATTTGTTTCACTCAAATTAATTAATTGGAGGAATTTTTAATTTTTAGTTTTAAAACATTTTATTATTCTTACTTCTGCCTTGCACTATTTTATGTGTGCAGATAATTAATTTTTGCTGCGTCACGCAGTCACCTCGGCGTACGAAGTCGTCCTCTCGCCTCCATCAACCAAATTCCTGTTGGGAAACGTAGCATGAAATTTCAAAAAATTTCCTACACTCACATAAGATCTATCTAGGAGATGCATAGCAACAAGAGGGGGGAGTGTGTCTACGTACCCTTTTAGACCGAAAGTGGAAGCGTTTGACAATGCGGTTGATGTAGTCGAACTTCTTCTAGTTCCGACAGATTAAGCACCGAACGTACGACACCTCCGAGTTCTGCACACGTTCATCTCGGTGACGTCTCTCGCCTTCTTGATCTAGCAAGACGTCGAGGTAGTAGATGAGTTCGGTCAGCACGACGGAGTAGTGACGCTGATGGTGAAGTGATCCTCGCAGGGCTTTGCCTAAGCACTACGAAGATATGACCGAGGGTATAAACTGTGGAGGGGGGCGCCGCACACGGCTAGGCAATTGTCTGTTGTGTGCTAGGCGCCCCCCTCCTCATATATATAGGTGGGATGGACGGAGGAGCAGCCATAGGACGCGCCCAAGTAGGAGGAATCCTACTTGGAGTCCCTCCGAAGCCGCGCTTCCCCCTTGCCATATATAACCGAGGTGGAAGGAAAGAGGGCGGGAGGGACGGAAGTAGGAATCCTAATCCACACTTTCCTGGCCCTCCCCTCTTTCCTTCTCCTCCTCATAGGGCTGGCCTCTATAGGGGCGCACCAGGGCTGGTGTGTTCCCTCACTTGGCCCATCAGGCCCATATCTTTGCCGGGGGTGCCCGAAACTCCTTTCCGGTGACCCGATAAGTACCCGGTACCCTCCAGAACACTTCCGATGTCCGAATACCATCGTCCTATATATCAATCTTTACCTCTCGACCATTTAGAGACTCCTCGACATGTCTGTGATCTCATCCGGGACTCCGAACAACATTTGGACACCAAATCACATAACTCATATAATGTTATATCATCATCGAACGTTAAGCGTGCGGACCCTACGGGTTCGAGAACTATGTAGACATGACCGAGACACCTCTCCGGTCAATAACCAATAGCGGAACCTGGATGCCCATATTGGCTCCTACATGTTCTACGAAGATGTTTATCGGTCGAACCATTATGATAATATACGTTATTCCCTTTGTCCATCGGTATGTTACTTGCCCGAGATTCGATCGTCGGTATCCACATACCTAGTTCAATCTCGTCACCACAAGTCTCTTTACTCATTTCGTAATACATCATCTTTGTAACTAACTCATTAGTCACATTGCTTGCAAGGCTTCTTATGTTGTGCATTACCGAGGGGGCCCAGAGATACCGCTCCGATACTCGGAGTGACAAATCCTAATCTCGATCTATGCCAACCCAACAAACACCTTCGGAGATACCTGTAGAGCATCTTTATAATCACCCAGTTACGTTGTGATCTTTGATAGCTCACAAGGTATTCCTCCGGTATCCGGGAGTTGCATAATCTCATAGTCGAAGGAATATGTATTTGACATGAAGAAAGCAATGGCAATAAAACTGAACGATCAATATGCTAAGCTAACAGATGGGTCTTTGATACGTCTCCGTCGTATCTACTTTTCCAAACACTTTTGCCCTTGTTTTGGACTCTAACTTGCATGATTTGAATGAAACTAACCCGGACTGACGCTGTTTTCAGCAGAATTGCCATGGTGTTATTTATGTGCAGAAACAAAAGTTCTCGGAATGACCTGAAACTCCATGGAACTTATTTTTGGAAAATGTTAAAAATATTGGCGAAAGAATCAAGGCCAGGGGGCCCACCACCTGTCCACGAGGATGGGGGCGCGCCTACCCCCCGGGCGCGCCCCCTGCCTCGTGGGCCCCCTGTTGCTCCACCAACCTCAACTCCAACTCCATATATTCGTGTTCGGGGAGAAAAAAAATCAGAGAGAAAGATTCATCGCGTTTTACGATACGGAGCCGCCGCCAAGCCCTAAACTCTCTCGGGAGGGCTGATCTGGAGTCCGTTCGGGGCTCCGGAGAGGGGAATCCGTCGCCATCGTCATTATCAACCATCCTCCATCACCAATTTCATGACACTCACTGCCATGCGTGAGTAATTCCATCATAGGCTTGCTGGACGGTGATGGGTTGGATGAGATTTATCATGTAATCGAGTTAGTTTTGTTAGGGTTTGATCCCTAGTATCCACTATGTTCTGAGATTGATGTTGCTATGACTTTGCTATGCTTAATGCTTGTCACTAGGGCCCGAGTGCCATGATTTCAGATCTGAACCTATTATGTTTTCATGAATATATGTGAGTTCTTGATCCTATCTTGCAAGTCTATAGTCACTTACTATGTGTTATGATCCGGCAACCCCGAAGTGACAATAATCGGGACCACTCCCGGTGATGACCGTAGTTTGAGGAGTTCATGTATTCACTATGTGTTAATGCTTTGGTCCGGTACTCTATTAAAAGGAGGCCTTAATATCCCTTAGTTTCCGCTAGGACCCCGCTGCCACGGGAGGGTAGGACGAAAGATGTCATGCAAGTTCTTTTCCATAAGCACGTATGACTATATTCGGAATACATGCCTACATTACATTGATGAATTGGAGCTAGTTCTGTGTCACCCTATGTTATGACTGTTACATGATGAACCGCATCCGGCATAATTCTCCATCACCGATCCAATGCCTACGAGCTTTTCACATATTGTTCTCCGCTTATTTACTTTTCCGTTGCTACTGTTACAATCACTACAAAACCCAAAAGCATTATTTTTGCTATTGTTACCGTTATTTCCATACTACTTTGCTACTAAATACTTTGCTGCAGATATTAAGTTATCCAGGTGTGGTTGAATTGACAACTCAACTGCTAATACTTGAGAATATTCTTTGGCTCCCCTTGTGTCGAATCAATAAATTTGGGTTGAATACTCTACCCTCGAAAACTGTTGCGATCCCTTATACTTGTGGGTTATCAAGACTATTTTCTGGCGCCACTGCCGGGGAGCATAGCTCTATTCTTTGAGTCACTTGGAATTTATATCTGCTGGTCACTATGAAGAACTTGAAAGACGAGAAAACAAAAATTTATCCCTCAACTACGAGCGGAGGTAAGGAACTGCCATCTAGCTCTGCACTTGATTCACCTTCTGTTTTGAGTAAGCTTGCGACACCTAAACCTGCTTCTGCTATTAATTCTGATGTGTCGCATGTTATTGATGATGCCACTTCTGCTATGCATGATACTTATGATGAAACTACTTCTATGCTTGATATTACTGTGCCACTTGGTGAATTTCTTGATGAACAACTTGCTAGGGCTAGAGAGAATGAAATTATTGAAACTGATAATATTGATGAAAGTGATGATGAAGGCTCCCCCAATAAATATGAATTGCCTGTTGTGCCTGAGGGCTAATGGATGAAGAAACTAAAAGAGACTTTCTTGCTTGCAATGATAGAAGTGATCTTAAGAAATTATTAGCTAAGCTGAAACAAAAAACTCTGAATGCTAGAATGAAATATGATCCTGCTTATGCTACTTCACCTATCTTTGTTACTGATAAGGATTATGAATTCTCTATTGATCCTGATATAATTACTTTGGTTGAATCTGATCCTTTCTATGGCTATGAATCTGAAACTGTTGTGGCACATCTTACTAAATGAAATGATATAGCCACCCTATTCACTAATGATGAGAGAACTCGCTACTTTTATATCCTTAAAATATTTCCGTTCTCATTAAAGGGTGATGCTAAGATATGGTTTAATTCTCTTGATCCTGGTTGTGTGCATAGTCCCCAGGATATGATTTATTACTTCTCTGCTAAATATTTCCCTGCTCATAAGAAACAAGCTGCTTTAAGGGAAATATATAATTTTGTGCAACTTGAAGAAGAGAGTCTCCCACAAGCTTGGGGGAGGCTTCTCCAATTACTTAATGCTTTGCCTGATCATCCTCTTAAGAAAAATGAAATACTTGATATCTTTTATAATGGACTAACCGATGCTTCCAGAGATTACCTGGATAGTTGTGCTGGTTCTGTTTTCAGGGAAAGAACACCAGATGAAGCTGAGATTCTATTGAATAATATGTTGACAAATGAAAATAATTGGACACTTCCCGAACCAACTCCTAAACCAACTCTGAAGAAAAGGGGTGTTCGATTTCTCAGTCCTGAAGATATGCAAGAGGCAAAGAAATCTATGAAAGAAAAAGGTATTAAAGCTGAAGATGTTAAGAATTTACCTCCTATTGAAGAAATACATGGTCTTAATTTACCGCGTGTTGAAGAAATATATGATCTTAATCCAATACCTATTGAAGAAACTCATGGTCTTGATAACCCGACACATGTAGTAAAGGTAAATTCTCTCTATAGATATGATAAAGCTGAAATCCCTCCTACTAAGTTTGCTAGTCGATGCTTGGATGAGTTTGATAACTTTATGGTTAAGCAAGAAGATTTTAATGCTTATTTTGGTAGACAATTAAAACAAAATGCTTATATGATTGAACACTTGGGTGATTATATGTCTAGAGTTAAAGGTGAACTTAAACTCATTAGTAAACATGCTTCTATGGTTACCACTCAAGTAGAACAAGTACTTAAAGCTCAGAATGATTTGCTCAATGAATTGAATAGTAAAAATAATGACTATGCTGTTAGAGTGGCTACTAGAACTGGTAAAATGACTCAGGAACCTTTGTATCCTGAAGGCCATCCTAAGAGAATTGAGCAAGATTCTCAGAGAAATAATATTGATGCACCTAGTCCTTCTAAAAGGAAGAAAAAGAAAAATGATAGGACTTTGCATGCTTCTAGTGAACCTATTGCTGAACCACCTGAGAATCCCAATGATATCTCTATTTCTGATGCTGAAGCACAATCTGGTAATGAACATGAACCTAGTGATAATGTTAATGCAGATGTTCATGTTGATGCTCAACCTAGCAATGATAATGATGTAGAAATTGAACCTGCTGTTGATCTTGATAACCCACAATCAAAGAATCAACGTTATGATCAGAGAAATTTTGTTGCTAGGAAACACGGTAAAGAAAGGGAACCATGGGTTCAGATACCCATGCCCTTTCCTCCCAAACCATCCAAGAAAAAGGATGATGAGGATTTTGAGCGCTTTGCTGAAATGATTAGACCTATCTTTTTGCGTATGCGATTAACTGATATGCTCAAAATGAATCCTTATGCTAAGTACATGAAAGATATTTTTACTAATAAGAGAAAGATACCGGAAGCTGAAATTTCCACCATGCTTGCTAATTACACTTTTAAGGGTGGAATACCAAAGAAACTAGGAGATCCAGGAGTACCCACTATACCATGCTCCATTAAAAGAAACTATGTTAAAATTGCTTTGTGTGATCTTGGAGCCGGTGTTAGTGTTATGCCTCTCTCTTTATATCGGAGACTTGATTTGAATAAGTTGACTCCTACTGAAATATCATTGCAAATGGCTAATAAATCAACTGCTATACCTGTCGGTATTTGTGAGGATGTGCCTGTTGTGGTTGCAAATGTTACTATTTTAACAGACTTTGTTATTCTTAATATTCCCGAGGACGATAGTATGTCTAGTATTCTTGGAAGACCCTTTTTGAATACTACAGGGGCTGTTATTGATTGCAACAAAGGCAATGTCACTTTTCATGTTAATGGTAATGAGCATACGGTACACTTTCCGAGGAAACAACCTCAGGTTCATAGTATCAACTCTATTGGAAAAATTCCATTGATTATTTTTGGAGGTTTTGAATTTCCTCTTCCTACTGTCAAAAAGAGATATGATATTCTTATTATCGGGATGTGCTTATCCCCGTTGAGGTAACATAGTGTTATTCGAAATTTCTCCGGTTCCATGCTAGTCGGAATGAGTTTGTTAACAAGACTTGATCAACCTTGTTAGTGGATTCCTTTTGATGAGCATGAGATGGATGAAGTTAGAAAGCACAACCTTCTGTACCCTCTCTCTACTTTCTGTTATTTAGTTGAAGTAAAGTAAAAATAGTATTTTCTGTCGGTTTTCTAAATTATCCGTGCAATAAAAAATACCCCAAAAATAGAAGTTCTCCAAATGCCCCGAAAATGAAATATGATTTTTTCTAGAATATTTGAGAACATCTGGCACTAAGAACACAGCAGGGGGAGCAAGCACCTGGCCACGAGGGTCCAGGGCGCGCCCCCTACCTCGTGGGCCCATGGTGGCTCCCCTCCACTTATTCCTGCACCCACACACTCCTTCTTCCTCCCAAAAAAATCACCATCCAGCTCAAGCACGAGTTCTAGCTCATTTTGCTGCGATTTTCGATCTCCTTGCTCGAAGCACCTCTCACAAAACTGCTTTGGGGGATTGTTCCTTGGTATGTGACTCCTCCATTGGTCCAATTAGTTTTTGTTCTAGTGCTTTATTCATTGCAAATTTGTGCTGCCTAGGTGACCATGTTCTTGAGCTTGCATGTCAAATTTATATGGTTCCAAGTAGTTCTAATGCATGATATAGTCTCTAGGCACCTATATGAGTAGTTGCCATCAATTTTGTTGAGCTTGGTTCACTTTTATTTGAAGTTACTAAAAATTTCAGAAATTTTCAGAAAATGATGAAGAGATTTTTGAGGGGCTCATCGAGCCGAAGCTCGAAGGAAAAGCAAGGTGAAGAAGCAGAGAGGCCCAAATATAATCCGCCTCGCACCGCGGAGGCCTCACCAACTTCCTCCGTGACCAACGCGAACAGTATCTCTTACTCACCAATACTTTTGTGCAAAACTTCTACCATTATCCTAAGGAATCACCTCCTTCAGTAGAGTTTCATTTATATGATGTGGTTAAGAAGATGTCACTATATGAATTTTGTAGGGTTTGTAAAATACCTTTCGAGGGTAGCTTAGAGGAACCACATCGTAAAGATGTGGATGGGTTTATTGACACTATTACTGTAGGGGAAACTAGGAAGGTCTCCGATGCAAGAATCACTAGCATACATTTTCCTGTTTTACGCTACTTTGCAATATTTGCTAGTCGTTGCTTAATTGGTCACGAAAACTGTGGAAACCTTAGTGTTCCTGATATTATTATTTTGTTCCATGGTTTATTCTGTGATGACTCTGTTAGTATGGGCGGTATTATTGCCAAATGGTTAAGTCTGAACCGTACAAATGACCCCATCTTTGGAGGTGTTTATGCTTCACGCCTTGCTGCATACTATAACATACCTATTAGGCACTATGAAAAAGAAGAAAAATTGCTGCCCACTGTTTATTTAGATTATAAGAGTATGGTAGCGCATGATTTTATTTTAAAGAATAGGGAAGGGGAGCTTAAATACAAATTGTTCTTTGATAAACATCATCCTGAGACTATTACCTTGCCTGCTCCTTCCTTGTTTTATTTATCTGCAGGCCAGTATCTCGTTCCGCTAGCGGCCATTCACGCCTACTGGAACCCTACATTAGCCATAGAGCCAGAGTCGGAACCACAATTTGATCCTCCACGACAGTCTAATTACCAGTGGGATCCGGAGATGATTGCCAACCAGTGGCAATCAGAGTCTTGTTCATCTCAGTACAACCCCAACTACAACTATGGGTATCTGCCAGGCCATCCGTGGCAATAAACCAACTTAAGCCAAAAGCCTAAGCTTGGGGGAGTACGTATTTCTCACCGACATTACATTTATGTTTACACACTCATTGCTAGATGTCGGTGCTCATACTCTTTCATTGTATTATCCATGCTAGTTTATTTTCCTTTTTCCCGCTTTCTTCTTGTGTGTTTGATAAACTTTAAAGAAAAACCAAAAAAATTAGTTGTAGCTTTTAGCTAGTTTACTTTCTTGCTGTAGTAGTAATAATTAAAAGGAAAACCCAAAAATATTTCCCGTTCTTCTTTTGCTTGTTGGGAGCTTTCCCGTGTAAATAGTTTTATTTCTTTTCTTTTCTTTGGGGGTCGATAGGAGAAGACCATAATGAAATTGTTGAAGTGGATCTTACATGCATTATTGTTGATTTAACCAAGAGCCCATATTGCCTTGTCTTCTCCTGTTTATTGAATGCTCGCAGATTCCAGCTTAGTCCAATGCACGTGCACCATTATTATTATTCACATCGTTCGGTCGTGCAAGTGAAAGGGAATTATGACGATATATGATGGACTGACTGAGATGAGAGAAGCTGGTATGAACTCGACCTCTCTTGTTTTTGTAAATATGATTAGTTCATCGTTTCTGATTCAGCCTATTATGAATAAACATGTTTGTAATGACAATTAGAGATTATAGTTACTTATGCCATGCTTAATTAGCTGGGAGCTTATAATGGTTTACCTTGCGTGCCAACATGCTATTAAAATGGTAGTGATGTGGTATGATGGGGTGGTATCCTCCTTTGAATGATTCGAGTGACTTGACTTGGCACATGTTCACGCATGTAGTTGAAACAAATCAACATAGCCTTCACGACATTTATGTTCATGGTGGATTATATCCTACTCATGCTTGCACTCAATGTTTATTAATTTTAATGCATGTTCATGACTGTTGTCGCTCTCTAGTTGGTTGCTTCCCAGTCTTTTGCTAGCCTTCACTTATACTAAGCGGGAATACTGCTTGTGCATCCAATCCCTTAAACCCCAAAGTTATTCCATATGAGTCCACCATACCTTCCTATATGCGGTATCTACCTGTCGTTCCAAGTAAAATTGTATGTGCCAAACTCCAAACCTTCAAATCAAATTCTGTTTTGTATGCTCGAATAGCTCAAGTATCAACTAGGGTTGTCCGTATCTTCCATGTTAGGCGAGTTATTCTCAAGAGGAGTGGACTCCGCTCCTCACTCACGAGAAAATGGCTGGTCACCGGGATGCCCAGTCCCATGCTTTATGCAAATCAAATCAAAATAATTGCAAACAAAACTCCCCCGGGACTGTTGTTAGTTGGAGGCACTCGTTGTTTCGAGCAAGCCATGGATTGATGCTTGTTGGTGGAGGGGAGTATAAACTTTACCATTCTGTTTGGGAACCGCCTATAATGTGTGTAGCATGGAAGATATCGCCATCTCTTGGTTGTTATGTTGACAATGAAAGTATGCCGCTCAAAATATTATTTATCTCTGCTTTAAAATCGAGCTCTGGCACCTCTACAAATCCCTGCTTCCCTCTACGAAGGGCCTATCTATTTACTTTTATGTTGAGTCATCACCCTCTTATTAAAAAGCACCAGCTGGAGAGCACCGCTGTAATTTGCATTCATTACTATTAATTTATATTGGGTATGACTGGATATCTTTTACCATGAATTACAATGTTTAGTCAGTCCTTAATCTTTAAAGGTGCTCTGCATTTATGTTTTGCGGTCTCAGAAAGGGCTAGCGAGATACCATCTTGTTATATCATATCATGATTGTTTTGAGAAAGTGTTGTCATCCGAGATTTATTATTATTGCTCGCTAGTTGATTATGCCATTGATATGAGTAAACATGAGACCTAAGTGTTATTGTGAATATGGTTAGTCATAATCTTTGCTGAAAACTTGAATGCTGGCTTTACATATTTACAACAACAAGAGCAAACAGAGTTTGTAAAAGTTTTTCTTTATCAATTTCAGTTTGTCAACTGAATTGCTTGAGGATAAGCAAAGGTTTAAGCTTGGGGGAGTTGATACGTCTCCGTCGTATCTACTTTTCCAAACACTTTTGCCCTTGTTTTGGACTCTAACTTGCATGATTTGAATGGAACTAACCCGGACTGACGTTGTTTTCAGCAGAATTGCCATGGTGTTATTTATGTGCAGAAACAAAAGTTCTCGGAATGACCTGAAACTCCATGGAACTTATTTCTGGAAAATATTAAAATATTGGCGAAAGAATCAAGGCTAGGGGGCCCACCACCTGTCCACGAGGGTGGGGGGCGCGCCTGCCCCCTGGGCGCGCCCCACTGCCTCGTGGGCCCCTGTTGCTCCACCGACCTCAACTCCAACTCCATATATTCGTGTTCGCGGAGAAAAAAAATCGGAGAGAAAGATTCATCATATTTTACGATACGGAGCCGCCGCCAAGCCCTAAACTCTCCCAGGAGGGCTGATTTGGAGTCCGTTCGGGGCTCCGGAGAGGGGAATCCGTCGCCATCGTCATCATCAACCATCCTCCATCACCAATTTCATGATGCTCACCGTCGTGCGTGAGTAATTCCATCGTAGGCTTGCTAGACGGTGATGGGTTGGATGAGATTTATCATGTAATCGAGTTAGTTTTGTTAGGGTTTGATCCCTAGTATCCACTATGTTCTGAGATTGATGTTGCTATGACTTTGCTATGCTTAATGCTTGTCACTAGGGCCCGAGTGCCATGATTTCAGATCTGAACCTATTATGTTTTCATGAATATATGTGAGTTCTTGATCCTATCTTGCAAGTCTATAGTCACCTACTATGTGTTATGATCCGGCAACCCCGAAGTGACAATAATCGGGACCACTCCCAGTGATGACCGTAGTTTGAGGAGTTCATGTATTCACTATGTGTTAATGCTTTGGTCTGGTACTCTATTAAAAGGAGGCCTTAATATCCCTTAGTTTCCGCTAGGACCCCGCTGCCACGGGAGGGTAGGACAAAAGATGTCATGCAAGTTCTTTTCCATAAGCACGTATGACTATATTCGGAATACATGCCTACATTACATTGATGAATTGGAGCTAGTTCTGTGTCACCCTATGTTATGACTGTTACATGATGAACCGCATCCGGCATAATTCTCCATCACCGATCCAATGCCTACGAGCTTTTCACATATTGTTCTCCGCTTATTTACTTTTCTGTTGCTACTGTTACAATCACTACAAAACCCAAAAATATTACTTTTGCTACTGTTACCGTTATTTCCATACTACTTTGCTACTAAATACTTTGCTGCAGATATTAAGTTATCCAGGTGTGGTTGAATTGACAACTCAACTGCTAATACTTGAGAATATTCTTTGGCTCCCCTTATGTCGAATCAATAAATTTGGGTTGAATACTCTACCCTCGAAAACTGTTGCGATCCCCTATACTTGTGGGTTATCAGTCTTTTCCATCACATCATTCTCCTAATGATGTGATCCCGTTCATCAAATGACAACACATGTCTATTGTTAGGAAACTTAACCATCTTTGATTAACGAGCTAGTCTAGTAGAGGCTTACTAGGGACATGGTGTATTGTCTATGTATCCATACATGTATTAAGTTTCCGGTTAATACAATTCTAGCATGAATAATAAACATTTATCATGATATAAGGAAATATAAAATAACGACTTTATTATTGCCTCTAGGGCATATTTCCTTCAGTCTCCCACTTGCACTAGAATTAATAATCTAGTTCACATCGCCATGTGATTTAACATCAATACTTCACATCTTTATGTGATTATCACCCATAGTTCACATCGCCATGTGACCAACACCCAAAGGGTTTACTAGAGTCAATAATCTAGTTCACGTCGCTATGTGATTAACACCCAAAGAGTACTAAGTTGTGATCATGTTTTGCTTGTGAGAGAAGTTTAGTCAACGGGTCTGCCACTTTGAGATCCGTATGCATTTTGCAAATTTCTATGTCTACAATGCTCTGCATGGAGCTACTCTAGGTAATCACTCCCACTTTGAATATGTATCCAGATTGAGACTTAGAGCATCTAGATCAGTGTCAAAGCTTGCATCGACGTAACTCTTTACGACGAACGCTTTATCACCTTCATAGCCGAGAAACATTTCCTTAGTCTTCTTTGAGGTAACTAAGGATAATTTTGACTGTTGTCCAGTGATCTACTCCTGGATCACTATTATACCCCCTTGCCAAACTCATGGCAAGGCACATAACAGGTCTGGTACACAGCATGGCATACTTTATAGAACCTTTGACTGAGGCATAGGGAATGCCTTTCATTCTCTCTCTATATTCTGCTGTGGTCGGGTTTTGAGTCTTACTCAACTTCACACCTTGTAACACTGGCAAGAACCCTTTCTTTGACTGATCCATTTTGAACTTCTTCAAAAGCTTTATCAAGGTATGTGCTTTGTGAAAGTCCTATCAAGCGTCTTGATCTATCTCTATAGATCTTGATGCCCAATATATAAGCAGCTTCACTGAGGTCTTTCATTGAAAAATTCTTATTCAAGTATCCTTTTATGCTATCCAGAAATTCTATATCATTCCGACCAACAATATGTCATCCACTTATAATATCAGAAATGCTACATAGCTCCCACCCACTCTCTTGTAAATACACGCTTCACCAAAAGTCTGTATAAAACCATGTTCTTTGATCACCTCATCAAATCATATATTCCAACTCCGAGATGCTTGCACCAGTCCATAGATGGATCGCTGGAGCTTGCACACTTTGTTAGCTCCTTTAGGATCGACAAAAACCTTCTGGTTGCATCATATACAACTCTTCTTTAAGAAATCCATTAAGGAATGCAGTTTTGACATCCATTTGCAAGATTTCATAAAATGTGACAATTGCTAACATGATTCGGACAGACTTAAGTATCGCTACGACTGAGAAAATCTCATCGTAGTCAGCACCTTGAACTTGTCGAAAACCTTTTGCGACAAGTCGAGCTTTGTAGATAGTAACATTACGATCAGTGTCCGTCTTCCTCTTGAAGATCCATTTATTCTCAATGGCTTGCCGATCATTGGGCAAGTCCACCAAAGTCCACACATTGTTCTCATACATGGATTCTATCTTAGATTTCATGGCCTCAAGCCATCTGTCGGAATCTGGGCTCATCATAGCTTCATCATAGTTCGTAGGTTCGCCATGGTCTAATAACATGACTTCCAGGACAGGATTACCGTTCCACTCTGGTGGGTAATGTGCTCTGTTTGACCTACGAGGTCCAGTAGTAACTTGATCCGAAGTTTCATGATCATCATCACTAGCTTCCTCTCTAGTTGGTGTAGGCATCACGGAATGGATTTCACTGATGTGCTACTTTCCAATTCGAGAGAAGGTACAATTACCTCATCAAATTCTACTTTCCTCCCACTCACTTCTTTCGAGAGAAACTCCTTCTCTAGAAAGGTTCCATTCTCGGCAAAAAAAATCTTGCCTTCAGATCTGTGGTAGAAGGTGTACCCAATTGTTTCCTTAGGGTGTCCTATGAAGACGCACTTCTCCTATTTGGGTTCGAGCTTATCAGGCTGAAGCCTTTTGACATAAGTGGCGCAACCCCAAACTTTAAGAAACGACAGCTTAGGTTTCTTGCCAAACCACAGTTCATAAGTGTCGTCTCAACGGATTTAGACGGTGCCCTATTTAACGAGAATGCAGCTGTCTCTAATGAATATCCCCAAAACGATAGTGGTAAATCGGTAAGAGACATCATAGATCGCACCATATCTAATAAAGTACGGTTACGACGTTCGGACACACCATTATGCTGTGGTGTTCCAGGTGGCGTGAGTTGTGAAACTATTCCACATTGTTTTAAATGAAGGCCAAACTCGTAACTTAGATATTCACCTCCACGATCAAATCGTAGAAACTTTATTTTCTTGTTATCATGATTCTCCACTTCACTCTAAAATTCCTTGAACTTCTCAAATGTTTGAGACTTGTGTTTCATTAAGTAGATATACCCATATCTGCTCAAATCATCTGTGTAGGTCAGAAAATAATGATACCCGCCGCGTACCTCAACACTCATCGGACCGCATACATCGGTATGTATTATTTCCTATAAGTCATTGGCTCGCTCCATTGTTCCGGAGAACGGAGTTTTAGTCATCTTGCCCATGAGGCATGGTTCGCAAATATCAAATGATTCATAATCAAGTGATTCCAAAAATCCATCTGTATGGAATTTCTTCATGCGCTTTACACCAATATGACCTAAACGGCAGTGCCACAAATATGTTGCACTATCATTACCAACTTTGCATGTTTTGGCATCAATATTATGAATATGTGTATCACTATGATCGAGATTAAATAAACCATTTACATTGGGTGTATCACCATAGAAGGTTTTATTCATGTAAACAGAACAACAATTATTCTCTGATTTAAATGAATAACAGTATCACATAAACATGATCCAATCATATTCATGCTCAACGCAAACACCAAATAACATTTATTTAGGCCCAACACTAATCCCGAAGGTAGAGGGAGTGTGCGATGGTGATCTTATCAACCTTGGAATCACTTCCAACACACATCGTTACCTTGCCCTTAACTAGTCTCTGTTCATTTTGCAACTCCTGTTTCAAGTTACTAATCTCAGCAAGTGAACCGACATCAAATACCCTGGGTTACTATGAACACTAGTAAAGTACACATCAATAACATGTATATCAAATATACCTTTGTTCACTTTGCCATCCTTCTTATCCACCAAATGTTTGGGGCAGTACCGCTTCCAGTGACCATTTCTTTTGTAGTCGAAGCACTCAATTTCAGGCTTGGGTCTAGCTTTGGGTTTCTTCATGGGAGTGGCAACTTGCTTGCCATTCTTCTTGAAGATCCCTTTCTTTCCCTTGCCCTTTTACTTGAAACTAGTGGTCTTGTCAACCATCAATACTTGATGCTCTTTGTTGATTTCTACCTTCGCCGATTTCAGCATCGCGAAGAGCTCGGGAATCGTTTTCGTCATCCCTTGCATATTATAGTTTATCACGAAGTTCTAGTAGCTTTGGTGATAGTGAATAGAGAAATCTGTCAATCACTATCTTATTTGGAAGATTAACTCCCACTTGATTCAAGTGATTGTAGTACCCAGACATTCTGAGCACATTCTCACTGGCTGAGCTATTCTCCTCCATCTTATAGGCAAAGTATTTGTTAGAGGTCTCATACCTCTCGGAGCTACAACGCGAGCTATTGATCTACAACATAATTTGCAAATACTATCAGGACTAAGTTGATGATAAATTAAAGTTCAATTAATCAATGGTGAGATGGAGTAGTCATCAATGGTGAACATCTCTATGTTTATCATATCTACTATATGATTCACGTTCGACCTTTCGGTAATCCAGTGTGCCGAGGCCATGTCTGTACATGCCAGGCTCGTCAAGTTTAACCCGAGTATTCCGCATGTGCAAAACTGTCTTGCACCCGTTGTATGTGAACGTCGAGCCTATCACACCCGATCATCACGTGGTGTCTCAGCACGACGAACTGTCGCAATGGTGCATACTCAGGGAGAACACTTATACCTTGAAATTTTGTTAAGGGATCATCTTATAATGTTACCGCCGTACTAAGAAAAATAAGATGCATAAAATATAAACATCGCATGCAATCATAATATGTGACATGATATGGCCATCATCATCTTGTGCCTTTGATCTCCATCTCCAAAGCACCATCATGATCTCCATCGTCACCGGCTTGACACCTTGATCTCCATGGTTGCGTCATGGTTGTCTCGCCAACTATTGTTTCTACAACTATCGCTGACGCATAGTGATAAAGTAAAGCAATTACATGGCGTTTGCATTTCATACAATAAAGAGACAACCATAAGGCTCCTGCCAGTTGCCAGTGACTTTTACAAAACATGATCATCTCATACAATAACGTATATCACATCATGTCTTGACCATATCACATCACTACATGTCCTGCAAAAACAAGTTAGACGTCTTCTACTTTGTTGTTGCAAGTTTTACGTGGCTGCTACGGGCTTCTAGCAAGAACCGTTCTTACCTACGCATCAAAACCACAACGGTGATTTATCGAGTTTGCTATTTTAACCTTCAACAAGGACCAGCTGTAGTCAAATTTGATTCAACTAAAGTAGGAGAAACAGACACCCGCCAGCCACCTTTATGCAAAACAAGTTGCATGTCTATCGGTGGAACCGGTCTCATGTGCGTGGACATGTAAGGTTGGTCCGGGCCGCTTCATCCCACAATACCGCCGAATTAAAATAAGACGTTGGTGGTAAGCAGTATGACTATCACCACCCACAGCTCTTTGTGTTCTACTCGTGCATATCATCTACGCGTAAATCTAGCTCGGATGCCACTGTTGGGAAACGTAGCATGCAATTTCAAAAAAATCCTACGCTCACACAAGATCTATCTAGGAGATGCATAGCAACGAGAGGGGGAGAGTGTGTCTATGTACCCTCGTAGAACGAAAGCGGAAACGTTTGACAATGCGGTTGATGTAGTAGAACTTCTTCTCTTTCCGACCGATCAAGCACCGAATATACGACACCTCCGAGTTCTGCACACATTCAGCTCGGTGACGTCCCTCGCCTTCTTGATCCAGCAAGACGTCGATGTAGTAGATGAGTTCCGTCAGCACGACGACGTGGTGACGGTGATGGTGAAGTGATCCTCGCAGGGCTACGCCTGTGCACTACGAAGATATGACCGAGGGTGTAAACTGTGAAGGGGGCGCTGCACATGGCTAGGCAATTGTCTGTTGTGTGCTAGGCGCCCCCCTCCTCATATATATAGGTGGGAGGGAGGAGCATCCATAGGAGGCACCCAAGTAGGAGGAATCCTACTTGGAGCCCTCCCAAGCCGCGCGCCCCCCTGCCATATATAAACGAGGTGGAAGGAAAGAGGGGGGAGAGGGGCGGAAGTAGGAATCCTAATCCACCCTTTCCTTGCCCTCCCCTATTTCCTTCTCCTCCTCATAGGGCTGGCCTCTATAGGGGCGCACCAGGGCTGGTGTGTTCCCTCACTTGGCCCATAAGGCCCATATCTTTGCCGGGTGCCCGAAACTCCTTTCCGGTGACCCGATAAGTACCCGGTACCCTCCAGAACACTTCCGATGTCCGAATACCATCGTCCTATATATCAATCTTTACCTCTCGACCATTTCGAGACTCCTCGTCATGTCCGTGATCTCATCTGGGACTCTGAACAACATTCGGTCACCAAATCACATAACTCATATAATGTTATATCGTTATCAAACGTTAAGCGTGCGGACCCTTCGGGTTCGAGAACTATGTAGACATGACCGAGACACCTCTTCGGCCAATAACCAATAGCGGAACCTAGATGCCCATATTGGCTCCTACATATTCTACAAAGATCTTTATCGGTCGATCCGTTATGACAACATACATTATTCCCTTTGTCCATCAGTATGTTACTTGCCCAAGATTTGATCGTCGGTATCCACATACCTAGTTCAATCTCGTTACCGGCAAGTCTCTTTACTCATTCCGTAATACATCAACTTTGTAAATAACTCATTAGTCACTTTGCTTGCAAGGCTTCTTATGATGTGCATTACCGAGAGGGCCCAGAGTTACCTTTCTGATACTCGGAGTGACAAATCATAATCTCGATCTATGCCAACCCAACAAACACCTTCAGAGATACCTGTAGAGCATCTTTATAATCACCCAGTTAGGTTGTGATGTTTGATAGTACACAAGGTATTCCTCCGGTATCCGGGAGTTGCATAATCTCATAGTCGAAGGAATATGTATTTGACATTAAGAAAGCAATATCAATAAAACTGAAAGATCAATATGCTAAGCTAACAGATGGGTCTTGTCCGTCACAGCATTCTCCTAATGATGTGATCCCGTTCATCAAATGACAACACATGTCTATGGTTAGGAAACTTAACCATCTTTTATTAACGAGCTAGTCTAGTAGAGGCTTACTAGGGATACGGTGTTTTATCTATGTATCCATACATGTATCAAGTTTCCGGTTAATACAATTCTAGCATGAATAATAAACATTTATCATGATATAAGGAAATATAAAATAACAACTTTATTATTGCCTCTAGGGCATATTTCCTTCAATTCCACCGTCACCATGGTGTGATACCCTGTGTCGCCATTATCGTGTCGTTGCTTCATCCAACTGACGTCCACCATGCCGACCTGTTTCGACATGTCGAATAACGTGGGGGCTTCATTGTCACGCTGTCGAACTACTCTGTCTCCTCGGCTGGACCGGGGGCTTCGCCTCGGCACTATCGTGCTATCACTTCATCAAGCCGAGCTCTTTGCTCGGGTACGCCAAGACCGGCTTGGCGGTTGGGACCTTGAGCCGCTACAAGCTCGGCCCACGTCACACCGAGCACATTAACCAGTTAAGTTGCTTTGATGCTCAAAAACTTTCAGTTTTAAATTTTGTTAAGTTCGACCAAGCATTATACTTTTTTGACAAAAAGTCATTTGCGAAAACTTTCTTTGTCAAAACCTTGTTTGTTACAAACAAATTCAAATACCTTGTTTACTTGGGGGCTTCCTTTATGAAGCCATTCTTCTTGCATATGATTATTAATGTATCGCACCATTCCTTGTTCGTGTATTATGCCAAAATATGCATCGTGTTGACTTAAGTGTTCCACGAAGATGGGTTGCCTGGCTCCTGTGCTTACCCCTATGTTCCCGATTGTTCGGCTAGGGAGTAAAGGGAGCACCTCTGTGATTGTTACGACCGGTTCATCCGAACTCGTACCTTAGATGGGTCAAGCCAAAAGCTAGCACTCTTATTGTTTTCAACTGTGGTCGGCACACGACGGAACTCACGCGTACACAAATCTACTGCGCAAGTCTCATAGTAATCATGAGCGTCCAAAGAAAGGTACCATTGGGGGCACTATTTTCTTTGAAGATGCTTCTTACATTACATAAGTAATATAGCATAAGTTCCCTGGGCGCGCTTTGTCTATTACAGCCTCATGGCCTGATTGCCTAGTTATTCGAAACACCGCCGATATTCTCGGTAGGCGGAGTAGATAACACTTTTCGGTCCTTGGCCGATGATAACCCACAAGTATAGGGGATCGCAACTGTTTTCAAGGGTAGAGTATTCAACCCAAATTTATTGATTCGACACAAGGGGAGCCAAAGAATATTCTTGAGTATTAGCAGCTGAGTTGTCAATTCAACCACACCTGAAAGACTTAATATCCGCAGCAAAGTATTTAGTAGTAAATTAGTATGGAAGTAACGGTGACAGTGGCAAAAGTGATAATAGTAGTTTCGTAGCAATTGTAACAATGGCAACGGAAAAGTAACGAAGCAAATATCAATATGTGAAAAGCTCGTAGGCAATGGATCAATGATGGATAATTATGTCGGATGGCATTCATCATGCAACGGCAATAACATAGGGTGACACAGAACTAGCTCCAGTTCATTAATGTAATGTAGGCATGTATTCCGAGTATAGTCATACGTGCTTATGGAAAAGAACTTGCATGTCATCTTTTGTCCAACCCTCCCGCGGCAGCGGGGTCCTAATGGAAACTAAGGGATATTAATGCCTCCTTTTAATAGAGTACCGGACCAAAGCATTAGCACTTAGTGAATACATGGACTCCTCAAACTACGGTCATCACCGGGAGTGGTCCCGACTATTGTCACTCCGGGGTTGCCGGATCATAACACGTAGTAGGTGACTATAACTTGCAATATCGGATCAAGAACACAAATATATTGATGAAAACATAAAGGGTTCAGATCGGAGTTCATGGCACTCGGGCCCTAGTGACAAGCATTAAGCATAGCAACGTCAATCTTAGAACATAGTGGATACTAGGGATCAAACCCTAACAAAACTAACTCGATACATGGTAAATCTCATCCAACACATCACGGTCCAGCAAGCCTACGATGGAATTACTCACGAACGGTGGTGAGCATCATGAAATTGGTGATGGAGGATGGTTGATGATGACGATGGCGACAGATTCCCCTCTCCGGAGCCCCGAACGGACTCCAGATCTGCCGTCCCGAGGAAGAACAGGGCTTGGTGATACGTCTCCGTCGTATCTATAATTTTTTATTGTTTCATGCCAATATTATACAACTTCATATTTTTGGCACCTTTTTATATGATTTATTGGACTAACCTATTGATCCAGTGCCCAGTGTCAGTTCCTGTTTTTTGCATGTTTTTTGTATTGCAGAAAATCCATATCAAACGAAGTCCAAATGCAATAAAATTTTACGGAGAATTATTTTGGAGTATATGTGATTTTTGGGAGTTGGAATCACCGCAAACGGAGGCCCACACAGCCCACAAGACACCAGGGCGCGACAGAGGCCCCTGGCGCGTGGTGGTGGGTTGTGCCCTCCTAGAACATCGATTGGAGCTCTACTTCGGGCGCAAGGAAGCTTATATCCGGAAAAAATCGTGTTAAAATCTCAGCGCGATCGGAGTTATGGATCTCCCGGAATATAAGAAACGGGTTTCGGCCAGATCAGGGGAACGCGAAACAGAAGAGAACAAGAGGGAGATCCAATCTCGGAGGGGCTCCCACCCCTCCGCCGCCATAGGAGACCATGGAGCAAAGGGGGAATTCTCCTCCCCATCTAGGGGGGAAGCCAAGGAAGAAGAAGAAGTAGGAGGGCTCTCTCCCCCTCGCTCCCAGTGCCGCCGGAGTGCCGCCAGGGCAACGATCGAGACGGCGATCTACATCAACAATCTTGCTACCGTCAACACCAACTCTCTCCCCCTCTATGCAGCGGTGTAACACCTCTTCCCCCTGTTGTAATCTCTACCTAAACATGGTGCTCAACTCCATATATTATTTCCTAATGATCTATGGTTATCCTATGATGTTTGAGTAGATTCGTTTTGTCCTGTGGGCTAATCGTGATCTTGGTTGGTATGATTGTATATTTTATTTATGGTGCTATCCTGCGGTGCCCTCCGTTCTCGCGCAAACGTGAGGGGCCCCCGCTGTAGGGTGTTGCAATATGTTCATGGTTCGCTTATGGTGGGTTGCCAGAGTGACATAAGCTTAAACCCGAGTAAGTGGGGTTTGACGTATGGGAGTAAAGAGGACTTGATACTTAATGCTATGGTTGGGTTTCAGGACCTTAATGATCTTTAGTAGTTGTGAATGCTTGCTGGTGGTCCAATCATAAGTGCATATGATCCAAGTAGAGAAAGTATGTTAGCTCATGCCTCTCCCTCATATAAAATTGCAAGAATGATTACCGGTACTTGTTATCGATTGCCTAGGGACAAATAACTTTCTGGTTGACACAAACACTTTTACTAAACACCTAACTTTTATTATCTTGTAAAGTACTTCTAGTTTTTTCTTGCAAAATAGTTCTAGCATCACTCCTACAAAATAGTTTCATACTTGTTCTAGGTAAAGCAAAAGTCAAAGTGTGCGTAGAGTTGTGTCAGTGGTCGATAGAAGTTGAGGGAATATTTGTTCTGCCTTTAGCTCCTCGTTGGGTTCGACACTCTTATTTATCGAAGAAGGCTACAAACGGTCCCCTATACTTGTGGGTTATCAAGACCTTTTTCTGGCGCCGTTGCCAGGGAGTTATAGCGTGGGCTGAATATTCTCGTGTGTGCTTGTTTGCTTTATCACTAAGTAGTTTTTATTTCCTGTTCTAAGTTGTTCTCTATCTTTAGTTATGGATATGGAACACGAAACACCAAAAAAATTAGTTGTACCTACTACTCATGGAGATGGGGAACCTCCTAAAACCCTCGATGCTTGTTATGTGAAAGATATTATGCACTACTTTGATAATCCTGAGAAAGCGCCATTCAACTATATAATGGGAGTAATGTTGGATCAATGTGAATACATTAGGGATTATCGCTTGACTCATAAAGGGAAATTGTTATGGGATCAAATTCATATATTGAAGTGGTATGCTTGGAATCTATGCTTGAGCTATGATTATACTTGTTGCTCTAGGATGAACGCTCCACATCTTCCCTTTTCATGCAAATTTAATGATAATGAAACCTTAGCTTCTTATGCTAATGGTATATATGATTACTATGATGTGGAACGAATAGAAGACTTTGTTGCTTTTAAGGGTGCACATGAAATTGAATCTTTGTTTAAAAAGTTTGAAGATTTTGATGATTCAGTTTGTAGACCTGAAAATTTTGCTATCCTTAAATATTGCTATGATAATTATAAATACAATTATGATATTGATGTATTTATTGAGAATAACTCCGCTGCCCAAGAAGAGACTAATATTTTGCAGGAGTCTATGGAAGAAGAAATTGATGAAACTACGAGCTCATTGGATGAAAAAGATGATGAGGAGAGCGAAGAACAAACGGAGGAAGAGCGGATTAGCTACCAGTGCCCACCTTCTAATGAGAGTAACTCTTCAACTCATACATTATTTAATGCCCCCTTCGTTCTTACCGAAGGATGAATGCTATGATAATTGCTATGATCCCGTTGATTCATTTGAAATATCCCTTTTTTGATGAACTTGATGCTTGTTATGCTTGTGGCCAAGATGCCAATACGAATTATGCTTATGGAGATGAACTTGCTATTATTCCTTATGTTAAACATGAAATTGTTGTTATTGCACCCACACATGATAGTCTTATTATCTTTTTGAATTCTCTCAACTACACTATATCGAAGAAGTTTGCACTTACTAAGGATTATATTGATGGGTTGCCTTTTACCATTGCACATGATAATTTTGATGAATGTCATATGCATGTGCTTGCTGCTCCTACTTGCAATTATTATGAGAGAGGAACTACATCTCCGCCTCTCTATGTTTCCAACACGAAACAATTGCAAGAAACTTCTTATGATATGCATTGGCCTTTACTTGATGTGCATGATGAAGGAAATATGCTCTAGAGGCAATAATAAAGTTGTTATTTTATATTTCCTTATTCATGATAAAGGTTTATTATTCATGCTAGAATTGTATTGATCGGAAACCTTAATACATGTGTGAATACATAAACAAACATCGTGTCCCTAGTAAGCCTCTACTAGACTAGCTCGTTGATCAAAGATGGTTAAGGTTTCCTAACCATAAACATGAGTTGTCATTTGATAACGGGATCACATCATTAGGAGAATGATGTGATGGACAAGACCCATCCGTTAGCTTAGCATAATGATCATTCAGTTTTATTGCTATTGCTTTCTTCATGTCAAATACATATTCCTTCGACTATGAGATTATGCAACTCCCGGACACCGGAGGAATACCTTGTGTGCTATCAAACGTCACAACGTAACTGGGTGATTATAAAGATGCTCCACCGAAGCATCCCAAAATTCTAAATTTTGGAATGTTATATTAAATAAATAGTTTTGATTGATTCTTTGATTGTGGTGTGGTTGCTTGCATGGAATTGAGTGAAAATTGAAACTTTTTGAAAGTTAAATGAGAGGGAATAAAAGGGCTTTCCCGAACTTTCATTTTGCATTCTGATCTCCATGAATTCAAATTCTTTCAAATACAAAACCCTAGAGAGAACATGACATGACTTCTTCCATTTGAAATGAAAAGGGTTTTTGAAAATATTTGAATTTCATTTGGAAATATTTCAAATTCAGAAACTTTATGCAGCTTAATGATTTTCATGAGGGAAGATAAAATGACTTCTTCAAATTATATGAAATATGAGTTGGAAGTTAAAACAATCAAATTTAAAGTCCCTATGAAATTATTTTTTAGTTTGGAGTTATTTAGTTTTTATTCAAATTATTTTTCTCCAAAAATAAAATATATGGAAATTAGGGTAAAATGATTCCTTATAGTAGAAAATTGGAGAGAAATACATTTGAAATTTTTTGGTATTTTTAAAATGATTTTATGAGGTTTTATCGCACGAGTAGCACTGTTTGATTTATTTGAATTTTTGTGAAATTTATTTGACAATACAAAAATGTTCATGTTGTAGAAATCTTTTTCTGAAAATTGTGATATAATAATATGCCTATATAAAATTTTATTTTTATTTTCGTTATTCAGTTTTACCTTTTCTGTTGCTATTTTCTTAAAAAAACTACGTGTGCGGCCTATAACTATCCGTTGCCCACGTGCGCAGCATAGTTAGCAGACTGGCCCGTAACTGTTTTTATTTATTTATCGGTTATGCTTGGAGAGAAAGAAATATTTTTTCAGAAATATTTTTTTCTTAAAAAAAAGAAAAAAACTCTGCACACGCGCAGGCCGGCCGAAGGCCCATGCAGCGGCGTTTCTTTTCTTTGTTTTCCTATCTCTTTCATCTCCTTTTTGTCTATGTTTAGTCCCACATTGCCTAGCCTTTGACCCCTAAACCTCTTTTCCACCTATCAATATAGACTCATAGGGCCTCAAAAAATCATCCGATTCGGTTTAAATCAATATTTTGGTTTGACTAGATTCATTAAAGAAAAATATTTTTCTCCTCTCCGGTGGGACTTCTGGAAGTTGTCTTCTTTCTGTGAAGTCTTCTTTTCTCTACCTTATAAAGGTATCTTTCTTCGTTTTTTTACTTTCGTAGTTTATTATTTCTAGACTAGTACGGTACAATAATTAGATTATCAATTAGTCTGTGTATTTATACATTAGACCTAGAATTCTTTTAGCGTAGTTATTTTTCTTTCGTAAATAGTTTCGTCTTGTTTTCACCTATCCAGTGAACCTGTCACATCAACTTTTTGAAATTTTCAAATTTTGAAATTTGTTCAGATTCATATTCAAACTTCTTTTGTTCATAACTCGAGTTCTGTATCTCCGATTTAATTGATTCTTTTTGCTAATTGAAGCTCTTGACCTAAACTTTCTGATAAGGCCAAATTGACTTAATTTTGGTACTGTTAGAATTTTTCTGTTGCAACAGTTAATTGTTTGTTTTCGAAGTTTTTCGAGATCTTTTCTTCGATTCTTTTGCATGATTGCTTATGTGTGGTTACTATTGCTTGCTTACGATAGATTGACCAGAGTGTGAAGAGTAGAACTATCAAGAGTTATGAGCGCGAATCATCTTCATCAACAGTACAAGGCAAGTTCACACTTTGATCATATCCCTTCATTACCCGGTTTTTTTATGCATTAGCTACAACCCTCAAACATTGCCTGAGTAGGATTGATAACATGTGGGTATTTAGAAGTAGTTGATGAGGTAGAACCAATTGTTTTGTTTTCAACCCCTGGGTACTACTACGTTATGCTTACTGCTATGCTATGCTCGTTGACGTGGTTTGGTTTTGAGAGAAGTCATGAAAGATGTGAGAGTTATTGTTAACGAAGGTTTAACTTAAGGTGGCTACTTTAATACACATACGGGCGGATTGATTGGGGCACCCTGGAGCACCCAGTTGTTTGCCCGGGCACCTGCCCAAGGATATCTCGGAGTACCTGTGTGATTATCCTATGGAATGCCACCCAGGCTCAAAGGGATCATAAGATTATTCATGCTAGAAACTTCCGTGTGCAGCCACAAGCCATTATGGGCTCTGGCATAGTTGAGTATGTTGTGTGACCTCTTTCAGTGGTAGGCTAGCAGATGTAGGGGGATGTAAGTGGTACTGTCTACCCAGAGTAAAGAGTTGACGCTTCGGAAAGACTGTGTCTTGATCATCCGTTTCTCAAACATCATGTAGTGCGAGAAATTCAACAGAGGAGATCGAGTCTTGTGGGGAAAAGTGCGCAAACCTCTGCCGAGTGTACAAACTAATCATGGTTAGCCGTGTCCCCAGTTATGGACATCTTGAGTCTCTGGTATTTGGATTATCATGTTGATCTCAACATTTATTTAATTAATTTGATTGGGTTAATGATTATCATTTTGGGATTGAGTTGGAGAAACCTTCTCAATATTTCCATCAACTTTTTAGTTAAAAAAAATTCCTTTGTTGTAGGGAAAAATTAGCTTTATGCAAAAATTAAACTTAGAGCCTCCACCAGCCAAATATGCATATAGAGATAGTCATTCTAATTTTTATCCTATGGTGTGAATTTGCTAGTACATTCAATGTACTCACCTACATGGCTGCAACGTCTCATGTTGCAAGAATCTTGCAACGAGTAAGTGATACGTTAGGGTTACGATTTCTACACTCAACTTTGCCGTTGGTGTTGATGGGAATCCATGACCTTGTTGTTACTTCCGCTATTTGGATTGAGGTAATAGTATTTACGTTACTTTATACATGTGATTTACCTCTGTTATAAATCCTCGAGTACTGTGTGTGTCAGCATACTGATCCGGGGATCACACTTAAGCACAGAGACTTGACCGTCTGAGGTCGGGTCGCTACAAGATGGTATCAGAGCACATGTTGACTGTAGGACGAGACCCCTAGAAACTGGCAAGCCTGTAGGAAAGATTTTCTCTAAAACTACAATTTTCAAAAAAAAATCTTTTACCTCTCTTCTTTTCCGAGCTTTATCAAATATTCCCTTTTTGTTAGACTATACCCCTTTCCCCTTTTTTGACCCCGCGAGGATTCGACTGATGAGACCACTTCAAGAAGTACAAAATGACAACTAAGACCACTTCAAAATGAAGAGGATTTTACCGTGCATTATAATAATGGAAACTACAACGGTTGAAGACTCCGAAGACTAGGAGAATTTGAAGGCTCTGAAGAATTTCTAGATTTGTATGACCTAGGAAGGCTACCCTTATGGAACTTGTCAAACTATTGAAGTTGCCAATGCCTGAGATCAAGGTGTGTCGGAGAAAGACCAGAACATGGAACGTTAAAACTCAGAGTTTTTGTCAAGAAAACCCTAAGGCAGGAGATATCAACTATGGAATTATAGCTCATGGAAATGACAAGGGCATAAACATGGTTATCCATGATGTTATCGCCCTCTTATACTATTGTCACCATACTGAGTTAAGCACACATTTCTTCGGAAGGATTGAATGGTAGAAGGCTGATGGAGCACCTACCAGCAAAGGATGAGTTTTAACCTTAGCTGGTGTATTGCTAGGATCTGGAGTATTACATCAAGAATTCTAAGATGGGTCTGCAGGAACCTGTATTTGAGAAGCATTTCATGAAGAACTCGGGACCGAGAAGCTGAAAGTAGCCAAGCTCGATGCAGCTCAATGATTTTCATGAGAGAAGATAAAATGACTTCTTCAAATTATATGAAATATGAGTTGGAAGTTAAAAGAATCAAATTTAAAGTCCCTTGAAAATTATTTTTCAGTTTGGAGTTATTTACTTTTTATTCAAATTATTTTTCTCCAAAAATAAAATATATGGAAATTAGGGTAAAATGATTCCCTATAGTAGAAACTTGGAGAGAAATAAATTTGAAATTATTTTGGTATTTTTAAAATGATTTTATGAGGTTTTATCGCACCAGTAGCACTGTTTGATTTATTTGAATTTTTGTGGAATTATTTGACTCTGGAAAAATGTTCCCATTGTAGAAAATCTTATTCTGAAATTTTTGATATATAATATTCCTATATAAAATTTTATTTTAATTTTCATTATTCAGGTTTTCCTTTTCTGTTTCTATATTTCTTAAACAAAATGCATGTGCGGCCTGTAACTATCCGTCGCCCACGTGCGCAGCATAGTTAGCAGACTGGCCCGTAACTATTTTTATTTATTTTTCGGTTATGCTTGGAGAGAAAAAAAATATTATTTTCAGAAATATTTCTTTTCCTTAAAAAAAGTAAAAAAAAAACTCTGCGCATGCACACATGCGCGCACACGCGCACGCCGGCCAAAGGCCCATGCGGCGGCGTTTCTTTTTTTGTTTTCCTATCTCTTTCGTCTCCTTTTTTGTCTACGTTTAGTCCCACATTGCCTAGCCTTTAACCCCTAAACCTCTTCTCTACCTATAAATATAGACCCATAGGGCCTCCAAAAATCATCCGATTTGGTTTAAATCAATATTTTGGTTTGACTAGATTCATTAAAAAAAATATCTTTCTCCTCTCCGGCGGGACTTCTGGAAGTTGTCTTCTTTCTTCGAAGTAGTCTTTTCTCTACCTTATAAAGGCATCTTTCTTCATTTTTTACTTCCGTAGTTTAATATTTCTAGACTAGTACGGTAGAATAATTAGATTATCAATTAGTCTCTGTATTTATACATTACTTTTCTTTCGTAAAACAGCTTGGCCCTGATTTTTTAAATAGCCATAACTTTTTACTCGTTCATCTAAATTAGATGAAACCAACATCTATAGTTTCGTCTTGTTTTCACCTATCCAGTGAACTTGTCATGTCAACTTTTTGAAATTTTCAAATTTCAAAATTTGTTTAGATTCATATTCAAACTTCTTTTGTTCATAACTCGAGTTCTATAACTCCGATTTAATTGATTCTTTTTGCTAATTGAAGATCTTGACCTAAACTTTCTGATAAGGCCAAATTCACTTAATTTTGGTATTGTTAGATATTGTTTTCTGTTGCAAGAGTTAATTGTTTGTTTTCGAAGTTTTCCGAAATCTTTTCTTCGATTCTTTTGCATGATTGCTTATGTGTGGTTACTATTGCTTGCTTACGATAGATTGACCGAAGTGTGACGAGTAGAACTATCAGGAGTTATGAGTGCGAATCATCTTCATCAACAGTACAAGGCAAGTTCACACTTTGATCATATCCCTTCATTACCCAGTTTTTTTATGTATTAGCTTCAACCCTCAAACATTGCATGAGTAGGATTGATAACATGTGGGTATTGGGAAGTAGTTGATGAGGTAGAACCTATTCTCTTGTTTGCAACCCCTGGGTACTACTACGTTATGCTTACTGCTATGCTATGCTCATAGACGTGGTTTGTTTTTGAGAGAATTCATGAAAGATGTGAGAGTTATTGTAACAAAGGTTTAGGCTACTTTAATACACATCTAGGTGGATTAGTTGGGGCACCCTGGAGCACCCAGTGGTTTGCCCGGGCACCTTCCCAAGGATATCCTGGAGTACCCGTGTGATTATCCTATGGAATGCCACCCAGGCTCAAAGGGATCATAAGATTATTCATGCTAGAAACTTCCATATGCAGCCACAAGCCATTATGGGCTCTGGCATAGTTGAGTATGTTGTGTGACCTCTTTCAGTGGTAGGCTAGCAGATGTAGGGGGATGTAGGTGGTACTGTCTACCCAGAGTAAAGAGTTAACGCTTCGGAAAGACTGTGTCTCGACCATCCGTTTCTCAAACATCATGTAGTGCGAGAAATTCAACGGAGGAGATCGAGTATTGTGGAAAAAGTGCGCAAACCTCTGCAGACTGTACACACTAATCATGGTTAGCCGTGTCCCCGGTTATGGACATCTTGAGTCTCTGGTATTTGGATTATCATGTTGATCTCAACACTTTATTTAATTAATTTGATTGGGTTAATGATTACCATTTTGGGATTGAGTTGGAGGAACCTTCTCAATATTTCCATCAAATTTGTAGTTAAATAAAATATATTCCTTTGTTGTAGGGAAAAATTAGCTTTATGCAAAAATTAAACTTAGAGCCTCCACCACCCAAATATGCATATAGAGATAGCCATTCTCATTTTTATCCTATGGTGTGAATTTGCCAGTACATTCAATGTACTGACCTACATGGCTGCAACGTCTCATGTTGCAGGAATCTTACGACGAGTAAGTGATACGTTAGGGTTACGATTTCTACACTCAACTTTGTCGTTGGTGTTGATGGGAATCCACGACCTGGTTGTTACTTCCGCTATTTGGATTGAGGTAATAGTATTTACGTTACTTTATACATGTGATTTACCTCTGTTTTAAATCCTCAAGTACTGTGTGTGTCAGCATACCGATCCAGGGATGACACTTAAGCACAGAGACTTGACCGTCTGAGGTCGGGTCGCTACATCCACAGGTATCTCCGAAAGTGTTTGTTCGGTTGGCATAGATCGATATTAGGATTTGTCACTCCGAGTATCGAAGAGGTATCTCTGGGCCCTCTCGGTAATACACATCATAGGCTTGCACGCAAACGACTAAGGAGTTAGTCATGAGGTGATGTATTACGGAATGAGTAAAGAGACTTTCCGGTAACGAAACTGAACTAGGTATGAAGATACCGACGATCGAATCTCGGGCAAGTAACATACTGATAGACAAAGGGAATAACATATGTTGTCATAATTGTTCGACCGATAAAGATCTTCGTAGAATATGTAGGAGCCAATATGAGCATCCAGGTTCCGCTGTTGGTTATTGACTGGAGAGGTGTCTCGGTCATGACTACATAATTCCCGAACCCGCAGGGTCTCACGCTTAACGTTCGTTGACGCTAGAGTAATATTGGGATATTTGATGAGTGTTAACCAAATGTTGTTCGGAGTCCCTGATGAGATCCCGGACGTGGAGTATCGGAATGGTCGAGAGGTAAAGATTTATATATGGGAAGTCATATTTTGGGTTCCGGAAAAAGAAGCAGCTTTTTCGGTATTGTACCGGGAATCTTCTAGAAGTTTCGGAGGATTCCAGAGGTGTCCGGAAGTCCACAAGTGGTTCCACCACGACCCAAGGGCTAGCATGGGCTGCGGGGAGGCTCCCTGGCCTTATTGGGCTAGGCGTACCAAGTCCTCAAAAGCCCATGTGGCTAGGGAAGGCAAAAAAGGAAGGAGTCCTAGTAGGAATAGGATTGGACTTGGAGTCCAAGTCCTCTCCCCCTTAACTGTGCCATAGGGCTTGGAGGGGCTGTTTACCACGCCCCTCCACCTATATATAGAGGGGAGGGGGTGCCCCAAGAGAACACACCAAGCCCTTGGCGCCCCTCTCTCTCCCGTTACTCCGTAGTTCCACCGCCTCGTCCCGGCGACGCTTAGTGAAGCGCTGTCGGTGTTCCACCACCACCATCACTGCCATGCCAAAGTGTTGCTTGTGATCCCATCTACTTCTCCTCTCCCGCTTGCTAGATCAAGAAGGAGGAGACGTCAGCGAGCCGCACGTGTGCTAAACTCGAAGGTGTCGTCCGTTCGGCACTAGATCGGTTGGATCGTGATCGGATCACGAAGAGTACGACTACATCAACCACATGATAAACGCTTCCGCTTAACGGTCTACGAGGGTACATAGACACACTCTCCCCTATTGTTGATATGCATCTCCTAGATAGATCTTGCGTGAGCGTAGGATTTTTTTGAAATTGCATGCTACGTTTCCCAATAGTGGCATCCGAGCCAGGTCTATGCGTAGATGATATGCATGAGTAGAACACAAAGAGTTGTGGGAGGTGATAGTCATACTGCTTACCACCAACGTCTTATTTTGATTCGACGGTATTGTTGGATGAAGCGGCCCGGACCAACCTTATATGACCATGTTCATGAGACCGGTTCCACCGACACACATGCAACTTGTTTTGCATAAAGGTGGCTCGCGGGTGTCTGTTTCTCCAACTTTAGTTGAATTGAATTTGACTACGGCCGGTCCTTGTTGAAGGTTAAAACATTAAACTTGATGAAACACTGTTGTGGTTTTGATGCGTAGGTAAGAACGGTTCTTACTAGAAGCCCGTAGCAGCCACGTAAAACTTGCAACAACAAAGTAGAGGACGTCTAACTTGTTTTTGCAGGGCATGTTGTGATGTGATATGGTAAAGACATGATGTGATATACGTTGTTGTATGAGATGATCATCTTTTGTAAAAGTTATCAGCAACTGGCAGGAGCCTTATGGTTGTCACTTTATTGTATAAAATGCAATCGCCATGTAATTGCTTTACTTTATCACTATGCGTTAGCGATAGTTGTAGAAGAAATAGTTGGTGAGACGACAATGACGCTATGATGGAGATCAAGGTGTTAAGCCGGTGACGATGGAAATCATGACAGTGCTTTCGAGGTGGAGATCAAAGGCACAAGATGATGATGGCCATATCATGCCACATATTTTGATTGCATGTGATGTTTATCTTTTATGCATCTTATTTTGCTTAGTACGGCAGTAGCATTATAAGATGATCCCTCACAAAAATTTCACGGTATAAGTGTTCTCCCTGAGTATGCACCGTTGCGACAGTCCGTCGTGCCGAGACACCACATGATGATCGGGTGTGATAAGCTCTACGTTCACATACAACGGGTGCAAGACAGTGTTGCACATGCGGAATACTCGGGTTAAACTTGACGAGCCTAGCATGTGCTGAGAATGTCTGAGTACTACAATTGCTTGAATCAAGTGGGAGTTAATCTTCCAGATAACATTCTCTAGTCACTATCACCAAGTTACTAGAACTTCGTGATGAACTATAATATGCAAGGGATGACGAAAACGATTGATGGTTAACAAGACCACTAGTTTCAAGAAAAAGGGCAAAGGAAAAGAAAGGGAACTTCAAGAAGAATGACAAGCAAGCTGCCACTCCCGTGAAGAAGCCCAAAGCTGGACCTAAGCCTGAAATTGAGTGCTTCTACTGCAAAGGGAATGGTCACTGGAAGCGGAACTACCCCAAATAATTGGCGAATAAGAAGGATGGCAAAGTGAACAAAGGTATATTTGATATACATGTTATTGATGTGTATTTACTAGTGTTCATAGTAACCCCAGGATATTTGATGTCGATTCAGTTGCTAAGATTAGTAACTCAAAACAGGAGTTGCAAAATGAACAGAGACTAGTTAAGGGCAAGGTAACAATGTGTGTTGGAAGTGATTCCAAGGTTGATAAGATCACCATCGCATACTCCTTCTACATTCGGGATTAGTGTTGAACCAAAATAAATGTTATTTGGTGTTTGCGTTAAGAATGAATATGATTGGATCATGTTTATTGAAATATGGTTATTCATTTAAGTCAAAGAATAATTGTTGTTCTGTTTACATGAATAAAACCTTCTATGGTCATACACCCAATGTAAATGGTTTATTGAATCTCGATCGTGGTAATACACATATTCATAATATTGATGCCGAAAGATGCAAAGTTGATCATGATAGTGCAACATACTTGCGGCACTGTCGTTTAGGTCATATTGGTGTAAAGCGCATGAAGAAACTCCATGCAGATGGGCTTTTGGAATCACTTGATTATGAATCATTTGATACTTGCGAACCGCGCCTCATGGGCAAGATGACTAATACTCCGTTCTCTGGAACAATGGAGCGAGCTAATGACTTATTGGAAATAATACATACCGATGTATGCGGTCCGATGAGTATTGAGGCTCATGGCGGGTATCATTATTTTCTGACCTTCATAGATTATTTGAGCAGAAATGGGTATATCTACTTGATGAAACACAAGTCTGAAACATTTGAAAAGTTCAAAGAATTTCAGAGTGAAGTGGAGAATCATCGTAGCAAGAAAATAAAAGTTTCTATGATCTGATCACAGAGGTAAATATTTGAGTTACGAGTTTGGCCTTCATTTAAAACAATGTGAAATAGCTTCACTACTCACACCACTGGAACACCACAGCGTAATGGTGTGTCCGAACGTCGTAAGCGTACTTTATTAGATGTGGTGCGATCTATGATGTCTCTTACCGATTTAACACTATCGTTTTGGGGTTATGCATTAGAGACAGCTGCATTCATGTTAAATAGGGCACCATCTAAATCCGTTGAGACGACACTGTATGAACTATGGTTTGGCAACAAACCTAAGCTGTCGTTTCTTAAAGTTTGGGGTTGCGATGCTTATGTGAAAAAACTTCAACCTGATAAGCTCGAACCCAAATCGGAGAAGTGCGTCTTCATAGGATACCCAAAAGAAACTGTTGGGTACACCTTCTATCACAGATCCGAAGGCAAGATCTTTGTTGCTAAGAATGGATCCTTTCTAGAGAAGAAGTTTCTCTTGAAAGAAGTGAGTGGGAGGAAAGTGGAACTTGATGAGGTAATTGTACCTTCTCTTGAATTGGAAAGTAGCTCATCACAGAAAACCGTTCCCATCATGCCTACACCAAGTAGAGAGGAAGCTAATGATAATGATCATGAAACTTCAGATCAAGTTACTATCGAACCTCGTAGGTTAACCAGAGCACGTTCCCCACCAGAGTGGTACGGTAATCCTGTCCTGGAAGTCACGTTACTAGACCATGACGAACCTAAGAATTATGAGGAAGCGGTGATGAGCCCAGATTCCGCAAAATGGCTCGAGGCCATGAAATCTTAGATGGGATCCATGTATGAGAACAAAGTATGGAATTTTGGTTGACTTGCCCGTTGATCGGCAAGCCA
This sequence comes from Triticum aestivum, assembly GCF_018294505.1. Lineage (NCBI taxonomy): Eukaryota > Viridiplantae > Streptophyta > Magnoliopsida > Poales > Poaceae > Triticum > Triticum aestivum. The sequence goes on along the minus strand of NC_057811.1, from coordinate 338,781,802 downwards.
TAGAGAATAAATGGACCTTCAAGAGGAAGACGGACGCTGATGGTAGTGTTACTATCTAAAAAGCTCGACTTGTCGCAAAAGGTTTTCGACAAGTTCAAGGTGTTGATTACGATGAGATTTTCTTACTCGTAGCGATACTTAAGTATGTCTGAATCATGTTAGCAATTGCCGCATTTTATGAAATCTGGCAAATGGATGTCGAAACTGCATTCCTTAATGGATTTCTTAAAGAAGAGTTGTATATGATGCAACCAAAAGGTTTTGTCGATCCTAAAGGTGCTAACAAAGTGTGCAAACTCCAGTGATCCATCTATGAACTGGTGCAAGCATCTCGGAGTTGGAATATATGCTTTGATGAGTTGATCAAAGCATATGGTTTATACAGACTTGAAGTGAAGCCTGTATTTACAAGAAAGTGAGTGGGAGCACTACAACCTTTCTGATAAGTATATGTGAATGACATATTATTGATCAGAAATGATGTAGAATTTTCTGGAAAGCATAAAGGAGTGTTTGAAAGGAGTTCTTGAAAGAAAGACCTCCGTGAAGCTACTTACATATTGGGCATCAAGATCTATAAAGATAGATCAAGATGCTTGGTTAGACTTTCGATGAGTACATACCTTGATAAGATTTTGAAGGAGTTCAAAATGGATCAATCAAAGAAGGAGTTATTGCCTGAGTTGTAAGGTATGAAGTTGAGTAAGACTCAAAACCCGACCGCGGCAGAAGATAGAGAGACAATGGAAGTCATTCCCTATGCCTTAGCCATAGGTACTATAAATTACGCCATGATGTATACCAGACCTATTGTGTACCTTGCCATCAGTTTGGCAGAGGGGTACAATAGTGATCCAGGAGTAGACCACTGGACAGCGATCAAAATTATTCTTAGAGGACAAAGGAAATATTTCTAGGTTATGGAGGTGATAAAGAGTTCATCGTAAAGAGTTACGTCGATGCAAGCTTTAACACCGATCTGGATGACTCTGAGTCTCAATCTTGATACATATTGAAAGTGGGAGTAATTAGCTAGAGTAGCTTCATACAGAGCATTGTAGACATAGAAATTTGCAAAATACATACGGATCTGAATGTGGCAGACCCATTGACTAAACTTCTCTCACAAGCAAAACATGATCACACCTTAGTACTCTTTGGGTGTTAATCACATAGCGATGTGAACTAGATTATTGACTCTAGTAAACCCTTTAGGTGTTGGTCCCATGGTGATGTGAACTATTGGTGTTAATCACATGGCGATGTGAACTAGATTATTGACTCTAGTGCAAGTGGAAGACTGAAGGACATATGCCCTAGAGGCAATAATAAAGTTGTTATTTTATATTTCCTTATTCATGATAAAGGTTTATTATTCATGCTAGAATTGTATTGATCGGAAACCTTAATACATGTGTGAATACAAAAACAAACATCGTGTCCCTAGTAAGCCTCTACTAGACTAGCTCGTTGATCAAAGATGGTTAAGGTTTCTTAACCGTAGACATGAGTTGTCATTTGATAATGGGATCACATCATTAGGAGAATGATGTGATGGACAAGACCCATCCGTTAGCTTAGCATAATGATCGTCCAGTTTTATTGCTATTGCTTTCTTCATGTCAAATACATATTCCTTCGACTATGAGATTATGCAACTCCCGGATACCGGAGGAATACCTTGTGTGCTATCAAACGTCACAACATAACTGGGTGATTATAAAGATGCTCCACTGGTATCTCCGAAGGTGTTTGTTGGGTTGGCATAGATCGATATTAGGATTTGTCACTCCGAGTATCGAAGAGGTATCTCTGGGCCCTCTAGGTAATACACATCATAAGCTTGCAAGCAAATGACCAAGGAGTTAGTCATGAGGTGATGTATTACAGAACGAGTAAAGGGACTTGCCGGTAACGAGATTGAACTATGTATGAAGATACTGACGATCGAATCTCGGGCAAGTAACATACTGATAGACAAAGGAAATAATGTATGTTGTCATAACGGTTCGACCGATAAATATCTTCGTACAATATGTAGGAGCCAATATGAGCATCTAGGTTCCGCTATTGGTTATTGACCGGAGAGGTGTCTCGGTCATGACTACATAATTCCCGAACCCGTAGGGTCGCACGCTTAACGTTCGTTGACGCTAGAGTTGTATTGGGATATTTGATGAGTGGTAACCAAATGTTGTTCGGAGTCCCTGATGAGATCCCGGACGTCATGAGGAATCTCGAAATGGTCGAGAGGTAAAGATTTCTATATGGGAAGTCATATTTTGGGTTCCGGAAAAAGAAGCAGCTTTTTCGGTATTGTACCAGGAACCTTCTAGAAGGTTTCGGAGGATTCCGGAAGGGTCCGGAAGTCCAAAAGTGGTTCCACCACGACCCAAGGGCTAGCATGTGCTGCGGGGAGGCTCCTTGGCCTTATTGGGCTAGGCGCACCAAGTCCTCAAAAGCCCATGTGGCTAGGGAAGGCAAAAAAGGAAGGAGTCCTAGTAGGAATAGGATTGGACTTGGAGTCCAAGTCCTCTCCCGCTTAGCTGTGCCATAGGGCTTGGAGGGGCTGTTTACCACGCCCCTCCACCTATATATAGAGGGGAGGGGGTGCCCCAAGAGAACACACCAAGCCCTTGGCGCCCCTCTCTCTCCCGTTACTCCGTAGTTTCACCGCCTCGTCCCGGCGACGCTTAGCGAAGCGCTGTCGGTGTTCCACCACCACCATCACCACCATGTCGTAGTGTTGGTTGTGACCCCATCTACTTCTCCTCTCCCGCTTGCTGGATCTAGAAGGAGGAGACGCCATCGAGCCGCACGTGTGCTAAACTCGGAGGTGCCGTCCGTTCGGCACTAGATTGGTTGGATCGTGATCGGATCGCAAAGAGTACGACTACATCAACCGCATGATAAACGCTTCTGCTTAACGGTCTACGAGGGTACGTGGACACACTCTCCCCTCTTGTTGCTATGCATCTCCTAGATAGATCTTGCGTGATTGTAAGAATTTTTTTGAAATTGCATGCTACGTTTCCCAACACATGAATTGTTCTTGTATGACATGCCGATGGATAGGAAGAGAGTTAGACTTTGTCATTGCATGATTCATGTTGTGTTGTGCTCATTACTAAATGCCATATCATTGTTAATTAAAATTGGCGTTGATATACCTTGGGATCCGGATGGATTCACTACTTGAGCACTTTATGCCTAGCTTAATGGCTTTAAAGAAAGCGCTTCCAGGGAGACAGCCGGAAGTTTTAGAGAGTCATTTATTTCTGTTGAGTGCTTTTATTAAGTTTAAAGATAAAAAAATATAGAGGGGAACCTAAAACTTTTCAAAAAGGAAAGTGAAAGTGAGAGAGACAAGCATTGTTGAAGTGGGGAGCTCCTTGAACTTTGTTCATGCTCACGGAAACTTTGTGAATCTTAATTACAGAAACTTTTCAACAAAAATAATTATCCCCTTCTACAATTCCATTGTATTATAAAAATAATGTGCCAAGGTTTGCCTTTAGGATGATTAGTGAAAGTGCGTTATATCGACTAGAGGAGGGGTGAATAGGCGATTTTTATGAATTCTTCACTGAGGAATTTCAAGGTGAGGAAATTCCTAAGCGAAGAACCACTTGCAGCGGAATAAGTACTCAGATGTATGCATGACATAACATAAACATGGACATCATGGTGAAATGAAAACAGATACAGAGTATAGAAAGCGTAAACACAGGATAGCACAGGATGAAGACAAACAGACTGAAGAAATTGAACTGAGGAAATTGAGAAAGTCTAGAGTCAAAGTCTTCAAACAGATATGAATAAGCACACAACACAGTTAAGAGGAAATGAAAGAGTTGAGGAAATAGAACCAGTAGGCTTGGTGAAGACAATGATTTGGTAGACCAGTTCCAACTGCTGTGACAGTTGTACGTCTGGTTGGAGCGGCTAGGTATTTAAACCTGAGGACACACAGTCCCGGACACACAGTCCTCACCGTATTCTCCTTGAGCTAAGGTCACACAGACCTCGCCCAATCACTCGTGGTAAGTCCTCAGGTGACTTCCAAACCTTCACAAACTCGGTCACTCGGCGATCCACAATTTCCTCTTCGATGCTCTAGACCATGACGCCTAACCGTATGGAAGATGCACAGTCTTCAAAGGTAACAAGCGTCGGATCCACGCAGGATCAATCTCTTCAGTGATGCTCAATCACTTTGGGTTTGTAGGTGTTTGGGTTTGGGTTTTCCTCACTTGATGATTTTCGCTCAAAGTCCTCGGAGGATGGGATGCTCTCAAATGACAAGTGTCAGTTTCTCTCGGAGCAGCCAACCAGCTAGTGGTTGTAGGGGGCGGCTATTTATAGCCTAGGGAGCAGCCCGACATGATAAGACATAAATGCCCTTCAATGATATGACCGTTAGGTGGGTAGATATTTTGGGACAGCTGGCGCATAGCACAGCAACGGTCGGAAATTTGAGTATCAAATTCCTCAGGGCTATCATGTTCCTCACTGTGTAGGCAATCCGCACTGGCGAATTCCTAACTCCTCAGTCAGAACAAATTCCTCAGAGACCAGAAGAACTTCGTCTCTGTCACTGAAGAAATTGACTGAGCTGTATGAGATTTCCAATGGCTTCACTCGAAGGGATTGGTAGGTGTAGGATTTGAGTTGAGCATCACTTGGAAATTTTTCCTTAGTATTTCCTCGACCCCCTTTAACAGTACGGTGTTTCCTATGACTCAAGAAAGAGAAAATGAAACTACGAAAACAAAAGTCTTCACGCTTCATGTTCCTCGAATGAATGCCAAGTCTTCAAGGTCACACCAATTTCTTCACTTTCAAAGTCTTCAGAAAGTCTTCAGAAATCCAAAGTCTTCAGTCGAAGACATTCATTTTTAGGGGTCGACTTTCTCTGTAAATATCAAACTCCTCATAGACTTATAGACCTGTGTACACTCATAAACACATTAGTCCCTTAACCTATAAGTCTTCAATACACCAAAATCACTAAGGGGCACTAGATGCACTTACAATCTCCCCCTTTTTTGTGATTGATGACAATATAGGTTAAGTTTTCAACGGGGATAAACATATGAAGTGTAAATACTGATATTGAGGAATTTGATTGCAAGATATAGAAGAACTCCCCCTGAAGATGTGCATAGTGAGGAATTTGCTTTTGAAGCAATGCACACTTGAAGAGTAGAATCATGGAGATCTCCCCCTATATCTTGTAATTCATACACGCATTTGACATATAATATGAAGAATTTGAAATGCATGATGAAATATGGTGACTAATGTAATTCAACATGCGTGCATTAACATAAATGAGGAATAAGCATGCAGAAAATCTCAGCAAAAGTATCAGACCACCATAGAGTTTAAGTTTACAACTCGATCGAATAAAGTCTCAGAAGAACGAGAGTTGTAACTTTGCAAAAAAAACGCCCATATAGGTAGACCCGCTTGAAGACTAACTCAAATTTCTCCCCCTTTGTCATCGAATGACCAAAAGGATCGAAAAATGAGGACTAACGCCCCTGAAGAATATCAAGTTGATGGAGGAGCGCCAGCGTTGTTGGGGTCGTTTGTAGTTGTAGGGCCTACCGCAGTGTCGTCCAAGTCTTCATGCTCATCGGTTTCGCGTGATGAAGAATATGAGCTGGCCACCAAGGAAGGAACCTTGACCTTCTTGAATTTCTTCGGTGGAGGAGCAGACCAGTCAAAATCTTCCTTGAGACCCATTTGCTTCAGATCTTCTTCACCATACAGATGTGATAAGACAGTCCAGGTGCGACCGAAGACTTCATGGAGGTAGTAATGGTTTTCCTTCACTGCATTGTGTGTAGCAGTCATGTTGTGAAGAATAGAACCAAACTGACGCTTAACCCATTTGTGGTTTCGATCCACCTTCTGGTGAAGACTAAGAAGAAGCTCACGGTCAGTCATCACCCTGGGAGCTGTGGCTTGAGGATTTGGCTTTGATGCATTAGCGGCGGAATCATGAGTAGCAGAATCATCATTGGAGGAGTAAGATGCAGCTTTGCGAAACTAACCATCCAATGGACGATTGCCTTCATCAATAACAGTAGTGGCCTTGCCCTTTTCATCAGCTGAGGAATATGTCCGCTTGAGGACTTCAATTGGGGGCAAGTAGCTGAGGTGATTCTGAAAATCAGCCTTGTAGTTGAGTGAAGACCTTATTCTGAGGAATCGCATAATCCAAGGTGCGTAAGGCTTCAACTCAAACGGAGAGAGTGCAACATTTGCCAAAGTCCTCATGAAGAAATCATGATAGTTGACAGGAATGCCATGCATGATATTGAACAATAGATTCTTCATGATGCCAACGACTTCTTCATCAGTCGAGTCGTGGCCTTTGATAGGACTCAAAGTCTTCGTCAGAATGCGATAAACTGTTCTTGGCACATATAGCAATTCCTTCACGAGGAATTTGGTCCTTGGGGCTTGACCGGGCTTCAGAGGCTTCATTAGCACTTGCATGTAATGGGCTGTAAGCTCAGGTTCATGGTACAGGCAACGAGCTCCTTCAAGGGGAGGACTAATTGGCAGGACGTGAAGTAATTCAGAGGCCGGTGCTTTATAGTGAGTATTATCGGTCATCCAGTCCAAAACCCAAGAGTTCACATCGTCAGCATCGCCTGTGATATGCAGAGTTGCATAGAATTGAAGAATGAGCTCTTCATTCCAATCGCAAATATCCGTGCAAAAGTTGAGCAGTCCTGCATCATGAAGCACACTGAGGATTGGGGTGAAGCAAGGCAGTGATTCCATGTCCACGTGAGGAATATGCTCATGGTCAAAGACTTTGTCTTTGTTGAAGAGCAGTGAAGAATAGAAGTTGGCTTGGCTGGCAGTCCAGAAGCGCTTCTTCTAAGACGAGCAGAGTCATATGGGTTATACTCGGTGAAGAACACATGCTCTCCGAAGAAGTCATCAGCCTTGAATTTCTGCTTCTTCGAGAAGGGATCCTTTGGCTTGGGCTGAGGGGTATCAGTCAATTGCATCACCACCTCAGGATCCACTAGCTGAGGAATTTCAGCTTCTTCTTCAGTGACAGCCTGGGTCTTCAATTCTTCATTAACATTTTCTTCAGCACAAGTGGCTGGAATCTCTTCATGAACAGACGGTGTGGCATGAGGTTCTTCAGATCCCATCTGTACTTCAGTATTCACATGGGACTGAGGAATTTGTTGAAGGGGTGTGAACAGAGGAGAATTGGGGTGCTGACTTTCCCAAAAGTCATCGTTCAACACTGGAGTTGTGCACCCAATGTCCACATCTTCTTCTTCACTCTTTTCTTCAACGCCAACCTCTTCAGCAGTGAACTGAGGCATGGGCAATGAGACTATTGGGGTTGAAGGGATTGTATCCGCTTCAATTTCTTCATCCAACTGCTCTGATGAAGCAGCAGAAGGAATCTCTTCATCTGATCCACTTGGGATCACATATTCTTCATCAAAAGGGACAAGGTCCTTTCATGGCATGGATGAGACCGGAATAGCATCAATTGGATTCTCAAAAGAGCTGGTCAATGGCTTCATCTTCTTCGGAGCTGAAGAATCTGATGAAGTTGATGCTTTCCTTTTCTTCACGGCTGCACGCTCTGCAGCCTTGGTCTTCTTCACATCTGATGCAGATGGAAGGATCGGAGTTGGGATAGGTGCATGAGGAGCAAAGGAATTTGGTTCAATTACTTCAGGCACAACTGATGCAGTTGCCCTGACTTCTTCAGTTTCTTCAGGCACAACACTAGTGGTTGCCCTGGCAATTTCTTCAGCGGCTGGAATGCAGTCATCAGCCCTGGTACTCTGGGTTTCTTTAGCAGCCTGATTTTCATCAGCGGTGCTGGCATGCTCTTCAGTAGGTTGAGCAGATGCCTCAGCCTGAGGATTTTCTTATTGCGTTGGGGCTACAACATTGGAAGTGAATTTTTCAGCTAGTTTCATAAAACAGACCTTGGCTCCCAGCCAATCAGTGCGGTAAGCGTCAAATTGATCGCTGAGTTTCTTGATCTCAGATTGAGTAGTGACAAGTTCTTCAGTTGTCATAGAGACAACGTTTTTCTTCACGAAACGCTCCTTCTTGTACTGCGCTTTCTTCAACTGCCTAGCCTTTTCAAATTTCCATTTTTCTTCCTGAATGAAGGCAGTCAACATATGACTTTGGCCAGGAGTCAACTTGAAGTCAGGCATAGGAGTGTTGGGGTCCTTGTGCCAGAGATCAATGTAATCAAGGATCAATTTTGGATCCAAAAGCAGAGGCACATTTGTGCCTTTGGCTCTAGCGGCCCTGAGTTGCCTGTCCCTGATGATTTCAGCAAGTTCTTCATCATCAGCTTCGTCTTCATCAGACGGCACTTGAAAGGCGACCTGCTTCTTGTGAGGACTTGGTCGAGAACCTCGTCCAGCAGTGGCCTTTTTCTTCAGCAGAGAGGGGCCAGTTGATGAATTTGGTGGAGCTGAAGAACTAGCAGAAGCTCCTGAGGCAATAGAGATGCCTGTTGTCCTTTGGCACGTGGTGAGATGCACAGGTGCTGAGGATTTTGACGGAGGAGCTGAGGACTTTGGAGGAGCTGGAGCAGCTTGAGGAATTGGCCGTGAGGGCTTTGAAGAATCTAGCCGTGAGGGCATTGCTGAGGAACTTGGCCGTGAGGGCATTGGGAGTGAAGCACTTGGCTTATGAGCAGGCTTCTTTGCCATGGCCTTCTTTGGCTTGCTTGCAGAGGCCTCAGCAGTGGTAGCAGCAGCAGCAGAGTCTTCATTAAATTTCCTCACTGCTTCCTTAGCTATTTTGGCTAGCTTGGCCTGGCGCTTGGCCCATTCATCAGGATAGTCCTCACCACGCTTCAGGCTGGTGGGATCAGCTTCTTGGCTAGGTGCCAATGGAGGTCTTGGGCATGGAGGATTAAGAGCGAATTTCTTCATATACTTGGGAGTAACATATCGGTACTCCCTCCATTCCCGTGCCCATCTCCTCTCTATTCTTTGTATGCGCACCTTGCGCTGATTTTTGTCCTCCTTGCCAAATTTGGCCTCATCAGGAGTGCAATAATCCTTGTATATGTCATCAGGAATCTCGAAAGAGTATTGACCTCAGGCCTCTTTCCTCCCTTCTGTGGCTTCTTACTGTCAGCCATTTTCTTCAGCTGAGGAATTTGAGCAATGGAATTCTCTGAAGAGGTGTGCAACTTTTCTTCAAGGAACGCTGCAAATGAGTGAAGTTGATGAGAACCTAGTGATTCAGCAGCGGACATGTGTACCTGTGAACAGAGTATAGTTGCGAGGAATTTGGAGAGGTCATATGCGTTCTCAGAAGGTTTTGCAATAAGAACAAGTTTGAGGAATTTGACCAGATGAGTCTTGAAGGATTTCACTAAGCGTTCTTTGTCTTAGGTTCCAGAGTTGTACAGATTGAAAATCCACACAATTGAGGAATCTTGAAGAAAAATGTTGCTTAGAGAAAAGGATCAAGAACAGATGACATGTGAGGTGTTTAGTGTGTGAAGATTTGAAGTATAAACACCTTTTGAAGATCTTGTAGAAAACATTTGAATGAAAGAGGGCAGTAAAAGTAACTTTTAATTACCCTGGACGAAGAACACGATGAACTAGGAAGTGCAGATGTGAAGCTCGTCGGTTTAGATCTTCCATGCCCTAACTTGGCTGAGGAAGACAGCTACGGCGGCGGCGGAGTGAAGAAATCCGCAGCCGGCGCGAGTACGACAGCGACGAGGTCGAGGCAGTGAAGCTCTTCCTCACCGGCGACGATGAAGTAGCGGCGACGCTAGGTTTTGAGAAGCTTGAGCGGGAGAGAGGTCGAGCGGAGTAAAAAAGAAGTGAGGAAGGGAAGGGGTATTTATAGCCGAGGTGAAAAACCACTCGTCTGAAGAAATTGGACGAACGTGCCCCTAACCCTTCTCATTCGCTTGGCATGTGTCACCCACGTACTGAGAGGTGGCGATCGTGTGAGATCGTGGGTGAATAGATAAGCATTATCTGGGAATGTGGAATGGTTGAGCGACAAAGACCAAAAATTTAGATAAGATAAGTTTTAAAGTTCCGTTCGCAATTTCTTCAGCTAACAAGGACACAGTGAAGATTTTGAACGAGTTTCAAATAGAACGCACATGAAGAATTTGTGAATAGTTTGGTTTGAGTTTAGCATAGAGGGGGAAGGGTCCGATCACATTCACGTAGCAGAAAAACCAACATGAAGAAATAGCAATAAGTGAATGTTGTAGAGGACATAAACTCATATATATATATATATATATATATAGGGAAAATCCATCCTACCACCCAGTGGTAGTTACCCTATATATCTCATATACTACCATGTGATACTATATATACCACTTTATCATTTTAAATATATTCATATACTATATCTAAGATATTTCAAAGCAAGTTACATGAAAAAACTGCATATGAGCCCATAGTTTTTGTTATATTTATGAAATACATACATATTTGTACGTAAAAAGAGCATACTCAAAACATGGTATATACTACCTAAAAATTAGTATATATACTACCTAATCATTGTTATATACTACATACTCTCGATTTCGAAAGATACTACATACAACATACAAAACGCAAGTGGTGGTAACTACCACTGCTTTCAAAATCGAGAGTATGTACGTGTAGTATGTAGTATATAACAATGATTATGTAGTATATATACTAATTTTTAAGTAGTATATACCATGTTTTGAGTATGCTCTTTTTTACGTACAAATATGTCCGTATTTCATAAATATAACAAAAACTATGGGCTCATATGCAAGTTTTTCATGTAACTTGCTTTGAAATATCTTAGATATATTATACGAATATATTTAAAATGATAAAGTAATATATATAGTACCACATGGTAGTATATGAGACATATGGGGTAACTACCACCGGGTGGTAGGATGGATTTTCCCTAAATATATATATATATAGCCAATGAAGAAAAACGACGGAAATGGTGAAGACATTGCATAGTTGAAGAAATTGAACAACTGAGGAATTTCAAAACTGAGGAAAAACTCAAATTGAAGATTTTCAACTTTTGGTGGTGGCGTGACCCACCGTATAAGAATGATGATTTCAGACACCGCGTACAATTGTCGTAGGGTTCTGAGAATCAAATTCTTCGTTAATTTCTTCACACTTCGAGTGTTAGTCTTCATTGATTGAAGAAAAACGTTTCTTCGCGTGTTGCACATCTAAGTCATCAATTGTGCATAAGTGTTAGGATGAGTGTCCTTTTCAAAGAACATTCGAAGATTCTAAGATATTTAGCTCACGCCGCAACTTGCTAAATCTCTTCTCATCCAAGGGCTTTGTGAAGATATCGGCTAGCTGTTCTTCAGTCCTCACATGCTCAATAGAGATGTCGCCCTTCCACACATGATCACGAAGAAAATGATGACGAATCTGAATGTGCTTTGTCTTCGAGTGCTAAACTGGGTTATGAGCAATCTTGATGGCACCCTCACTGTCACATTAGAGAGGCACATTCTTCATGTTGACGCCATAGTCCTTGAGAGTTTGCTTCATCCACAGCAATTCAGCGCAGCAAGAACCAGCAGCAATGTACTCAGTTTCAGCAGTAGACAGTGATACGCAGTTTTGTTTCTTCGAGGACCAACAGACCAAAGATCGTCCGAGGAAATGGCATGGGCCTGATGTTGACTTGCGGTCCACACGATCACCAACATAGTCAGAGTCTGAATATCCAATGAGATCAAAAGCCGAGCCCTTGGGGTACCATAATCCAAGTGTTGGTGTGTGAGCTAGATATCGAAGAATATCTTTCACAGCCTCATGATGTGATTCCTTCGGTGTAGCTTGAAATCGGGCACACATGCAAACACTAAGCATAATGTCTAGCCTAGATGCACATAAGTACAATAAAGAACCAATCATGGAGCGGTATACCTTTTGATCGAAGTCAATACCATTTTCATCAGTGCATAGATGGTCATTTGTGGGCATAGGGATTTTGACGCCTTTGCAATCTTGCATGCCGAATTTCCTCAATATGTCCTTGAGGTATTTCTCCTGAGATATGAATATGCCATTGCGTTGTTGACGAATTTGAAGACCTAAGAAGAATTTCAATTCTCCCATCATAGGCATTTGATATTCTTCACTCATCATATAGGCAAATTCATCACTGTAACGTTGGTCAGCACAGCCAAAAATGATATCATCAACATAAATTTGGCACACAAACAATTCACCATCATAAGATTTAGTGAAAAGAGTTGGGTCAAGTGAACCGGGTTTGAAGCCTTTCTTCATGAGGAATTCCTTCAAAGTATCATACCACGCCCGAGGGGCCTGATTGAGGCCATAGAGGGCCTTATTGAGTCTGAAGACATTGTCAGGATCCTTTGGATCTTCAAAACCTAGGGGTTGAGCAACATATACTTCTTCCTCAAGCTTACCATTGAGGAATGCACTTTTCACATCCATTTGACATAAAGTGATATTGTGACGACCCCGATTTGACCATACACTAATCATGCACGCAAATGTGTACGATCAAGATCAGGAACTCACGGGAAGATATCACAACACAACTCTAAAACATAAATAAGTCATACAAGCATCATAATACAAGCCAGGGGCCTCGAGGGCTCGAATACAAGTGCTTGATCATAGACGAGTCAGCGGAAGCAACAATATCTGAGCACAGACATAAGTTAAACAAGTTTGCCTTAAGAAGGCTAGCACAAACTGGGATACAGATCAAACGAGGCGCAGGCCTCCTGCCTGGGATCCTCCTAACTACTCCTGGTCGTCGTCAGCGGGCTGCACGTAGTAGTAGGCTCCTCCAGTGCCGTAGGAGTCGTCGTCGACGATGGCGTCTGGCTCCTGGACTCCAGCATCTGGTTGCGACAACCAGGTAGAAAGAAAAGGGGGAAAAGAGGGAGGGAAGGAACCGTGAGTACTCATCCAAAGTACTCGCAAGCAAGGAGCTACACTACATATGCATGGGTATATGTGTAAAGGGGCATATCAGTGGGCTGAACTGCAGAATGCCAGAATAAGAGGGGGATAGCTAGTCCTGTCGAAGACTACGCTTCTGGCAGCCTTCATCTTGCAGCATGTAGAAGAGAGTAGATTGAAGTCCTCCAAGTAGCATCGCATAGCATAATCCTACCCGGCGATCCCCTCCTCGTCGCCCTGTTAGAGAGCGATCACCGAGTTGAATCTGGCACTTGGAAGGGTGTATTTTATTAAGTATCCGGTTCTAGTTGTCATAAGGTCAAGGTACAACTCCGGGTCGTCCTTTTACCGAGGGACACGGCTATTCGAATAGATAAACTTCCCTGCAGGGGTGCACCACATAACCCAACACGCTCGATCCCATTTGGCCGGACACACTTTTCTGGGTCATGCCCGGCCTCGTAAGATCAACACGTCGCAGCCCCACCTAGGCACAACAGAGAGGTCAGCACGCCGGTCTAAATCCTATGCGCACAGGGGTCTGGGCCCATCGCCCATTGCACACCTGCACGTTGCGTACGCGGCCGGAAGCAGACCTAGCCTAGTGGCGTTCCAGTCCAATCCGGCGCGCGCCGCGCGGTCGCTGACGTCACGAAGGCTTCGGCTGATACCACGACGTCGAGTGCCCATAACTGTTCCCGCGTAGCTAGTTAGTGCGTATAGACCAAATGGCCAGACTCAGATCAAATACCAAGAACTCGTTAAGTGTGTTATGTCGAAGTAACCGCGGACGCCGTCCAGGGCCAGGCCCACCTCTCGCCTAGGTGGTCTCAACCTGCCCTGTCGCTCCGCCACAAAGATCCACTTGCGGGTACTCCTACGAGCCGACCCGACTTTAGTCACCACATGTGTCATGTATAGAGTATATAAGTATATACCCATGATCACCGCCCAAGTGATCACGGCCCGATAGTATAGCACAGCAGACGGACAAGAATGTGGGGCCACTGATGGAAAACTAGCATCCTATACTAAGCATGTAGGATTGCAGGTAAAGGTAACAACAGTAGAAGCAAGGGCAGGCTATGCATCAGTATAGGATTAACGGAAAGCAGTAACATGCTACACTACTCTAATGCAAGCAATATAGAGAAGAATAGGCGATATCTGGTGATCAAGGGGGGGGCTTGCCTGGTTGCTCTGGCAAGTAGGAGGGGTCGTCAACTCCGTAGTCGAACTGGGCAGGAGCAGCGTCGGTCTCGTAGTCTACCGGAGAGAAGAGGGGGGAAGAAACAGTAAATACAATGCAAACATAAGCATGACGATGCGTGATGTGACAATGAGCGGTGCTAGGTGTGCCCTAACGCGGCAGTAGGTGGTACCGGCGAAGGGGGGGGACATCCGGGAAAGTATTCCCGATGTTTCGCGTTTTTGGACAGACGGACCGGAGGGGGGAAGTTCCATGTTCGCTATGCTAGGAACGTGTGGCTGACAAACGGACTACATATTCGGATTCGTCTCGTCGTTCTGAGCAACTTTCATGTACAAAGTTTTCCCATCCGAGCTACGGTTTATTTTATATTAAATTTTAAAGATTTAAATCATTTTTAGAATTTAATAAATTAATTTAATTCGAAATTTAATTAATGCATCAGCATGACGTCAGCATGACGTCAGCAGTCAACGTTGACCCGTTGACCTGGTCAACCTGACAGGTGGGTCCCACCTGTCAGGGGCTGTTAGCTAATTAACAATAGTTAATTAGGTTAATTAGTTATTAGGTTAATTAATCTTAATTAGTTAATATTAACAGGATTAATTAAGTTAATTAATTATCTTAATTAATTATCTTTATTATTTATTTATTTATTTATTTTTATTAATTTAATTAATTTTTTTTAGATCATTCATTTTTTAACAAACGTTCTCTGGGCGGGGCCCATGTGTCATAGGGCCGGGGGGCACTGGCCCAGTGGTCAGTGGCCCATAGGCCAAAGCGGGTCGGGCGCAATGAGCGCCAGGAGTGGGCGCTCGCTCGCAGGGAGCGCGGCGGGGCGAGGCCAGTGGCCAGGACGGCCTGCCGGCGGCGGGCACGGCCGCGCGTGGAGGGGGAGGGGCCGTGGCCGAGCCAGACGGGCGCGCCCCCGACGCGCTGGTCGCGACGGTGGCTGGGACCATCAGGGAGGCGAGCACGAGAGGAGCTCACAGGGGGAGGCCAGGAAGGGCGCGAGGCGCTGGGGGCGCTTGACGCGGCCAGCGGGTGCGGGGGCCATGGTGAGCGCGGGGCGGCGGTGAGCCGCAGCGGTCGTGGGGCGGCAGCGGCAGCCGCCGAGGGCGCCGGCGGGGGCGAAGCAGCGCGTGTCCGGTGGCCATCGGGGACGGACCAGGGCCACGGCGCGGACGACGGCACGGTCGGATCCGGTGACGGGAGCAGAGGGGAGAGGAGGAGGGAATAGGCGGCGGCTCACGGTGGCCGTAGGGTCAGGGGCAGCGGGGGTCGGGGTGGTGGTCGAGGACGACGGCGACGAGGAGAAGCAGGCCGGCGGGGAGGAGGAGGCAGGCCGGCGAGGGCGAGGCGGCGTCGGGCGGTCCGGGCGGCGGCGTCGGGGGCGAGCGAGGCGACGGGGTCGTCGGGGCGGCGTCGCCCCGATTGGATCGGGGGAGTGGGGGGAAGAGAGAGCGAGAGGGGGTGGGGAGTGGGGTGGATTGGGCTAGGGTTTGCTGGGGGTGGATAAGGGGAGAGTGGGGGTGGGCCGGCCGGCTGGGCCTTTTGGGTTGGCCCAGTTGGGCCACGGACCAAGGCCACTCAGGCTCCAGAAATACTTCATCTGCCTTAGTGGGCTCTGTGATAGAGACGAAAGCAAAGTGCCCACAAAAGTTAGACAAATGTGAAGCTTTTGAGCATGTGAGAGGACCTGGAATGTTGATGTCGCTGATGATTTTCTCAATCTGCAATTCGTTTGCAACACGAGGATGAGCGGGTTGTCGTTGAGGATTTGGATCAGCATTTTCTTCAGCACCATTTTCTTCAAGTGCATCAGCATGACGTTCTTCACGTTCTGGAATTATTTCTTCAACAGATTCTTCGGTAGGAATGACATCCTCAGTAGCCTTGAACTTGATAGTTTCTTCATGTGATTGTTCATCTAACACAGAAGGTAGGTGCTCTCTTTGCGAGCCATTAGTTTCATCGAACCACACATCTATAGTTTCAACAACTTTGTGGTGAACGTTGTTGAAGACTCTATAGGTGTGTGAGTCCTTTCTGTAACCAAGCATAAAACCCTCATGTGCTTTCGGTGCAAATTTAGAGTTGCGATGGGGATCTCTAATCCAACATTTAGCACCGAAGACTTTGAAATAACTAACATTGGGTTTCTTGTCAGTGAGGAGTTCGTATGCAGTCTTCTTGAAGAATTTGTGAAGATATACCCTGTTGATGATGTGGCACGCAGTATCAATTGCCTCAATCCAGAAACGACTGAGGGGTCTTGTACTCATCAAGCATAGTGCGAGCCATCTCAACAAGAGTCCTGTTCTTGCGCTCCACGACGCCATTCTGCTGAGGAGTGTAAGGAGCAGATAACTCATGAGTAATACCAAGTTCATCAAGATAGTCATCAAGACCAGAATTCTTGAACTCAGTTCCATTGTCACTTCTGATGTGCTTGATCTTCACACCAAATTTGGTTGAAGCCCTCGAGGAAAATCGTTTGAAGACTTCCTGCACCTCATGTTTGTAAGTGACAATATGCACCCATGTGTAACGAGAATAATCATCAACAATAACAAAGCCATATAGAGATGCATCATTTGTAACTGCTGAATAATGATTAGGACCAAAGAGATCCATGTGAAACAATTCAAATGGTCGAGTGCTAGTCATGATAGTCTTCGCTGGATGTTTGGCCTTGGTCATCTTTCCAGCTTCGCAGGCTCCGCACAAATGATCCTTGAGGAATTTGACATTCTCAATGCCAATGACATGCTTCTTCTTCGCGAGCGTGTGCAAATTACTCATGCCAGCATGACCAAGTCGTCGATGCCATAGCCAGCCTTCTGAAGCTTTTGCAAGTAGACATACAGCTGGTTGAGGTCCTGTAGAGAAATCAACAATATACAAATCTCCTCTCCTAAAGCCTCCGAAGACTTTGGAATTTGTCAGCTTCCATGATCACAACACAACGATACTTGCCAAAGATGACAACCATATCAAGATCACAAAGCATTGAGACTGACATGAGGTTGTATCCTAAGGACTCGACAAGCATGACTTTGTCCATGTGTCGATCCTTTGATATCGCAACCTTACCTAGACCCAATACCTGACTTTTGCCTTTGTTAGTGAAGATGATATGTTTTAGATGCAATGGAGATAAGGGAACATCCATCAATAGATTCTTGTCACTAGTCATGTGATTTGTACATCCACTATCGAGGACCCACTCATTGGCTTTGGGTTGATCATCCTGCAGATGAATTAGTGCAACTTACGAACTCATATACTTCATAGTGAAGAATATGACATCAATTTCATCAGATCAATTTCATCAAGCAATAAAACAGATAAAACAGTATTAGGACGTGAGAAATGAGGATTCATTTCTTCATGATTAGCATGCGTCCTTTCAGGCATTTTTTCAGGTCTCCGGCGAATTCTTCAGACGTTTGCGCACGTCTGGAGACCCGGCCCTGCATAATAGATTAGTTCTTTTTCTTCACCACCCACATCTGAAGGGGTGGCAAAGAGTTCATCACTCTGCGAGCTCCATACGAGAAAGGAGGCATAGAATCCAGTCCACTTCGTTTCTCATAAGAGGAGTTAGGATAAGCATATGAATAAGCAAAGAAATTCTTCGAGGACTTATGAACATAACGGTTAGAAGAATAATGCTCATATTCATATCCCTTAGCTCTTCCCTGCAAAACATAGATGTTAGCATGATGATGTTCATACGAGGAATTTGATCCACGTGAGGAATTTGGTCCATATGAGGACTTGGATCCATATGAAGAATTTGGTCCACATGAAGAATTTGATCTGGGGTTCCTATTCTTCACAGGTGGTGTCATGAGGACATTTACCTGAAGACTTTCAAGGCACCTTTTGGGAACCCAGATTTTCTTCATAGGGGAACCGTTCCTACAGTTAGTGCCAACATATCTAGCAAGAACTTCACCATTTTGATTCTTGAACAGTTTATAGTTGGAGTCAAATGACTCATCAGCAGAATGAGGAGATTCACATGTAAAGCCAGATAAAGTAGATGGATCTACTGGAGGTTCCTTTGCAGCAACCCATGAGGTTTTGGGATACTGCTCAAGCTTCCAGTAAGTCCCATCAGCGTTAAGTTTCCTCTCAAAGGCAATACCCTCTTTCCTAGGGTTCCTGTTAAGGATCTGCTTTTTAAGCACAACACAAAGAGCCTGATGCCCTTTGAGGCTTTTGTACATGCCTGTCATGTATAATTCCTTCAGCCCTGCATCATTAGTGATACTAGCAATGTCCTCAGATGAGGAGTTAGTTATAGCAGAGACAGGTGAAGAATTTGTAACATTGGAAGCATTTGAACATTCATGTGAAGAATTAGCAGATTCACGTTCAATGCACTTCAAACATGGAGGAACAAATTCTTCCTGAGCAGCGCTGATTTGTTGAGCAAGTAATGAATCGCGCTCCTTCTGAAGATCTTCATAACTCCCTCTTAGCTTTTCAAGATCTTGCTTTATTTGAAGAAATTCATAAGAAAGCTTCTCATGATCAGATAAGAGAGTGTTATGATGACGTTGAAGGGTGTCAAACTTAGACTGAAGTCTCTGAAGACTTTTAGCCAAAGCTTTCGACTGGTCCATTTCTTCACCCAACATATCATCGCTCTTATTTAGCATGTATTGAACTTTTTCCAAAGCTCTTTGTTGTTTAGTGGCAAGGGAAGCAAGTTTGACATAACTGGGTCCAAATTCATCACCAGAATCATCATCACTGGACTCAGATAGGTACCATTCAGTTACAGCACCTTTTGCCATAAGGCATGGTGTAGAAGATGATGATTCTAGTTCGAATGTCATCGCTTTGAGAGATTCCTTGAAATCCTCAAACCAAGGATCATGACGGGTTCGATGACCTTCATAGACCTCAGAGAGACGGTCCCAGATAAGCTTCGCATGATCGGGATGCATGATATTCCTGAACTGATTTTGAGACAGACAGGAGCAAATGATGTCCTTCGCCGTGAGATTGAGAAGAGTGAACTTGCGAATGTCATCAACTTCCGCCGTCTTGCACAGATCGGTAAGACCAATCTCAGTGACGGTCCACAACTCGCTGTTCATCGCCATGAGGCGCTTCTTCATCATGGCCTTCCACTTGGGATAGTCATGACCGTCACAGATGGGGCATGAAACAGTCTTCATTCCTGCGGTCGACATAACTAAAACTCCAGCCGGTTAAACCAAATCACACAAAACAAGGGAGTACCTTGCTCTGATACCAATTGAAAGTGCGTTATATCGACGAGAGGGGGTTGAATAGGCGATTTTATGAATTCTTCACTGAGGAATTTCAAGGTGAGGAAATTCCTAAGCGAAGAACTACTTGCAGCGGAATAAGTACTTAGATGTATGCATGACATAACATAAACACGGACATCATGGTGAAATGAAAACAGATACAGAGTACGGAAAGCGTAAACACGGGATAGCACAGGATGAAGACAAATAGACTGAAGGAATTGAACTGAGGAAATTGAGAAAGTCTTCAGTCAAAGTCTTCAAACAGATATGAAAAAGCACACAACACAGTATGAGGAAATGAAAGAGTTGAGGAAATAGAACCAGTAGGCTTGGTGAAGATAATGATTTGGTAGACCAGTTCCAACTGTTGTGACAGTTGTACGTCTGGTTGGAGCGGCTAGGTATTTAAACCTGAGGACACACAGTCCTCACCGTATTCTCCTTGAGCTAAGGTCACATAGACCTCACCCAATCACTCGTGGTAAGTCTTCAGGTGACTTCCAAACCTTCACAAACTCGGTCACTCGGCGATCCACAATTTCCTCTTGGATGCTCTAGACCATGACGCCTACCCGTCTGGAAGATGCACATTCTTCAAAGGTAACAAGTGTCAGACCCACGCAGGATCAATCTCTTTAGTGATGCTCAATCACTTTGGGTTTGTAGGTGTTTGGGTTTGGTTTTTCCTCACTTGATGATTTTCGCTCAAAGTCCTCGGAGGATGGGATGCTCTCAAATGACAAGTGTCAGTTTCTCTCGGAGCAGCCAACCAGCTAGTGGTTGTAGGGGGCGGCTATTTATAGCCTAGGGAGCAGCCTGACATGATAAGACATAAATGCCATCAATGATATGACCGTTAGGTGGGTAGATATTTTGGGACAGCTGGCGCATAGCACAGCGACGGTCGGAAATTTGAGGTTCAAATTCCTCAGGGCTTTCATGTTCCTCACTGTGTAGGCAATCCGCACTGGCGAATTCCTAACTCCTTAGTCAGAACAAATTCCTCAGAGACCAGAAGAACTTCGTCTCTGTCACTGAAGAAATTGATTGAGCTGTATGAGATTTCCAATGGCTTCACTCGAAGGGATTGGTAGGTGTAGGATTTGAGTTGAGCATCACTTGGAAATTTTTCCTTAGTATTTCCTCGACCCCCTTTAACAGTACGGTGTTTCCTATGACTCAAGAAAGAGAAAATGAAACTAGGAAAAAAATCTTCACGCTTCATGTTCCTCGAATGAATACCAAGTCTTCAAGGTCACATCAATTTCTTCATTTTCAAAGTCTTCAGAATACCAAAGTCTTTAGTCGAAGATATTCATTTTTAGGGGTCAAATTTCTCTGTAAACATCAAACTCCTCTTAGACTTATACACCTGTGTACACTCACAAACTCATCAGTCCCTTAACCTATAAGTCTTCAATAAACCAAAATCACTAAGGGGCACTAGATGCACTAAAAATTAGATTGCTTGTTGGTATGTGCGGTGCAGAAACAGAAACTTTGGCTGTAGCGCGTGAATTTTCATTTTTTTTACTGGAATGTCAAACATTTTTGAAACTTTTTGCACAGTCTTGCTATACAAATTGTTTACGTTGTCCTAATTTTTCGTAATTTTTGGAGTACCAAAAGTATGGTATATGTTCAGATTGCTACAGACTGTCCTGTTTAAGACAAATTCAGTTTTTGATGCTGTCGGATCTGGGGTTCCGGCAAAACCCTTAAGGTTCGAACTCTGGGGTGCACGCGGAGTTCTTTCCCTCCTACCGATCTACGCCCTAGCTCGCTAAGATCTCGCGGACGAACTCGACGAACTCGCAACACAGAAAGACACGAGATTTATACTGGTTCGGGCCACCGTTGTGTTGTAATACCCTACTCCAGTGTGGTGGTGGTGGATTGCCTCTTGGGTTGGTGATGAACAGTACAAGGGGAAGAATAGCCTCTTGAGGTTGAGGCGTTCTTGTGCTTGTCGAACTTGTGCGGATGAGGACTCGATATGAGTTATCCCCTACAGTGGTGGCTAGCTCTACTTATATAGGCCCTAGTCCTCTCCTCAAATATTGAGCGGGAAGGGAGCCAATAACAGCGGGCAAATTTGAAAGTGGACAGCTAGTACAAGCTATCCTGACAAAAGTGGTCATCGCCTGCAAAAGGCTCTGGTGGTGACGCCGTCTTGGGCTCCATGGTGACCTCCGTCTTGCCGTCCTGCTGGCTTTGGTCTCGTTGCACCGATATGGAAACCTTTGCCTGATGCCTCGGTACTCTGCGCCTGCGCCTGCCTCCTTAGCACCAAATAGGAAACAAGGACGCTGCATGCACTGGCGCCCGCCTGGTGTCGATCGTCACGGCTCACGTCACGCGAGCCTCGCGAGGTTTGCCCCGCCTTGATATCTCCGCTCCTCGCGAGCCTGCCAGGAGAGGCCGCTCTGGAGGAGGTCTTGCATCGTCCGCCTCGCGAGGCTTGGCCCCTCGCGAGGGTCTTGAACGCCTGGTTGATGAAGATGGGTCGTACGGCCTGCTAGCTTAGCCACGCTGTGGGCCGCAGGCAGGCAAGTCTAGGGACCCCCGTTCCCAGAACGCCGACAGTAGCCCCCGGGCCCAAGGCGCGCTCGGGCTTGGCTTCGAGGCGAAGCCAAAGGTCAAGTACGGAGCACCGCGGGCCCCAAAAGCCTGCGGCCTCGGTTGACGCATGGTGGTTGATTGGACGTGGGCGTCTCCGCTTCCCCACGCTGCCTTAGAACCCGCCTTACTATGCGGCCCCCGCAACGTACACAGTTATTCCTCCGTCGCCCGGGCCTTGCTTCCCCAATCTCTCTGCTTCCTCGAAGCTCTACTTCTCCTCTCCAATTTGACCCGCGCTTCGCCTGCTTCATCACCATGGCGCCAAAACAGGCTGACAAGGGGAAGAAACCTCTGTCTTCGCAAAGTGCGCCTCCGTCCTTCGAGCCTACGCTCGGCCGTCCCCGGGTGCTCAACAATGAGGCTATGGACAAGGTGCGCCCCATGCTTGCTTCCAGTTTCAATGAGTGGGGAGAGATAGTGGCTTGGCCCGCGTCTCGTTCCCGCATTGCTCGGGCAGCCACTGAGGTCCCAATCTTCATAGATGCCCTTTGGGCTGGCCTGATTCCCCCCTTCTTTGCCTTCTTCAATGCGGTGCTCGAGCATTATCATATCCACATGTTGCATCTCGATCCTCAATCCGTGACCATGGTTGGCATCGCCCCTTCTGTGGCCCTCCTTCGCCATTTCTTCTCATTGCATCTGACTGACCCTCGGCAGAGCTCGGGGTGTGTGAGCTTCTAGGCCGTGGCCGCGACAGCGGGCGCGGGGATCGACTTTGAGCTCCCTCCATCCACGAGCGAGTTTCGGACATGATGAGTGTTTGTTGACGCCGGTGTGCTCAGCCCTCTGCTCTGTGCTCCACCAGGGCCTGTTGTTCCCAACTCTAGTTCGGGCCACCAAAGGCTCGCGAGCCCCCGTCTCATTCCTGTCTGGCTCAGGCTGAGGAGGCTGAAGGACCGCAACGTGACTGCGCCTATGGTGGTGAAGGAGTTCGTCAAGCGACGAGTCGCTCCGCTTCAGCGCCATTCCCGCACGATGTGGACCTTGCTCAGTAGTCAGGACCATATGAGGTTTCAGGAGGAGGGGCTTCCTCTTAGGACGCGGCAAACGGTGCTTACAGTCCTGACGGGCGCCCCTCTACCGGACGACATGCCCAGGAAGAGCTGTCTGCTGTACCATTGTGAGAACAAGGATGAATTTGCCGAAAGCATGCCCTCCTTTGATGAGTGGGGGCTACGCCTGCTTGGCCTGGTGGGGCCCCGCGAGAACCCCGTCGACGTGGTTCCCTTCCTTGCCGCCGGCGCCGAGCTCGTCCCAAGTGTGGGCGCAGGGGGGCAAGCTCCGACGGAGGCTAGCGGCTTGAGTGCTGAGGAGCTTAGGCCGCCTGGTGATCCTGGGGCGTCGTCCTCGGGAGCTCGCGATCCCTCCCCTGGGGCATCGGTTACTGAGGCGACGCAGCATGTGGTTCCCGAGGTCAAAGCCCCGGAAGCCTCGGGAGGTCGTGGCGAGACGGCGCCCGACTGTTCACCGCAGCCGGGCACCCCTGAAGTTGTCCCTCCAAGCTCTTCTTCGGCCCCGCCTCGCGCCGGCCGCCACGTCCAGCGCTTCGGTCGGCTTTGCGTGATCTTCGAGGAGCTCTGCAAGAGGAAAGGATCCCCGAGCGGCAACAGCATCTTCGGGCCGTTTAAGCAGCGAAAGTACTTCGCTGTCGACGAGTAAGTATTGTACCTTGTGATTTCTTGATTGCTGCTTTCCTTGCTGACGCTAGCTCTTCAGGACCCCTTTTGCCAGGGCCGTTGGGTCCCTCGTGAAGCAATCCTCGCCTTCCTCGGCACCCCCGTTGGCCTTGTGCACCCCGAGCCTGCATGCCGCGGCCGGAGCCGGGCCGGCCGAGGGGGTGCGCTCGCCTTCATGGAGCCTCGAATCTGTGGCTTCACTGCCCTTCCTGCACGGTCTGGCTTGGAGCCTGGCGGGTGTTCCCCGGTCTCCTCCTCTGGTTATGGACAGCAGCTGGTTGACTTCGGCCTTCGGCTCCACCTCAAGCAGCGGGCCCCGTTCAGCCAGGGCCCCTCGTGAGGTCGGGCCAGTGCCTGGAGCGGCATCAGCCCCCAGCCCCCTGCTGAGAGGGGGTGCGTCGCTTAACGCCTCGCCTACAGCCCCCATGGCGGAGGACGAGGTGGGGCGTGCGTTGGAGTTGGAACGCGGGCGGAGCGTCGTTCGTCATTAGCTCTTCCAGCAGGCGATGGACACAATGAGTCGACTCGGCGAAGAACTCACAGGTGTTGACTCGCGCCTTGAGGCTGAAGGTCTTCGGCTGGTGGAGGAACGGCGTAAGCTGAGGGTGGCCATCAACCTTGGCCGCTATCAGCATGATCTTGACAATGCGAAGGCCGAGGCGTCCCTCAAGGTTTCCCGCGAAGCTTGCTCCCGAGCCTTGGAGGAGGCTCGCGAGGCTGACCGCCATCGCGAGGCTGCGGAGAAGCGCGCGTGGGAGCTCCAGGCCTGGAGTGCGTCCCTCGAGTGCCAGGTGGAGGCGCACTGAGCCTCCCTTGCGTCGCTGAGGGGGACGCCCGCAGAAGAAGAGGAGGTCCGGAGGCGTGAGGAGGTGGTGGCTCTGGAAGCCGTGGAGCGCAGCCTTGAGCTCGAACGACTGGAGACGAGGGAGCGTCAAGTTGCTCAGGCGGAAGATGCCATTGGGGCTCGCGAGGCCAAGTTCCAGGAGGAAGTCGATTGTCAGGTGGCCCGGGTCCGCGCGGATCTTGAAGGTCGGTACGATTTGAAGCTGAAGCTCGCGGGAACGGAGGATGCGGGCAGGGCCGCAGCCCTCAGCCCTAGGCTCCATGAAGCAGAGAGGCGCGCGGAGGCCTCGGACGTCGCCCTGGCCACGGCGCAGGCGGACTTGGCCTCTGCCCGCGCCGAGCTGCTTTTGCTTTAGAAACGGGTTGATGACGCCGAGGCCGTCGCGCGGCGAAACAGGGAGGAACTGCTAGAGAGGCAGACGCTGGAGCGCGTTCACGCTCCCATGCTTCAGGATCTTCAGAACAGGGCCAACACTGCCCTGGGCCATGTCTGTGATGCGAACGCCCCCCATCCTCAAGTGAATGACTACGCCAGTCACCTCCGCTTCTTCACCGATGTGGTGACCCTCCTGGAGGCCCGAACTGACGAAGCTCGCCGGCTCGTGGAAGAGAGGAGTCGCGGCCTGCTCGAGCGCGCTTTCTCCCGTGTCTTCAGCCATCTCCTGAACGCCAACCCCAACTTCGATTTCGACGCCGCCATCGCCCCGTACCCACGATCGTCCGGGACGACCTGGCGCGATGGGTAGAGGACAACATGGACGCGTTGGTCTGGGCCTTCACTTCAGATGACGATGCAGTGGTGGTCGCCGCAGACGGAGGCGACGTGGTCGACGATGGGGACGCCGGCGCTGGTGATGGTGGTGGTGGTGTCAACGACGGCGACAGCGACGCGAGCAGCGCGTCTGAAGACGACGCGGAGGACGCGGCGAGTGACATATCTGGTTGATTCCTCGTTCCTATATTGCTTCACTCTGTATGCAAAAGCTCGGGCGTGGCCCCAAAAGATTGTGAGAGCATTTTGAGAGGGGGAGCCCCTCATGTAAACAAACCTTGATTTCTACTCCTTTATGCTGAACCGAGGGTGCGTTTTGGTTGGTCATGAGTCTGACGGCAAGTTTTGCCTCCGTGGCTTACCTTAGCTAGGGCAGGCCCTGAATCAGATTGTAAGGTCGAGAGCCGCCACGGGGCTCCTGAAGGGTCTGCCGACTCGCCCGAGTGGGCCTCGCGAGGTTCCTGCATCGATCGGCGTGCGTGGCGCGCGTGCTGTGCCTAGCCCCGCTTGCGAGGGGCCCGCGAGGGGGAGGCGGCGAGCGTGAGCTCCAGAACAAGGCAAGAACTAAATGGCAAGAAATCGCTTGAACAAGAAAATTCACCCCCCGCACGTAATGACAAAAACTCGACTTCAACTTAAATCCAAATCCAGAAAGCAAGGCTACACAAGAAGAGATCCAAAGCAACTGGCCGCATCCGGCTCCTAGTCTAGTCTTCTGGTCTTCGAGTCTTCTCACCAGCGCGGAGCTAAGTGCTGCCACTAGGCGTGGGAGGGAGCCCCAGGGCCTGAGGCCGGCACCTCTGAGACTCCGGGGCGTGTACAGCCCCACTCATTATTACGTGAGAGTGTCACGGGCGGCGAGCTTCACAGGCACTGGGCCTTCTTCACAGGAACCGGCCTTGCTTCATATCGCCAGACGAGGGCCCCGCCTTGCACCACCCTCGACCACCTTTGAGCCGACCGGCAACCTGGACGACACAAAGGGGGGAAAGGGGACGCCAGCGGTGCCCCGGCGACCACGGGTCCTCTGCCGGGGGAAGGCTCGTTGGCACCTCCCCGGCAGAGGGCCTACCTCCGGACGTTGCCTAGCTTCACGCGACATGGGGAGGGGCCTTGCTCCTGGCTCCCTCTGCGTGGCCCCCAGCGTGCTTCCCCCGGCGAAAGGGATGCTGCTGTGCCGGGGTCGTCGACCGACGTTGTGACCTGATTCACTTGCAGCCCATGGTTAGCGTAAACCTGCCCCTGAGAGATTAGTGGTACCCTGAAGTTGTCGTTGCTGGCGCGATCGTCGCGGTTCTCCGTTGGTTCCTGGAAGGCTTCAACTTCCAGCGTCCCTTCTTCCCAATCCTCTCCGAGGAACGAGCCAGGGTCGTCCTCCGGTGCGTACTCCTGGTCCATCATGCGGGGCACATAGGCTTCCGGGGCCGTCACCCTGAACACCTCGCCGTAGTGCCCCACACTCCATGTTGCCCCGCCCAGCGTGGTATCCTGAGGATGGTAACGCGGCATCCCACTAGGACCATGGGAGGTGACGCTTGTACCCATGCTTGTCACGGGCGGCATGGGGGCGGTGGAGCCCCCGGCGCCGCCGGCCGTGCTGGTGTTAACGAAGCCCCCAGGCGCACCCGATGGCGCGTGGTTGCGGTGAGGCCCGCCGTGAGACCCCGTAGTGGCCTGAGAAGGAAGCTGATAGCAGAAGGGCGGCGCTCCCGATGCCGCCGCATCCAGCAGCTCGGCAACGCGCTCCAGCAGTGCATCCCGGCCGCTCTCCATCAGCCAGCACCATAGCAGCTCTCGCGCCACCGTGAGCGCTGCCCGCATGTTTGCCTGCTCCCGCCGTGAGTGCGGCGCCATTGCTGCGGCGTGGCTTGCCGCCCTTGCAGCGGCTCGTACTTGCCATGGGGTGAGGGTAGACGAGCCTGGCCGCGCGCCGGCGCCCCACAACATTGGACGGCATTCGCGCCGCCTGGACCGCGGGGTCGAGGTTTTCATGGGCAGGTGACACCGCTCGGGCTGGCCAAGCTGCCCAGCGGTCGGAGTCTGGCCTTGGATTTCCGGACATCGGGGCGTGGAGCGTCGGTGGATCGGTCGGCGAGGAAGAGGCTCCGGCGCACCCCTACCTGGCGCGCCAAATGTCGGATCTGGGGTTCCGGAAAAACCCTTAAGGTTCGAACTCTGGGGTGCGCGCGGAGTTCTTTCCCTCCTACCAATCTACGCCCTAGCTTTCTAAGATCTCGCGGACGAACTCGGCGAACTCGCAACACAGAAAGACACGAGATTTATACTGGTTCGGGCCACCGTTGTGGTGTAATACCCTACTCCAGTGTGGTGGTGGTGGATTGCCTCTTGGGTTGGTGATGAACAGTACAAGGGGAAGGACAGCCTCCTGAGGTTGAGGCGTTCTTGTGCTTGTCGAACTTGTGCGGGTGAGGACTCGATATGAGTTATCCCCTATGGTGGTGGCTAGCTCTACTTATATAGGCCCTGGTCCTTGTCGGTATCAAAACCGGCGGATCTCGGGTAGGGGGTCCCGAACTGTGCGTCTAGGATCGATGGTAACAGGAGACGGGGGACACGATGTTTACCCAGGTTCAGGCCCTCTCTATGGAGGTAATACCCTACTTCCTGCTTGATTGATCTTGATGAATATGAGTATCACAAGAGTTGATCTACCACGAGATCGTAATGGCTAAACCCTAGAAATCTAGCCTATGACTATGGTAATGAGTATATGTGTTCCGGACTAACCCCTCCGGTTTATATAGACACCGGGGGGATCTAGGGTTTACATGGAGTCGGTTACATAAGAAGGAATCTTCATAGTTGGTCGCCAAGCTTGCCTTCCACGCCAAGTAGAGTCCAATCCGGACACGGTGCAGTCTTCGGCCTTCATGTCTTCACAGCCCATCAGTCCGGCCCACGCATAAGAGGCCGGACGCCCGAGGACCCCTTAGTCCAGGACTCCCTCAGTAGCCCCCGAAACAGTCTTCAATAGCGAGGTGCTCGACACACATATTGTCTTCGGCATTGCAAGGTGGGTTCCTCCTCCGATGATCTCCAAGTAATGTATCCGGCCATTGATCCAATGTCGCCTCCTTGGCTTCTGCACGTTAAATAATCTTCGCCCTCCACGTGTCGAGCGAATGTGGAAAGTCAGGGTATGTTTGCGAATAGCACCCCATCTTCGCGAGGAAGAGCACCTATTTAAAGAGATTGGATCCCAGATCCATTCAGCGCCACACAGAAGAAATCCCAGAGACTGCCTAGGAGAAACCATTCCAGCATGGCTAGTGTTCCCAGCTCCTTCGCTCATCCCGGACCAGAGAAAGGCGAGTGGGAGAGGTGTTCCGTGTCTCATAGCCAATTGGCGAAGTTGCGGACGCAAGGATTTCTTCCCCCTACAGATCTAGTCCCTGTTCGAGCGGGGCTAGCTTCCTTCAATGGTGGGACTCAGGCAGAGGACTTCCCCAATCCGTCCGGGGGAGATCGAGTGTGTTTTGTCCCCTACATGCTAAGAGGCGTTGGATTTGATCCATCCGTTCCTCCGAGGGCTTCTGGAGTACTACGGCCTCCAGCTGCACAACTTCACTCCGGCCTCCATCCTGCACATTGCGGGTTACGTCGCTTTATGCGAACTGTTCCTGGGTGTCGAGGCTCATTTCGAGTTATGGAGAAAGTTGTTCTGTCTCGTCCCGCGCAATCACGAAGGGTCGATATTTGAAGTGGGCGGAGCCGAGGTATGGCGTGTTGCCGATACCTGATACCCATCCGGCACACCAAGGAAGGCACCTGATGAATGGCCCTCCGAATGGTTTTATATAGAGGACGTTGCGCTTCTCAACCCGGTCCGAAAGGGTCTTCCTGAATTCTTGCGCGTCCCGCTGAAGAAACGCCACAGCTAGCGTCCCCGGAGTCTGGAAGAGGATGATGGCGCGGAGGTTCGTCGGCTGATGAGCAGGATAAAGGAGCTCACTCAGTCCGGACTCACAATAATCGAGGTCATGGCTATCTCCATAGTGCGAGGGGTTCAGCCGCTCCAATACAGAGGGCTTCCAATGTGGCACTACAATGGGGAGGACGACGCTTCTCGTTGCGGCAGGAAAGGTCTGGATACCCCTGCCGCTTTGGCTAAGATGTTAGCCGGACTGTTCAAAGGGGAGGAAAAGGAATTTCTTCGCCTCAAATTTAGAGACGGTACTCTATGTATAACCCTCCTGGTTGGGTAAGGCCCGACCCCTCTGTTTTTACTCCTTCCATCTCCGAATTGCCTTTGATAAATTTCTAATTTGTTTGCTTGAGACAGCACTGGCGAAAGGTCACCAAGGGATTTTATAGTCCCGCCCCACAGCCGGAGGACCACAACCGGGAGCTTGATCCCGGGTTTGAAGAGGATTCGGATATATTTGTGGTGCTCGCAGAGGGGATGTTTTACCAGACGAGCTATGATGGCACAGAGGCGGCCATCATTGCCGACTACCCTGGTCTTCTTCCTGCTTCACAGGTAAGTAATCAAGAAACACCTTCTCTGAAAGGGTGCTCTTACTCAGCCTCACCCACCGCATTGTCGCGCGTTCTACAGGGGAGGCGTTTGACGATACCGAGGAAATCGGTTCCTGTGCCGGGCAGGCCTTCGAAGAGGAGGGCCGGTGAAGGCACGGTCGGGCTCTCATCGAGGAGGTACAGATGAATATATTTTTCAGTGTCCGTGTCCAACTGTGACCTATGCGCCTGTTTGATTACAGGAAAAAGGTTCGCCGGACTGTGTCCGGGGGTCCGGCCAGCCGCGCTCCCAACAACCAAGATGCGGACCCAGTCGGGGAGACGGGGCCGATGTAGGAATAAAGCCGGACTGCCCTTCGGCCGAGGGTTCGGACAACATGTCCGTTACCAACTCGCAAGTGGAGAGCGCCATGAATCATCAGTGTTGCAGGGCTGTTTTACGAGACCCGAAGTTCACGGATGAGGCATTTAATGCCTTTAGCTCGGGCGACGCATACATCCGAGCTGCTCGAGACGGGCTTAGAAAAGCCACGAGGCAGTATTTGACAGATGTGCAGGTAAGTTTTCTTTGTCAAAAAAGGATAGCCATATATCTGTAGCCCCCAAGACTGAAAGCAGTTGGCACGACTGATTTAAGGATTGTCGAACAACCAGGTCCTCGCGGAGAAGAATGGTCTGCTAACCCCGGAGCTGGAGCAGTGTCGGACGCAACTGAGAGCTGCTACCGCCGAACTGGGAGACTTGAAGAAGTCGTCCTCTGGTATTGTTCCCTTCCACCAAGGAACAACAATTGTGTACCCACCGTGCTAATGTAGCTACTAGTTTCGCATAATAGGGCCGCCTGATCAACTTGCAAAGAAGCTGAAGGCTTCCCAGGAGGGAGAAAAAGAGGCGAAAAGGCAACACACCACAGGCGAGCGTGTGCTGACCCGTGTCAGAGGTGAGAAAAACAAGCTGCAGGATTTCAACACTGCGTTGGGTGAAGAGTTGAAAGATGTTCGAGCCCAGCTAGCCGCTTCTGTGAAGGAGAACAATGAACTACGGGGCGGTATCTTCGGTATGTGTCCGAACTTTATTTGTGAATTAGCTCAGAGATAAATCAGACTAAAATAGTCATGTTTGCAGGTGTACTGACGAGCCGTCCTGAAGAGGAGGTGTCCGGATCATCGAGTGATCTGCTGCAGAGGCTGTCACATGTGCACGAGCATGCTCGGCTAGCCATGCGGAGCGTGGCTAAGGCCTTATGGCCGTCCGACTCCCCTCCAGGAAGTATGGAGGAGCTTGTAGAGCTGTTCAAGGGAGCTCGGCGGTGTATCCGGCTATGGAAGATATCGGCCTGCCGAGAGGGTGCGCGGGAAGCCTGGGCCATGGTGAAAACGCGGTATACCAAGCTGGACCCGAATCACATGGTCAGGGTTGGACCGCTAGGGTCCAATGGGGAAGAAATTCCCATTAGTTTAGTATATGACCAAGTAGAGCTGGCCGCCAAATATTCCCAATAGGATTGTAAGTTAGACTGCCTGTTGGACGGTGTAGAGAGGGAAGTGTTTGAGTCCAAGTGACTATGTATTTTCCTTGCCCTGTGTAATTCTAGCTGAATTGTATAGCATTTGTCATGGCAGACCTTTTCGCTTCAACCTCCGGACTCAAAGGTACGGAGTGTTTCCGGATACCCTCGCGGCCGAATAGGCCGCGTATGCCTGGAAAGCTAGGCGTAGGGGTCATAATTGCTTGAACAGACAAGTTGTATTCTGCTAGTTATGTTATATTACATTTGAGTCGTAAGAAACATCTTCCAGAGAGAATAGTTCCGTTAAGGGTTCCTTTCCCTGGGTGTGCATGTATTAATGTACATGTCCGAGTTGTGATGGAAGAAAATCACCGTTTCGGTAACTTCTGGGGGTTATCAATGGAGTAATTGAGAAAACGTCTTTAATTCACCGACCGAATATTCCCTTAAGAACGCTAGCTTTCGGCTTCACCCAGTCTGAGGTACACATCCGGATGACCCGGCAGTAACAATCGCAGAGGTGCTCCCTTTATGCCCTAGCCGAACTAACGGGAACGTAGGGCATAAGCACATGAGCCAGGCAACCCAGCTTGGCCAAAACTTAAGTCATATCGATGCATATAGTGGCGAAAGAAAAGGTGCATATGGAAGAACTCATATGTTGAGCGCTTGATGCTCGAAAAGTAATGATAAAAAGCTTCTGTCTAAGAAGCCCCCAGGTGTAATGGACATACATATTTTGGAATATGTATGTGTTTCGGTGTGCGGTCTAGCCATACCGACACTTTAAAGTGAAGAGGAAAAGGTAATCGGAAAAGAGAGAAAAATAATGGAAACTACAAGGGAGAAGGAGACGAACTGGGAGTTCGGCGCTAGACATAGAATCTTCGGAGTCTGGCCGCGTTCTAGGGGTTCGGTTCGAGGCAATTGTCTGATGCATCACGAAGATGGTACGCTCCTCCGGTGAGAACTTCGTCAATTATGAAGGGACCCTCCCATTTGGGCTTGAGCTTGTCCTTTTTCTTCTCCGGCAGGCGTAGAACGAGTTCGCCAACATTGTAAGTCTTGGCCCGTACTTCTCTGCTTTGGTATCTTTGAGCCTGCTGTTGATAGAATGCGGAACGGGCTTTTGCGACATCGCGTTCCTCCTCCAGGGCATCTAGGCTGTCCTGCCGATCGAGCTCGGCTTCTCTCTCTTCGTACATACGCACTCGAGGTGAGTCGTGAATAATATCGCAGGGCAACACGGCCTCTGCGCCATACACCATGAAGAAGGTGTGTATCCGGTAGTACGGTTTGGCATGGTCCGCAGCCCCCAGAGTACGGAGTCGAGCTCCTCTACCCAGTGCTTGTCTGATTCTTTCAAGGACCGCACTAGTCTGGGTTTGATGCCGCTCATAATGAGACCATTGGCTCGTTCGACTTGACCGTTGGTTTGTGGGTGATAGACGGAGGCGTAATCGAGTTTAATACCCAGATTAGTGCACCAGGTTTTTACCTCGTCGGCTGTGAAATTGGAGCCGTTGTCGGTGATGATGCTGTGTGGGACACCATAACGGTGCACAACGCCTGATATGAAGTCAATCACCGGGCCGGAGTCAGCCGTTTTGACCAGTTTAGCCTCTATCCACTTAGTGAATTTGTCCACCATAACCAACAGATATTTTTTCTTATGGCTTCCCCCCTTAAGGGGTCCGACCATATCCAGACCCCAGACCGCAAAAGGCCAGGTAATGGGGATGGTTTGCAAGGCAGTTGGGGGCATGTGGCTTTGGTTGGCGAAGAGCTGGCATCCGACGCAGCGTTGGACAAGGTCCTGCGCGTCCGCTCGGGCTGTCGGCCAGTAGAACCCAGTGCGGAAGGCCTTGCTAACGAGGGCCCGAGCTGCGGCGTGGTGTCCGCCGAGGCCAGCGTGAATTTCCGCTAACAGCTGCCGCCCTTCTTCTTCGGAGATACATCTTTGAAGTACTCCGGTAGTGCTTTTCTTGTAGAGCTCTCCTTCGTGGACCTTATAGGCCTTTGAACGCCTGACAATGCGGCGAGCCTCGTTCTGGTCGTCTGGAAGCTCCTTCCTATCAATGTAGGCCAAGAAGGGTTCGGTCCATGGGGCAATGACTGCCATAATGAGATGGGCCGATGGTGTTACTTCGGTGGCTGAGCCCTCGGTACTGTCTGTGTGCTCGGGATTTGAGGTTGTGTTCGGAACTGTGGTTGCCGCCCTCCCCTTGCCACACCACGGATGGCTTGAAGAGCCTTTCCAGGAAGATGTTTGGTGGGACGAGGTCGCGCTTAGCGCTGATGCGGGCCAGGACGTCCGTCGCTTTATTGCTTTCTCGAGCAACGTGGTGAAATTCAAGTCCTTCGAACCGAGCCGACATTTTTAATACGGCATTGCGATAGGCTGCCATCTTTGGATCGTTGGCGTCAAAGTCACCGTTTATCTGAGATATCGCGAGGTTCGAGTCCCGGCGCACCTCCAGGCGTTGTATGCCCATGGATGTGGCCATCTGAAGACCATGCAGTAGGGCCTCGTATTCGGCTGCATTGTTGGAGTCTGTGTATAATATCTGGAGTACATATTGGACGACGTCTCCAGTAGGGGATGTTAATACTACTCCCACTCCTAGTCCTGCCAACATTTTGGAACCATCAAAATACATGACCCAATTTGAGTATGCGTCGTACTCTTTGGGGAGTTCGGCCTCTGTCCATTCGGCGACGAAGTCGGCCAGCACTTGAGATTTGATGGCTCGACGCGGCTTGTATGTTATGTCGAATGGAAGTAGCGCTATGGCCCATTTGGCGATACGTCCCGTGGCATCGCGGTTGTTAATTATGTCATTGAGTGGGACTTCGGAAGCCACCGTGATTGAACACTCCTGGAAGTAGTGTCGTAACTTGCGGGATGCCATGAAAACTGCGTATGCTATCTTTTGGTAGGGTGGGTACCCAGATTTGCATGGTGTGAGGACAGTGGATACATAGTATACTGGCTTTTGAAGTGGGAATTTGTGTCCGTCCTGTTCTCGTTCGACAACGAGCACGGCGCTCACCACTTGATGTGTTGCCGATATGTATAGCAGCATGGGTTCGCCTGCGTTTGGTGCAGCCAGGATTGGATTGCTTGCTAGGAGGGCCTTTATTTCCTCCAGTCCGGCAGTCGCCGCGTCTGTCCATTCGAAGTTATCCGTGCACCGTAAGAGGCGATAGAGTGGTAGTGCCTTTTCTCCTAGTCTGGAGATAAAGCGGCTTAGTGCTGCCACGCATCCTGCCAGTTTTTGGACCTGTTTGAGGTCTGTTGGTATAGCCAACTGTGACAGAGCTCTGATTTTAGCCGGATTTGCTTCAATTCCTCTATTGGAAACTATGAAGCCCAGCAGTTTTCCAGCGGGGACGCCGAAGACACACTTCTTCGGGTTGGGCTTAATGTCGTATGCCCGGAGGTTGTCAAACATAAGACGTAAGTCGT
This sequence comes from Triticum aestivum, assembly GCF_018294505.1. Taxonomy (NCBI): domain Eukaryota; kingdom Viridiplantae; phylum Streptophyta; class Magnoliopsida; order Poales; family Poaceae; genus Triticum; species Triticum aestivum. The sequence goes on along the minus strand of NC_057811.1, from coordinate 338,746,920 downwards.
CTATTAGTGTTTCGACATGCCTAGTCTTGATGACGACGTCATCAACATAAGCTTCTACTGTTTTGCCAATCTGTTTCTCCAGGCATGTTTGGATCATGCGTTGGTATGTCGCGCCGGCGTTCTTGAGCCCGAAGGGCATAGTATTGAAGCAGAATGGCCCGTATGGGGTAATAAATGCTGTTGCAGCTTGATCGGATTCCTTCATTTTGATTTGATGGTATACGGAATATGCATCGAGGAAACACAGTGAGTTGTGTCCTACGGTGGCGTCAATGATTTGATCTATGCAGGGAAGTGGAAAAGGATCCTTAGGGCAAGCCTTGTTGAGATCCTTGAAATCGACACATAGGCGCCAGGATTTATCCTTCTTTGGTACCATTACCAGGTTTGCCAGCCAGTCCGGATGCTTGATTTCTCTAATGAATCCGGCCTCGATGAGCTTGGCCAGCTCCTCCCCCATGGCCTGTCGCTTGGGTTCGGAAAAGCGCCGCAGTGTTTGCTTGACTGGTTTGAATCCCTTTAATATGTTGAGGCTATGCTCGGCCAACCTGCGTGGGATCCCTGGCATATCCGAAGGGTGCCAGGCGAATATGTCCTAGTTTTCACGCAGGAACTCTCGTAGTGCGGCGTCAACTGTTGGGTTCAGTTGAGCTCCGATAGATGTTGTCTTCTTGGGGTCCGTTGGGTGGACCTGGAATTTGACTATTTCTTCTGCTGGTTTGAATGAGGTGGATTTGGGGCGTTTGTCGAGGATCACATCGTCCCTGTCCACTGTGGAGCGTAGTGCAGTTAATTCTTCAGCCGCCTGGGCTTCAGATAGCGCTTCCAGGGCAAGGGATGCGGTTTTGTTTTCAGCGCGGAGTGCTATGTCCAGATCACTGAAGAGAGTGATTATGCCGCTTAGTCCCAGCATTTTGAGCTTCATATACCCGTAGTGAGGTATAGCTTGGAAGCGTGTAAAAGCATCCTGCCCCAACAGGGCGTGATATCCGCTGCTGAATGGGGCCACTTGGAAGGTTATTTCTTCGAACCGGTAGTTCTCCGGCATGCCGAATACCACGTCAAGTGTGATTTTGCCCGCGCACCACGCCTCCCGACTAGGAATAATTCCCAGGAAGGTTGTGTTGCTTTGTTTGATGCGGCTCCTGTCTATTTCCATTTTATGGAGTGTGTCCTCATAAATGAGATTTAGTCCGCTGCCTCCGTCCATGAGGACCTTGGTGAGTCGAAACCCATCGAAGATGGGGCTGAGGACTAACGCGGCTGGTGCTCGTACTGTTCTGTACTTTGGTTCGCCACCAGCGATGAATGTTATAGCCGTGTCATTCCATGGGTTTATTACAGCAATTTGGCAGACTTCGTCGAGCTCGCGAAGTGCCCTTTTGCGCTTGTTATTTGAAGCGAATGTCTCGAAGACTGTCAATACTCTTGGGTTGTCGTCTTCTAGGGGATGTTGTTCCGAGGCGTCCTTGATAAGGATGTCCTCGCCGCTCTTGGCTACCTGTCATAGTATCCAACATGCTCTAAGGCTGTGGGTTGTCACGGTATCTGTTGTTGTATGTATTTTGCATGGGCCATCGAGCCACCCTTCCAGAACGGTGTCGTGTCGTATAGCGGCTTTGTGTTTTTTGACTGTTGGACTGGGCGTGCCACGAGGGTACGCCCTTTTCGCCTGTATGGGAAGCTTGGTTGGGACTGATGGTTCCCAGCGAGCTGCCTGAGTTTCCCAGGCGCTTTCCATCGCGCAGTACTTTAGTATGTGGCGACGATTGATAGCATTGAGGATTCCTTTGCCCGCGCAATTTTTGCAGAATGCTGATATTGCGTCCTCGCAACGACAGTCTTTTACCTTGTCCTTGACAAGAAGGAATCTGGCCCAGAAGTGGTGGACCTTTTCCTGAGGCTGCTGTTTTATGCTCATGAGAGCCTCAATGTCCGGGTGGGTGGGTGGAATTAAATCCGAACCACGACCTAACCGATTGTCCGGGATCTGACGATCTTCCGGATTGGACAGTCCGGGCTCCGGAATATCTTCTGGTCGTTTGAAACCGCCATCCGATGCTATGTTCGGAGGGCTGGATGCATCCTTTCGCAGGTGACTATCCGGCTCTTCCTGAACGGTGATCCGAACATGGTCCGTCTTTAATATAGAAGAAGACTCGCCGTCCTGCGCCACGACTACCGCGATTTGGTGGGTGATCGGTGGAGTTTCGGTTCCTCCTCGGTCGGTTTTAGGCCCGATCTGATCATAATCGGTGGCGATTCCCAAAGCGGCGATGCGATCTAGGAGCTCGTTTAAGGACGAAAACTCATCCGGATCCATCTGCTTGGAGTGCTCGGAGTTGATGCGAAGGGGATTTTCGATGGCCCGAGAGGTCATCGTCGGCTCTGCGGCCGAACGGGCGATCATAGTAAAGTTGCCCAGCCGAAGGGTTTGGCCCGGGGCCAGAACTACCCCTGCGGTAATGTTGTGTTTAATGACAAGGCGAGCCATCGAGCCTTTCGTCGATGGCACAGTGGAACTCTCAATGAAAGCACCAATGTCGGTGTAAAAACCGGCGGATCTTGGGTAGGGGGTCCCGAACTGTGCGTCTAGGATTGATGGTAACAGGAGACGGGGGACACGATGTTTACCCAGGTTCGGGCCCTCTCTATGGAGGTAATACCCTACTTCCTACTTGATTGATCTTGATGAATATGAGTATTACAAGAGTTGATCTACCACGAGATCGTAATGGCTAAACCCTAGAAATCTAGCCTATGACTATGGTAATGAGTATATGTGTTCCGGACTAACCCCTCCGGTTTATATAGACACCGGGGGGATCTAGGGTTTACATGGAGTCGGTTACATAAGAAGGAATCTTCATAGTTGGTCGCCAAGCTTGCCTTCCACACCAAGTAGAGTCCAATCCGAACACGGTGCAGTCTTCGGCCTTCATGTCTTCACAGCCCATCAGTTCGGCCCACGGATAACAGGCCGGACGCCCGAGGACCCCTTAGTCCAGGACTCCTTCAGTCCTCTCCCCAAATATTGAGCGGGAAGGGAGCCAACAACGGCGGGCAAATTTGAAAGGGGACAGCTAGTACAAGCTATCCTGAAAAAAGTGGTCTTCGCCTGCAAAAGGCTCTGGTGGTGACGTCGTCTTGGGCTCCATGGTGACCTCCGTCTTGCCGTCCTGCTGGCCTTGGTCTCGTTGCACCGATATGGAAACCTTTGCCTGATGCCTCGGTACTCCGTGCTTGCGCCTGCCTCCTTAGCACCAAAGAGGAAACAAGGACGCTGCACGCACTGGCGCCCGCCTGGCGCCCGCCTGGTGTCGATCGTCACGGCTCACGTCACGCGAGCCTCGCGAGGTTTGCCCCGCCTTGGTATCTCCGCTCCTCGCGAGCCTGCTAGGAGAGGCTGTTCCGGAGGAGGTCTTGCATCGTCCGCCTCGTGAGGCTTGGCCCCTCGCGAGGGTCTTGAACGCCTGGTTGATGAAGATGGGTCGTACGGCCTGCTAGCTTAGCCACGCCGTGGGCCGCAGGCAGGCACGTCTGGGGACCCCCCGTTCCCAGAACACCGACAGATGCATTGTTTTGCTTGTTTTGATGAAACTATCGATTTATCGGTGGTATAAGCCATGGAAAAGTTATATTACAGTAGCTACAATCTAAAAACAAAATATGAATTGGTTTGCAACAGTACTTAGAGTAGTGATTTGCTTTATTATACTAATGGATCTTACCGAGTTTTGTTGAGTTTTGTGTGGATGAAGTGATCAAGGATCGAGGAGGTCTCGATATGAGGAGAAAGAGGAGAGGCGAGAGCTCAAGCTTGGGGATGCCCAAGGCACCCCAATTAAATATTCAAGGAGACTCAAGCGTCTAAGCTTGGGATGCCCCGGAAGACATCCCATCTTTCTTCAACAAGTATTGGTATGTTTTCGGTTCGTTTCATTCGCGTGATATGTGCAAATCTTGGAGCATCTTTTGCTTTTAGCTTTCATTTTTCTTTTATGCACCATGCTGGTATGAAATAGTCCACGGTTGATTTATAGAATGCTCATTGCACTTCACTTATATCTTTTGAATATGGCCTTTATAGAATGCTTCATGTGCTTCACTTATATCATTTGAAGTTTGGATTGCCTGTTTCTCTTCACATAGAAACCCGTTATTTGAAGAATGCTCTTTAGCTTCACTTATATTTGTTAGAACACGGTCTTTTGTAGAAAGAATTAAACTCTCTTGCTTCACTTATATCTATTTAGAGAGTCAACAGGAATTGGTCAATTGCATGGTTAGTCATAAAACCCTACATAAACTTATGGATCACTGAATATGATATGTTTGATTCCTTACAATAGTTTTGCGATATAGAGATGGAATATGTGGGAGGTACTAGTAAACGGTTGTGGTTAGTAAGAATATTGGTGTTAAGGTTTGTGATTCCCGAAGCATGCACGTATAGTCTCTCGTTATGCTATGAAGTTGGAGCATGATTTATAATTGATTGTCTTCCTTATGAGTGGCGGTCGGGGACGAGCGATGGTCTTTTCCTACCAATCTATCCCCCTAGGGGCATGCGTAGTAGTACTTTGCTTCGATGGCTAATAAACTTTTGCAATAAGTATATGAGTTCTTTATGACTATTGTGAGTCCATGGATTATACGCACTCTTACCTTTCCGCAATTTGCTAGCCTCTACGGTACCGTGCATTGCCCTTTCTCACCTCGAGACGTGGTGCAAACTTCGCCGGTGCATCCAAACCCCGTGATATGATACGCTCTATCACACATAAGCCTTATTATATCTTCCTCAAAACAGCCACCATACCTACCTATTATGGCTTTTCCATGGCCATTCCGAGATATATTGCCATGCAACTTCCACCGCTTCCGTTTGATGACTTGAGCATTCATTGTCATATTGCTTTGCATGATCATATAGTTGACATAGTAGTTGTGGCTCAGCCACCGTTCATCATTTTTCATATATGTTACGCTAGATCATTGCACATCCTGGTACATTGCCAGAGGCATTCATATAGAGTCATACTTTGTCATAGGTATCGAGTTGTAATTTTTATTTCTTTTGAGTTATAAGTAAATAGAAGTGTGATGATCGTCATTATTCATTTTTAGAGCAGTGCCCCAGTGAGGAAAGGATGATGGAGACTATGATTCCCCCACAAGTCGGGATGAGAATCCAGACAATGAGAGAGAAAAAGGAAAAAAGAAAGAAAAAGAAAAAGAAAAAAAGAAGAAAAAAATAAAATAATAACAAAGAGAGAAGGGGCATTGTTAGTATCCTTTACCACACTTGTGCTTCAAAGTAGCACCATGTTTTTCATATGGAGAGTCTCCTATGTTGTCACTTTCATATACTAGTGGGAATTTTTCATTATAGGATTAGATGCACACCCACTTAGTTTTCATATTGAGCTTTCATACACTTAGCTCTTAGTGCATTCGTTGCATGGCAATCTCTACTCCTTACATTGATATAAATTGATGGGCATCTCCATAGCCCGTTGGTTAGCCGCGTCGATGTGAGACTTTCTTACTTTTTTGTCTTCTTTATATTTACCCCTATCATCATACTCTATTCCACCCATAGTGCTATATCCATGGCTTGCGCTCATGTATTGCGTGAGAGCTGAAAAAGCTGAAGCGCGTTAAAAAGTATGAACCAATTGCTCGGCTTGTCATCGGGGTTGTGCATGATATATACTTTGTGTTAAGAAGACAGAGCATGACAAGACTATATGATTTTGTAAGGATAGCTTTCTTTAGCGTTGATATTTTGAAAGACATGATTGTTTGTTGGGATGCCTGAGTATTGATGTCTTTACGTCAAATTATAGACTATTGCTTTGAATCACTTATGTCTTAATATTCATTCCATGGTTAGATATATGATCAAGTTTATGCTAGGTAGCATTCCACATCAAAAAATATCTTTTTTATCATTTAACCGCTCGAGGATGAGCAGGAATTAAGCTTGGGGATGCTGATACGTCTCCGTCGTATCTATAATTTTTTATTGTTTCATACCAATATTATACAACTTTCACATATTTTTGGCACATTTTTATATGATTTATTGGACTAACCTATTGATCCAGTGCCCGGTGCCAGTTCCTGTTTTTTGCATGTTTTTTGTATCGCAGAAAATCCATATCAAACGAAGTCCAAATGCAATAAAATTTTACGGAGAATTATTATGGAATATATGTGATTTTTGGGAGTTGGAATCACCGCAAACGGAGGCCCACACAGCCCACAAGACACTAGGGCACACCAGAGGCCCCTGGCGCATGGTGGTGGGTTGTGCCCTCCTCGAACATCGGTTGGAGCTCTACTTCGGGCGCAAGGAAGCTTATATCCGGAAAAAAAAACCGTGTTAAAATCTCAGCGCGATCGGAGTTACGGATCTCCCAGAATATAAGAAACCGTTTTCGGCCAGATCAGGGGAACGCGAAACAGAAGAGAACAGAGAGGGAGATCCAATCTAGGAGGGGCTCCCGCCCCTCCGCCGCCATAGGAGACCATGGACCAGAGGGGGAATTCTCCTCCCCATCTAGGGGGGAGGCCAAGGAAGAAGAAGAAGTAGGGGGGCTCTCTCCCCCTCGCTCCCGGTGGTGCCGGAGTGCCGCCGGGGCAACGATCGAGACGATGATCTACATCAACAATCTTGCTACCGTCAACACCAACTCTCTCCCCCTCTATGCAGTGGTGTAACACCTCTTCCCCCCGCTGTAATCTCTACTTAAACATGGTGCTCAACTGCATATATTATTTCCTAATGATCTATGGTTATCCTATGATGTTTGAGTAGATCCGTTTTGTCCTGTGGGTTAATCGTGATCTTGGTTGGTATGATTGTATATTTTATTTATGGTGTTGTCCTATGGTGCCCTCCGTTCTCGCGCAAACGTGAGGGCCCCGCTGTAGGATGTTGCAATATGTTCATGGTTCGCTTATGGTGGGTTGCGAGAGTGGCAGAAGCTTAAACCCGAGTAAGTGGGGTATGACGTATGGGAGTAAAGAGGACTTGATACTTAATGTTATGGTTGGGTTTCACGACCTTAATGATCTTTAGTAGTTGTGAATGCTTGCTAGTGGTCCAATCATAAGTGCATATGATCCAAGTAGAGAAAGTATGTTAGCTCATGCCTCTCCCTCATATAAAATTGCAAGAATGATTACCGGTACTTGTTATCGATTGCCTAGGGACAAATAACTTTCTTGTTGACACAAACACTTTTACTAAACACCTAACTTTTATTATCTTGCAAAGTACTTCTAGTTTTATTCTTGCAAAATAGTTCTAGCATCACTCCTACAAAATAGTTTCATACTTGTTCTAGGTAAAGCAAACCTTAAAGTGTGCATAGAGTTGTGTCAGTGGTCGATAGAACTTGAGGGAATATTTGTTCTGCCTTTAGCACCTCATTGGGTTCGACACTCTTATTTATTGAAGAAGGCTACAAACGATCCCCTATACTTGTGGGTTATCACTTGGCTGCGGCTCCGTATCGTAAAACGCGATGAATCCTTCTCTCTGATTTTTTTCTCCCCGAAACAGAATATATGGAGTTGGAGTTGAGGTCGGTGGAGGTCCAGGGGGCCCACAAGGTCAGGGGCGCCCCCCACCCTTGTGGCTAGGGTGTGGGGCCCTTCTGCTGATTCTTTCGCCAATATTTTTTATTAATTTGAAAAATAATCTCCGTTGATTTTCAGGTCATTCCGAGAACTTTTTATTCTGCACAAAAATAACACCATGGCAATTCTGCTGAAAATGGCGTCAGTCCGGGTTAGTTCCATTCAAATCATGCAAGTTAGAGTCCAAAACAAGGGCAAAAGAGTTTGGAAAAGTAGATACGATGGAGACGTATCAACTCCCCCAAGCTTAAACCTTTGCTTGTCCTCAAGCAATTCAGTTGACAAACTGAAAGTGATAAAGAAAAGAAAAACTTTTACAAACTCTGTTTAATCTTGTTGTTGCAAATATGTAAAGCCAGCATTCAGGTTTTCAGCAAAGATTATGAAATAACCATATTCACAATAACATTTAGGTCTCACATTTACTCATATCAATGGCATAACCAACTAGCGAGCAATAATAATAAATCTCGGATGACAACACTTTTTTTCAAAACAATCATGATATGATATAACAAGATGGTATCTCGCTAGCCCTTTCGGAGACCGCAAAACATAAATGCAGAGCACCCCTGAAGATCAAGGATTGACTGGACATTGTAATTGATGGCAAAAGAGATCCAGCCATAGTCATACTCAATATAAATTAATAACAATGCATACAAATGACAGTGGTGCTCTCTAACTGGTGCTTTTTATAAGAGGATGATGACTCGGCAATAAAAGTAAATAGATAGGCCCTTCGCAGAGGGAAGCAGGGATTTGCAGAGGTGCCAGAGCTCGAGTTTTGAAATAGAGATTGAATAATATTTTGAGCGGTATGCTTTCATTGTCAACATAAAAACTAAGAGATCTCGGTATCTTACATGCTACATACATTATAGGCGGTTCCCAAACAGAATGGTAAAGTTTATACTCCCCCACCACCAACAAGCACACTCCACGGCTGGTCCGAAACAACGGGTACCGTCCAACTAACAACAATCCTGGGGAGTTTTGTTTGCCATTATTTTGATTTGATTTGCTTTAAGCATGGGACTGGGCATCCCGGTTACCAGCCTTTTTCTCGTGAATGATGAGCGGAGTCCACTCATCGTGAGAATAACCCACCTAGCATGGAAGATATTGACAGCCCCAGGTGGTACATGAGCTATTTGAGCATACAAAACAGATATTATTTGAAGGTTTAGAGGTTGGCACTTGCAAATTTACTTGGAACGGCAGGTGAATACCGCATATAGGAAGGTATGGTGGACTCATATGCAACAACTTTGGGGTTTATGGGAGTGGATGCACAAGCAGTATTCCCGCTTAGTACAAGTGAAGGCTAGAAAGAGACTGGGAAGCGACCAACTAGAGAGCGACAACAGTCATAAACATGCATTGAGATTAACCAACATTGAATGCAAGCATGAGTAGGATATAAATCACCATAAACATAAATATCGTGGAGGCTATGTTGATTTTGTTTCAACTACATGCGTGAACATGTGCCAAGTCAAGCCACTCGAATCATTCAAAGGAGGATACCATCCTATCATACTACATCATAACCATTTTAATTTCCATGTTGGCACGCAAGGTAAACCATTATAAACTCCTAGCTGATTAAGCATGGCATGAGTAACTGTAATCTCTAATTGTCATTGCAAACATCTTTCATTCATAATATGCTGAATCAGAAACGATGAACTAATCATATTTACAAAAACAACATAGGTCGAGTTCATACCAGCTTTTCCTCATCTCAATCATTTCATCATATATCGTCATTATTGCCTTTCACTTGCACGACCAAACGGTGTGGATAATAATAATAGTGCATGTGCATTAGACTAAGCTGGAATCTGCAAACATTTATTCAAAGGAGAAGACAAGGTAATATGTGCTCTTCGTTAGATCAACAATAATGCATGAGAGCCACTCAACATTTTCATCGTGGTCTTCTCCTCTCGGCCCCCAAAGAAAAGAAAAGAATTTCAAAGAAACACACTGAAATATTTTTGGAGTTTTTGTTTTTCTAAGGAAGGAAGAACAAGAACGAGAAAAACTATTTACACGGGAAAGCTCCCAACAAGTAAAAGAAGAATGAGAAATCTTTTTGTGTTCTCTATTAATATTACTACTAAGCATGCATAGAAAGTAAATTAACTACAACTAATTTTTTTGGTTTTTCTTAAGGTTTTGCAAACACACAAGAAGAAAGTGGAAAAAGAAATAAACTAGCATGGATATTACAATGGAAAAAGTATGAGCACCGACAACTGGAATGAGTGTGTGAACATGAATGTAATGTCGGTGAGAAATACGTACTCCCCCAAGCTTAGGCTTTTGGCCTAAGTTGGTCTACTTCCATGGATCAAAGTAGTTCTCTCCGGTGTACTGAGGAGGATCCTGGGGGTTCCACTGGTTAGCGAGCTCCTGCGGATCTCGACTCCTGGTATGTATTAGGTGATGGCTCTAGCTCAGGAGGTGGCGACCGTGTCCCCTCCCAGTATGCATGAATATCCGCGACAAAACAATGTACCTGCCTGAATGCATATCGAACAAAACAGGTGCTGGCAGGGTAATAATCTGAAAGTATTCTCGCTAAATTCCAGGTTATAAATGATTCTCTTCTCCTCATCATGTCTAATAAACTTATGTGCTACCATGCTTTCATAATCTAAATATATAGTGGTTAGAAATTTCTCCTCTTTTTCATAGTGTCTAATGGGTATCTCAAAGTGTTTAGCAAGGCGAGAGGCGAAGATGCCTCCGAATATAGGAACCTTTGTACGGTTCATACTCAACCGTTTAGCAACCATAGCGCCCAAACTGTAGGTTCTATCTCTACGTAAAGCGTGGCGTAAAATGGTGAGGTCAAGGGCACTAAGGCCTCCACTCTCTCCAGGACCAATTAAACATCTCCCCTGCAAATAATGAGTAATAGCGAATAGCAGGATGATGAATACTAGACACTCTCGCTCCCGACACTCCTCTACCTTCCCCTCCGGTGATTTCATGAATAAGGCCTTCCACATCTCTAGGACGTGGTTCCTCGACGCTACCTTCATAAGGTAATTTGCAAACCACACAAAATCCATAAAGCATCATCTCTTTGTACTCATCATATAAGTGAAAATCTACCGTGGGTGGTGATTTCCTAGCACGGAAGTGAAAATTTTGCATGAAAGTATTAGTGAGTAAGAGATACTGATTACACCGGTCGAGGAGGAAGTCAGCGATGCCTGCATTCCCAGCCAAATGATAGAAATCCTAATAAATTCTGGCCGCTTGTAAGAATGCATCACATGGCCATTCGCACGGCCAAATTTCTGTGGCATGAGGAAGATTATACTTGGGCTTTTCCTTCTCCTCATTTTCCTTTTCCTTTGAACTTCGGCTCGAGGAGCCTCTCAATAATCTCTTCAACATTTTCTTCCTTTGAAAATTTCTCAAATTTTTAGTGACTCAAAATAAAAGTGAACCAAACTCAACAAAATTGATAGTAACTACTCCTACAAGTGTCTAGAAGCTATATCATGCATCAAAACAACTTTGGACCATATAAATTTGACATGCAAGCTCAAGAACATGGTCAACACAGCAGCAAAAATTTGCAATGAATAAAGCACTAGAACAAAAACTAATTGGACCATTGGAGGAGTCACATGCCGAAGAACAATCCCCCAAAGCAGTTTTGTGAAAGGGGCTTTGAGCAAGGAGATCGAAAATGGCAGCAAGATGAGCAAGAACACGAGTTTGAGCTATGCCGTGATTTTTTCTGGAGAGAGAAGGAGAGGATGGGTGCTGGAATAAGTGGAGGGGGGCATGTGGGGCCCACAAGGTCAGGGGGCGCGCCCTCCACCCTTGTGGCCAGCTCGTGTGTTCTTTGCACCATAAATTCTAAAATATTCTAAAAAAATCATATCCTATTTTCAGGGCATTTGGAGAACTTTTATTTTCGGGACATTTTTATTGCATGGATAATTCAGAAAACAGACAGAAAATACTATTCTTGCTTTATTTAAACTAATTAGCAGAAAGTAAAAGATGGGTACAGAGAGTTGTGCCTTCTAAATTCATCCTTCTCATGCTCATCAAAAGGAATCCATTGATACGTCTCCAACGTATCTATAATTTTTTATTGTTCCATGCTATATTATATTCTGTTTTGGAGATTATTGGGCTTTATTATACACTTTTATATCATTTTTTGGACTAACCTATTAACCGGAGGCCCAGCCCAGAATTGCTGTTTTTTGCCTATTTCAGAGTTTCGCAGAAAAAGAATATCAAACGGAGTCCAAACGGAATGAACCTTCGGGAACGCGATTTTTGGAATGAACGTGATCCAGAGGACTTGGACCCTACGTCAAGACATCAACCAGGAAGGCACGAGGTAGGGGGCGCGCCTACCCCCCTGGGCGCGCCCTCCACCCTCGTGGGGCCCATGTTGCTCCACAAACGTACTTGTTCCTCCTATATATACCTACGTACTCCCAAACTACCAGATACGGAGCCAAAAACCTAATTCCACCGCCGCAACCTTCTATACCCGTGAGATCCCATCTTGGGGCCTTTTCCGGAGCTCCGCCGGAGGGGGCATCGATCACGGAGGGCTTCTACATCAACACCATAGCCTCTCCGATGATGTGTGAGTAGTTTACCTCAGACCTTCGGGTCCATAGTTATTAGCTAGATGGCTTCTTCTCTCTTTTTGGATCTCAATACACCTCTCTTGTGGAGATCTATTCGATGTAATCTTCTTTTGTGGTGTGTTTGTTGAGACCGATGAATTGTGGGTTTATGATCAAGTTTATCTATGAACAATATTTGAATCTTCTCTGAATTCTTTTATGTATGATTGGTTATCTTTGCAAGTCTCTTCGAGTTATCAGTTTGGTTTGGCCTACTAGATTGATCTTTCTAGCAATGGGAGAAGTGCTTAGCTTTGGGTTCAATCTTGCGGTGTCCTTTCCCGGTGACAGTAGGGGCAGCAAGGCGCGTATTGTATTGTTGCCATCGAGGATAACAAGATGGGGTTTATTTCATATTGCATGAGTTTATCCCTCTACATCATGTCATCTTACTTAAAGCGTTACTCTGTTCTTTTGAACTTAATACTCTAGATGCATGCTGGATAGCGGTCGATGTGTGGAGTAATAGTAGTAGATGCAGGCAGGAGTCGGTCTACTTGTCGCTGACGTGATGCCTATATACATGATCATACCTAGATATTCTCATAACTATGCTCAATTCTATCAATTGCTCAACAGTAATTTGTTTACCCACCGTAATACTTATGCTCTCGAGAGAAGCCACTAGTGAAACCTATGGCCCCCGGGTCTATTTTCCATCATATTTAATCTCCCCACAACAAGCTATTTCTGGCGCCATTTTTATTTTGCTTTCTTTACTTTGCATCTTTATCATAAAAATACCAAAAATATTATCTTATCATATCTATCAGATCTCACTTTCGTAAGTGACCGCGAAGGGATTGACAACCCCTTTATTGCGTTGGTTGCGAGGATTTTATTTGTTTGTGTAGGCGCGAGGGACTCGTGCGTGGCCTCCTACTGGATTGATACCTTGGTTCTCAAAAACTGAGGGAAATACTTGCGCTGCTTTACTGCATCACCCTTTCCTCTTCAAGGGAAAACCAACGCAGTGCTCAAGAGGTAGCAAGAAGGATTTCTGGCGCTGTTGCCGGGGAGTCTACACAAAAGTCAACATACCAAGTACCCATCACAAACCCTTATCTCCCGCATTACATTATTTGCCATTTGCCTCTCGTTTTCCTCTCCCCCACTTCACCCTTGCCGTTTTATTCGCCCTCTCTTTTCCGTTCACCTCTTTTTCGCTTGCTTCTTGTTTGCTCGTGTGTTGGATTGCTTGCTTGTCGTTATGGCTAGTCCCCTATCTTCTCCGTTGTCTCCTGAAAATGAAGTTCTTAATTTTAAGCAAAGGGAAGGAGAAAATCTAAAAGACGCTTGGTATAGAATTTGCAATTCCCAAAATAGATCTACCAGGAAGCAATCTACTTCCGTCCTTCTCCGCAATTTTTATGTAGGCGCTACTCCTTGGTACAGATATATCCTTGATACCATTACCGGAGGGAATTTCTTGGGTAGCCATACTTTTGATTCTTATAATGCTATGATAGATTTGTTTGGCTCACCACCTCTTTTGGTTAATGGAACTATGTTAACTTTGGAGCATGTAATGCAAAGACTTGAAATTATTGAAAATAAAGTTGCTACCGTAGAGTTAATTCAAAATTTGGATAAAAAGATCCACAACCAAATTACCCAATATGGATCTAAAGTAGGAGTCACTTTGAAAAATATTAAGCAGAAGGAACCCATAGTTAATGAAAGAATGAATCAGGATTCCACTAGAATCGATAAACTTGAGGGTATCATTACCAACTTGGGAACCGCTTTTTCTTCCATAAAGAATACTCCAAGTCCTCCAACTAAAATTGCCAAGATTATGTATGTTCCTAAAAATAAGGGTGAATCCTCTAGCAAGGAAACTGCGGATCTCAAATCTATAAGTATTCATCCCAATCTTTTTGCTATCATTAAGGAACCATTTGCTACAAATGAATTTTTCGATTTTGTGCCTAAAGGTTTGATAATTAATAAAAATAAAGAAACTCCTAAGGGTGATAGATGCCTCATTAAAGAATTTCCTACCAAAGATGGCAATACCTAGATCTATCCTTGCTATTATGCCTAGCTAGGGGCGTTAAACGATAGCGCTTGTTGGGAGGCAACCCAATTTTATTTTTCTTTTTTTTCTTTTTGCTTATGTTTAGGAATAAATATTTGATCTAGCCTCTGGTTATATTTGTTTTTATGTTTTAATTAGTGTTCGTGCCAAGTTAAACCTATAGGATCTTCTTGGATGATAGTTATTTGATCTTGCTGAAAATTCCAGAAACTTTCTGTTCACGAAAATAATTGTTAAAAATCATCAGAACGTGATAAGATATTGATTCAAATTGCTGCTGATCAATAAACAAATTGTCTAGGTCGTCCTATTTTGGCTAAATTTTTGGAGTTCCAGAAGTTTGCGTTAGTTACAGATTACTACAGACTGTTCTGTTTTTGACAGATTCTGTTTTTCGTGTGTTGTTTGCTTATTTTGATGAATCTATGGCAGTAAAATAGTTTATAAAACATAGAGAAGTTGGAATAAAGTAGGTTTAATACCAATATAAATAAATAATGAGTTCATTACAGTACCTTGAAGTGGTGTTTTCTTTTCTTTCGCTAACGGAGCTCACAAGATTTTCTGTTAAGTTTGTGTTGTGAAGTTTTCAAGTTTTGGGTAAAAGATTTGATGGATTATGGAACAAGGAGTGGCAAGGGCCTAAGCTTGGGGATGCCCATGGCACCCCAAGATAATCTAAGGACACCTAAAAGCCAAAGCTTGGGGATGCCCCGGAAGGCATCCCCTCTTTTCGTCTACTTCCATCGGTAACTTTACTTGGAGCTATATTTTTATTCACCACATGATATGTCTTTTGCTTGGAGCATCTTGTATTATTTGAGTCTTTATTTGTTAGTTTGACACAATCATACTTGCTGTACACACCTTTTGAGAGAGACACACATGATTCGGAAATTGTTAGAATACTCTATGTGCTTCACTTATATCTTTTGAGTTATATAGTTTTTGCTCTAGTGCTTCACTTATATCTTTTAGAGCACGGCAGTGGATTTGTTTTATAGAAACTATTGATCTCTCATGATTCACTTATATTATTTTGAGAGTCTTAAAATAGCATGGCAATTTGCTTTAATTATAATATCATGACAAATTTGATGCTTGATAATTTTTTTGAGATATAAAGGTGGTAATATCATAGTTGTGCTAGTTGAGTAATTGTGGAATTGAAAAATACTTGTGTTGGAGTTTGTGATTCCCGTAGCATGCATGGTGAACCGTTATGTAACGAAGTCAGAGCATGAGGTATTTATTGATTATCATCCTTTGTGTGGCGGTCGGGATCGCGCGATGGTTAACTCCTACCAACCCTTCCCCTAGGAGCATGCGTAGTAGTACTTTGCTTCGAGGGCTAATAAATTTTTGCAATAAGTATATGAGTTCTTTATGACTAATGTGAGTCCATGGATTATACGCACACTTACCTTTCCGCAATTCTCTAGCCTCTTCGGTACCGTGCATTGCCCTTTCTCACCTTGAGAATTGGTGCAAACTTCGCCGGTGCATCCAAACCCCGTGATATGATATGCTCTATCACACATAAACCTCCTTATATCTTCCTCAAAACAGCCACCATACCTACCTATTATGGCATTTCCATAGCCATTCCGAGATATATTGCCATGCAACTTTCCATCGTTTCGTTTATCATGACATGCTCCATCATTGTCATATTGCTTTGCATGATCATGTAGTTGAGATTGTATTTGTGGCAAAGCCACCATTCATAATTCTTTACATGTCGCTCTTGATTCATTGCATATCCCGGTACACCGTCGGAGGCATCCACATAGAGTCATATTTTGTTCTAAGTATTGAGTTGTAGTTCATGAGTTGTAAGTAAATAAAAGTGTGATGATCATCATTATTAGAGCATTGTCCCAAGTGAGGAAAGGATGATGGAGACTATGATTCCCCCACAAGTCGGGATGAGACTCCGGACTAAAAGAAAAAAAAAGAGGCGATAAAAAAAAAGAGAAAAGGCCCAAATAAAAAAATGAGAGAAAAAGAGAGAAGGGACAATGTTACTATCCTTTTACCACACTTGTGCTTCAAAGTAGCACTGTGATCTTCATGATAGAGAGTCTCTCGTTTTGTCCTTTCATATACTAGTGGGAAATTTCATTATAGAACTTGGTTTGTATATTCCAATGATGGGCTTCCTCAAATGCCCGAGGTCTTCGTGAGCAAGCAAGTTGGATGCACACCCACTTAGTTTCTT
This sequence comes from Triticum aestivum, assembly GCF_018294505.1. NCBI lineage: Eukaryota > Viridiplantae > Streptophyta > Magnoliopsida > Poales > Poaceae > Triticum > Triticum aestivum. Next base: position 338,730,323 of record NC_057811.1, on the reverse strand, counting down.
TTGTTTGAGATTTCATACACTTATAGCTCTAGTGCATCCGTTGCATGGCAATCCCTACTCCTTGCATTGACATCAATTGATGGGCATCTCCATAGCCCGTTGATTAGCCTCGTTGATGTGAGACTTTCTCCTTTTTTGTCTTCCCACATAACCCCTACCATTATACCTATTTCCACCATAGTGCTATATCCATGGCTTGCGCTCATGTATTGCGTAAGAGTTGAAAAGGCTGAAGCGCGTTAAAAAGTATGAGCCAATCGCTTGGCTAAAACCGGGGTTGTACATGATATGAATATTTTGTGTGGGGAAGATGGAGCATAGCCAGACTATATGATTTTGTAGGGATAACTTGCTTTGGCTATGTTATTTTGATAAGACATAATTGCTTGGTTAGCATGCTTGAAGTATTATTGTTTTTATGTCAACATTAAACTTTTATCTTGAATCATATTAAATCTGAACATTCATGCCACAATAAGAAGAATTACATTGAAGTTATGCTAAGTAGCATTTCACATCAAAAATTATGTTTTTATCATTTACCTACTCGAGGACGAGCAGGAACTAAGCTTGGGGGTGCTTGATACGTCTCCAACGTATCTATAATTTTTTATTGTTCCATGCAATATTATATTCTGTTTTGGACATTATTGGGCTTTATTATACACTTTTATATTATTTTTGGGACTAACCTATTAACCGGAGGCCCAGCCCAGAATTGCTGTTTTTTGCCTATTTCAGAGTTTCGCAGAAAAAGAATATCAAACGAAGTCCAAACGGAATGAAACCTTCGGGAACGTGATTTTTGGAACGAACGTGATCCAGAGGACTTGGACCCTACGTCAAGACATCAACCAGGAAGGCACGAGGTAGGGGGGCGCGCCTACCCCCCTGGGCGTGCCCTCCACCCTCGTGGGGCCCACGTTGCTCCACCGACATACTTCTTCCTCCTATATACACCTACTGAAAGATCGTGGATGTCGCCTAGAGGGGGGTGAATAGGCGCTTTAAAATAATTATGGTTGAGGCTTGAACAAATGCGGAATAAACCTAGCGGTTAATTTGTCAAGCACAAAACCTACAACAACTAGGCTCACCTATGTGCACCAACAACTTATGCTAAGCAAGAAAAACTACTTAGGTGATAGCAAGATATATGACAAGAAACAATATGGCTATCACAAAGTAAAGTGCAAAAGTAAAGGGCTCGGGTAAGAGATAACCGAGGCACGCGGAGACGACGATATATCTCGAAGTTCACACCCTTGCGGATGCTAATCTCCGTTTGGAGCGGTGTGGAGGCACAATGCTCCCCAAGAAGCCACTAGGGCCACCGATCTCCTCACGCCCTCGCACAATGCAAGATGCTGTGATTCCACTAAGGGACCCTTGAGGGCGGTCACCGAACCCGTACAAATGGCAACCCTTGGGGGCGGTCACCGAACCCGTACACTTTGGCAACCCTTGGGGGCGGTCACCGGTACCCGTCAAATTGCTCGGGGCGATCTCCACAACCTAATTGGAGACCCCGACGCTTGCCCGGAGCTTTACACCACAATGATTGAGCTCCGAACACCACCAACCGTCTAGGGCGCCCAAGCACCCAAGAGGAACAAGCTCAAGGGTACCAAGCACCCAAGAGTAATAAGCTTCTCAACTTGTAACTTCCACGTATCACCGTGGAGAACTCAAACCGATGCACCAAATGCAATGGCAAGGGCACACGGAGTGCCCAAGTCCTTCTCTCTCAAATCCCACCGAAGCAACTAATGCTAGGGAGGAAAATGAGAGGAAGAACAAGAAGGAGAACACCAAGAACTCCAAGATCTAGATCCAAGGGGTTCCCCTCACATAGAGGAGAAAGTGATTGGTGGAAATGTGGATCTAGATCTCCTCTCTCTTTTCCCTCAAAAACTAGCAAGAATCCATGGAGGGATTGAGAGTTAGCAAGCTCGAAGAAGGTCAACAATGGGGGAAGAACACGAGCTCAAAGGATAAGGTTCATTGGGGAAGAAGACCCCCTTTTATAGGAGGGGGAAAATCCAACCGTTATGTGCTCAGCCCGCACACGAGCGGTACTACCGCTCGGGCGGAAGAAGCAGTGAAAAGGAGCAACAAACCAAGAACCTTGGGGCGGTAGTACCGCCAATAAGCGGTACTACCGCTCACCCCAGCGGTACTACCGCTGGAGGAGCAGAACACGGGACAGAAGGAGGCAGGACAGAGCAGAGTACGGTGGCGGTAATGCAGTAGCGATACTACCGCTCGAGCGGAGCGGTACTGCCGCTTATAGGCGGTACTACCGTGCCTTACTGCCGCGCGACTACCGCTGAACCCGACACGAAAAGAGCAGACCCAAAATCGAGGCGGTAGTAGAGCGGTACTGGAGCGGTACTACCGCTTGACGCTACAAGCGGTACTACCGCTGCCACGGCGGTACTACCGTAGGGAGAAAAATAGAACTGCCAAAACTTCTTCATATGAGCTCCGAATTGAGCAAACTCAAGCTTGTTGGATACAAGACGACGAGTAGCATCAAAACAGCGAGAAGAACCAAATAGAGGAGGTATGCCAAAAAATAGAGGAGTGAAACCTCCAACCGAGAAGAACCGGCATAACCTTCCAACATCGAAAACATCATAGAAGATGCGAGTGAACTCCGTTTTCGATGAACTCGAGCTTGTCATCAAGATGACCATAAGCTCCAAAACTCACAAAGAGAAGAACCAAACAAGAACCAATAAAGATGATACAATGATGCAATGGTTTGAGCTCTCTATGAACGATACGATCAAGCTGCTCATCGAGAGCCCCCCCCTTGATAGTACGGCAATCGATCCTATAACCCGGTCTCCCAACTACCATCATGAGACCGGTAAAATAGAAAACCTATCAAGAGCAAACCTTTGCCTTGCACATGGTCCACTTGAGCTAGATGATGATGATCTTGACTCCCTCAAGATGGACCACCTTTCTTGATTGCGTTGGCTCGATGAAGACTAGTTTATTGCTCCCCCATACTCCACTATGGGTGAGCCACCCTTCCGCACATCTTCACAAGTCCATTGTCACCACAATGGTTTCAAGCATTTGATCTCTTCGTGATGCTTTACTTGAACTTGCCCGCTTCACTTGAACTTGCACACCGCAACCTAACCCCATAAAGAACTCTCACGAAGACCATGGGTTAGTACACAAAGCGTAATTGACAATGCTTACCATACCATGGGATCGCTTGATCCCTCGGTACATCTTGTGCGCTTTGTGTGTTGATCAACTTGATTCACTCTTGACTTAGTCTTGATCAACCTTGACTCTTTCCAACTCTCTTCATTTGGATGATGTCTTGAAGGTAAACATGAATGATCACACAATCTTCTTCTTCAAGACATGCTTGCAATAAGCTCAATTCTCACATGATCAATCTTTGGATAATTCCTTAATAACACCTTGGTCACCACATAAACTCCTTGAAATCAACACATGGACTTCAAGAAATGCCTATGGACAAATCCTTCAAATATAACTCAAGGCAACCATTAGTCCATAGAGATTGTCATCAATTACCAAAACCAAACATGGGGGCACCGCATGTTCTTTCACCTACGTACCCCCAAACTACCAGATACGGAGCCAAAAACCTAATTCCACCGCCGCAACCTTCTATACCCGTGAGATCCCATCTTGGGGCCTTTTCCGGACCTCCGCCGAAGGGGGCATCGATCACGGAGGGCTTCTCCATCAACACCATAGCCTCTCCGATGATGTGTGAGTAGTTTACCTCAGACCTTCGGGTCCAAAGTTATTAGCTAGATGGCTTCTTCTCTCTTTTTGGATCTCAATACAATGTTCTCCCCCTCTCTTGTGGAGATCTATTCGATGTAATCTTCTTTTGCGGTGTGTTTGTTGAGACCGATGAATTGTGGGTTTATGATCAAGTTTATCTATGAACAATATTTGAATCTTCTCTGAATTCTTTTATGTATGATTGGTTATCTTTGCAAGTCTCTTCGAATTATCGGTTTGGTTTGGCCTACTAGATTGATCTTTCTTGCAATGGAAGAAGTGCTTAGCTTTGGGTTCAATCTTGCGGTGTCCTTTCCCAGTGACAGTAGGGGCAGCCAGGCACGTATTGTATTGTTGCCATCGAGGATAACAAGATGGGGTTTATTTCATATTGCATGAGTTTATCCCTGTACATCATGTCATCTTACTTAAAGCATTACTCTGTTCTTTTGAATTTAATACTCTAGATGCATGCTGGATAGCGGTCGATGTGTGGAGCAATAGTAGTAGATGCAGGCAGGAGTCGGTCTACTTATCGCGGACGTGATGCCTATATACATGATCATACCTAGATATTCTCATAACTATGCTCAATTCTTTCAATTGCTCAACAGTAATTTGTTTACCCACCGTAATACTTACGCTCTCGAGAGAAGCCACTAGTGAAACCTATGGCCCACGGGTCTATTTTCCATCATATTTAATCTCTCGACAACAAGCTATTTCTGGCGCCGTTTTTATTTTGCTTTCTTTACTTTCCATCTTTATCATAAAAATACCAAAAATATTATCTTATCATATCTATCAGATCTCACTTTCGTAAGTGAACATGAAGGGATTGACAACCCCTTTATTGCGTTGGTTGCGAGGATTTTATTTGTTTGTTTAGGTGCGAGGGACTCGTGCATGGCCTCCTACTGGATTGATACCTTGGTTCTCAAAAACTGAGGGAAATACTTACGCTGCTTTACTGCATCACCCTTTCCTCTTCAAGGGAAAACCAACGCAGTGCTCAAGAGGTAGCATCCATTAATAAGGTTGACCAGTCTTATTAACAAACTTCTTCCGAATGACATGAAACCAGAGAATTTTCGAATAACACTAGGTTACCTCAACGGGGATATGCATGTCCCCAACAATAAGAATGTCATATTTCTTTTTGGCAGTAGGAAGAGGAAATTCAAAACCTCCAATAGTAATAGTTGAAATTTTTCCAATTGAATTGATACTATGGACTTGAGGTTGTTTCTTTGGAAAGTGCATTTTATGCTCATTGCCATTAACATGAAAAGTGGCATTGCCTTTTTTGCAATCAATAACGGCCCCTGCAATATTCAAGAAGGGTCTACCAAGGATAATCGACATACTATCGTCCTCGGGAATAAGAGTAACAAAGTCCGTTAAGATAGTAACGTTGGCAACCACAACAGGCACATCCTCACAAATACCGATGGGTATAGCAGTTGATTTATCAGCCATTTGCAAAGAAATTTCAGTAGGTGTCAACTTATTCAATTCAAGTCTACGATACAAAGAGAAAGGCATAACACTAACACCGGCTCCAAGATCACATAAAGCAGTTTTAACATAGTTTCTTTTAATGGAGCATGGTATAGTTGGTACTCTTGGATCTCCAAGTTTCTTTGGTATTCCACCCTTAAAAGAATAATTAGCAAGCATGGTGGAAATTTCAGCTTCCGATATCTTTCTTTTATTAGTAACAATATCTTTCATATATTTAGCATAAGGAGGCATTTTAAGCATATCAGTCAAACGCATACGCAAAAAGATAGGTCCAATCATTTTAGCAAAGCGCTCAAAATCCTCATCGTCCTTTTTCTTGGATGGCTTAGGAGGAAAGGGCATGGGTTTTTTAACCCATGGTTCTCTTTCTTTACCATGTTTCCTAGCAACAAAGTCTCTCTTATCATAACGTTGATTCTTTGATTGTGGGTTATCAAGATCAACAGCAGGTTCAATCTCTACATCATTATCATTACTAGGTTGAGCATCAACATGAACATCATTATTAATATTATCACTAGGTTCATGTTCATCGCCAGATTGTGTCTCAACATCAGAAATAGAAATATCATTGGGATTCTCAGGTGTGTCTATAGCAGGTTCACTAGCATGCAAAGTCCTATCAGTTTTCTTTTTCTTTTTATTACGAGGAGTAGGTGTATCAGTATTAGTTCTCTCAGAATCCTGCTCAACTCTCTTAGGATGGCCCTCAGGATACAAAGGTTCTTGGGTCATTTTACCACCTCCAGTCATAACCCTAACAACATTATCATTATTCTTACTATTCAACGCATTAAGCAAATCATCTTGAGCTTTAAGTACTTGTTCCACTTGAGTTGTAACCATGGAAGCATGTTTACTAATAAGCTTAAGATCATTAATAGTACTATTCATATAATTACTAAAGTAATCAAGCATGTAAGCATTACGTTTCAATTGTCTACTAACATAAGCATTGAAGTTCTCTTGTTTAACAATAAAATTATCAAACTCATCAAAGCATTGTCTAGCAGACTTATTATGAGGAATATCACCTTCATTAAATCTACGGAGAGAGTTTACCTCTACTACCCGTGTCGGATTATCAAGACCATGTATTTCTTCAATAGGCGGTAACTTCTTAACATCTTCAGCCTTAATACCTTTTTCTTTCATAGATTTCTTTGCCTCTTGCATATCTTCAAGACTGAGAAATAGAATACCCATTTTCTTCGGAGTTGGTGAGGAAGTGTCCAGTCATTTTCATTACTCAATATATTATTCAATAGCAATTCAGCTTGCTCAATAGTTCTTTCCTCGAAAACACAACCAGCACAACTATCCAGGTGGTCTCTGGAGGCATCAGTTAGTCCATTATAAAAGATATCAAGTATTTCATTTTTCTTGAGAGGATGGTCAGGCAAAGCATTAAGTAATTGGAGAAGCCTCCCCCAAGCTTGTGGGACACTCTCTTCTTCAATTTGCACAAAATTATATACTTCCCTTAAAGCAACTTGTTTCTTATGAGCAGGGAAATATTTTGCAGAGAAGTACTATATCATATCCTGGGGACTACGCACATAACCAGGAGCAAGAGAATTAAACCATATCTTAGCATCACACTTTAATGAGAAAGGAAATAGTTTAAGGATATAGTAATAGCGAATTTTTTCCTCATGAGCAAATAGGGTGGCTATATCATTCAATTTAGTAAGATGTGCCACAACAGTTTCAGATTCATAACCATGAAAATGATCAGATTCAACCAAAGTAATTAACTCATTATCGATAGAGAATTCATAATCCTTATGAGTAACAAAGATAGGTGACGTAGCAAAAGTAGGATCATATTTCATTCTAGCATTCAAGGATTTTTCTTTCAGCTTAACTAACAATTTCTTAAGATCTTCCCTATCATTACAAGCAAAGAAGTCTCTAGCAGTTTCTTCATCCATAACATAACCCTCAGGCACAACAGGCAATTCATATCTAGGGGGAGAATCATAATCATAATCTTCAATAATATCATCAGTTTCAGTAATTTCATTCTCTCTAACCCTAGCAAGTTGTTGATACGTCTCCAACGTATCTATAATTTTTGATCTATGCTATTATATTATCCATCTTGGATGTTTTATATGCATTTATATGCTGTTTTATATGATTTTTTGGGACTAACCTATTAACCTAGAGCCCAGTGCCAGTTTCTGTTTTTTCCTTGTTTTTGAGTTTTACAGAAAAGGAATACCAAACGGAGTCCAATTGACGTGCCAATTTTTGATGATTTTTTATGGACCAAAAGAAGCCCCCGGAGTAAAAGAGTTGGGCCAGAAGAGTCCCGAGCCATACACGAGGGTGGAGGGCGCGCCCTACCCCCCTGGGCGCGCCCCCCTATCTCGTGGATGACTCGGAGACCCCCCTAACGTGAGACCGACGCCAAAAATTCCTATAAATACAGAAACCCCAAAAAGAAACCTAGATCAGGAGTTCCGCCGCCGCAAGCCTCTGTAGCCACCAAAAACCAATCGGGACCCTGTTCCGGCACCCTGCCGGAGGGGGAACCCTCACCGGTGGCCATCTTCATCATCCCGGTGCTCTCCATGACGAGGAGGGAGTAGTTCACCCTCGGGGCTGAGGGTATGTACCAGTAGCTATGTGTTTGATCTCTCTCTCTCTCTCGTGTTCTTTATTCAGCATGGTCTTGATGTATCGTGAGCTTTGCTATTATAGTTGGATCTTATGATGTTTTCCCCCCTCGACTCTCTTGTAATGGATTGAGTTTTCTCTTTGAAGTTATCTTATCGGATTGAGTCTTTAAGGATTTGAGAACACTTGATGTATGTCTTGCATGTGCTTATCTGTGGTGACAATGGGATATTCACGTGATCTACTTGATGTATGTTTCGGTGATCAACTTGCGGGTTCAGTGACCTTGTGAACTTATGCATAGGGGTTGGCACACGTTTTCGTCTTGACTCTCCAGTAGAAACTTTGGGGCACTCTTTGAAGTTCTTTGTGTTGGTTGAATAGATGAATCTGAGATTGTGTGATGCATATCGTATAATCATACCCACGGATACTTGAGGTGACATTGGAGTATCTAGGTGACATTAGGGTTGTGGTTGATTTGTGTATTAAGGTGTTATTCTAGTACGAACTCTAGGATAGATCGAACGGAAAGAATAGCTTCGTGTTATTTTACTAAGAACTCTTGAATAGATCGATCAGAAAGGATAACTTTGAGGTGGTTTTGTACCCTACAATAATCTCTTCGTTTGTTCTCCTCTATTAGTGACTTTGGAGTGACTCTTTGTTGCATGTTGAGGCATAGTTATATGAACCAGTTATGTTATTATTGTTGAGAGAACTTGCACTAGTGAAAGTATGAACCCTAGGCCTTGTTTCGAAGCATTGCAATACCATTTGTGCTCACTTTTATCAGTAGTTACCTTGCTGTTTTTATATTTTCAGATTACAAAAACCTATATCTACCATCCATATTGCACTTGTATCACCATCTCTTCGCCGAACTAGTGCACCTATACAATTTACCATTGTATTGGGTGTGTTGGGGACACAAGAGACTCTTTGTTATTTGGTTGCAGGGTTGCTTGAGAGAGAGACCATCTTCATCCTACACCTCCCACGGATTGATAAACCTTAGGTCATCCACTTGAGGGAAATTTGCTACTGTCCTACAAACCTCTGCACTTGGAGGCCCAACAACGTCTACAAAAAGAAGGTTGTGTAGTACACATCAGTTGTTCATCAAGAAATTCACCTAATGGCATAGTATCATCAAGCATAGAAGTAGTATCATAAGCATCATTCATAGTAGAAGTGGCATCATCAATAACATGCGACATATTGGAATCAATAGCAGGTGTAGGTGTCGCAAGTTTACTCAAAACAGAAGGAGAATCAAGTGCAGAGCTAGATGGCAGTTCCTTACCTCCCCTCGTAGTTGAGGAAAAAATCTTAGTTCTTTGATCTTTCAGATTCCTCATAGTGATCAACAGATATAAATCCCAAGTGGCTCAGAGAATAGAGCTATGCTCCCCGGCAACGGTGCCAGAAAAAGGTCTTGATAACCCACAAGTATAGGGGATCGCAACAGTTTTCGAGGGTAGAGTATTCAACCCAAATTTATTGATTCGACACAAGGGGAGCCAAAGAATATTCTTGAGTATTAGCAGCTGAGTTGTCAATTCAACCACACCTGAAAGACTTAATATCTGCAGCAAAGTATTTAGTAGCAAAGTAGTATGGAAGTAACGGTGACAGTGGCAAAAGTGATAGTAGTAGTTTTGTAGCAATTGTAACAGTGGCAACGGAAAAGTAACGAAGCAAAGATCAATATGTGAAAAGCTCGTAGGCAATGGATCAATGATGGATAATTATGTCGGATGGGATTCATCATGCAACGGTTATAATATAGGGTGACACAGAACTAGCTCCAGTTCATCAATGTAATGTAGGCATGTATTCCGAATATAGTCATACGTGCTTATGGAAAAGAACTTGCATGACATCTTTTGTCCTACCCTCCCGTGGCAGCGGGGTCCGAATGGAACTAAGGGATATTAAGGCCTCCTTTTAATAGAGTACCGGACCAAATCATTAGCACTTAGTGAATACATGGACTCCTCAAACTACGGTCATCACCGGGAGTGGTCCCGACTATTGTCACTCCGGGGTTGCCGGATCATAACACGTAGTAGGTGACTATAACTTGCAATATCGGTTCAAGAACACAAATATATTGATGAAAACATAAAGGGTTCAAATCTGAGTTCATGGCACTCGGGCCCTAGTGACAAGCATTAAGCATAGCAAAGTCATTGCAGCATCAATCTTAGAACATAGTGGATACTAGGGATCAAACCCTAATAAAACTAACTCGATTACATGGTAATTCTCATCCAACCCATCACGGTCCAGCAAGCCTACGATGGAATTACTCACGAACGGCGGTGAGCATCATGAAATTGGTGATGGAGGATGGTTGATGATGATGATGGCGACGGATTCCCCTCTTCGGAGCCCCTAACGGACTCCGGATCTGCCCCCCCCCCCCCCCCCCGAGGAAGAATAGGGCTTGGCGGCGGCTCCGTATCGTAAAACGCGATGAATCCTTCTCTCTGATTTTTATCCCCGAAACAGAATATATGAAGTTGGAGTTGAGGTCGGTGGAGGTCCAGGGGGCCACAAGGTTAGGGGGGCGCCCCACCCTTGTGGCTAGGGTGTGGGCCCCCTAATGTTGATTCTTTCGCCAATATTTTTTATTAATTCCAAAAATAATCTCCGTTGATTTTCATGTCATTCCGAGAACATTTTTATTCTGCACAAAAATAACACCATCGCAATTCTGCTGAAAACAACGTCAGTCCGGGTTAGTTCCATTCAAATCATGCAAGTTAGAGTCCAAAACAAGGGCAAAAGAGTTTGAAAAAGTAGATACGATGGAGACGTATCAGCCGAAGCGGGAGAAGCCAACGGTCGGTTAAGACGCGTTCAAATTTCGGGCGAACACAGATATTATATAAGTACTTCGGTACACACAATCATTATACATAAAATTCTTTTACCCAAGTCACGTGGGGGCTCTTAAATTAATATGAGTCGTTTTATAATAGATGTTTTCTTCTTAGTCACTGAAAAGTCTTTTTCTACCACTCCTTTCTCGACTCAGGTGTATGATCAGTAGCCTGGTTTCTCTCTAAAGCCGCTCGTGTTTAGTTCACTAAATTGGCCTGAGAAACACTCCGCCTTCGGGATAGGGAGGTTAAAGCCAAAGGCTGACCCACTTGAAGTCTAGAGATCGGATATGTCATGTCAAAGCACGACGGAAGTACAATTTGAAGACCAATTTTGTATTGGCACCAAAACAGCTTGATTCAATCTAGACGTAAAGTTTTTTAGGCATGTTTTTTGGTCTTTTGAGCTTATAACATCTTTCACCTATTTTATGTTTTCCTTTCAGGAAGCGGGACACTCTCTTGGTTGAGGTGTTCGGCGTGAAACTCTTTTCTAAAACTACAGTTCGGCATCTCTCCTGCTGAACTCCACCTCGGTATTGTCAAAACATACATGACAGCTGAACTAGTTCCCGAGGAGGTACGATCCTAGGGTCGGTCATGTTGCCCAACCCAATTCTCGGGGGCTACTGCATTGACAATCCAATGCAGAAAATTTAAGTGTAATATAGTTTCCAAGGAGATTATGATCCTCAGGTTGGTCGGCCGCACCCAACCTGAGTCTCGAGGACTGTGCACACCGCTTTTTGTGTCCCGAAGGATTCTACCGAGCTAGGAGTTGATCCTCAGGCCGATTTTGCAAATCAACCTGAGTCTCAGGGGCTACTGGGATCAGCGGTCTTATGTCATCCTTCAGGTGCATCTCGGGTTTTAGACCGACACACACCTTGAGGGCTACTGGCTATATATCTCGGCAGAGAATAAATTGCACCAATCAAAAATATTCACAGAAAATTAGCCCGCAGTCAGGGTGGTGCACCACCTCGGAAGCAGTCCGGCATAAAGCTTGGGCGCCAGTGGCTGGCTCCATAGAGGGCATTTCCGGCATTAAGGTCGGCTGAATTCGTTCAATCTTTTAAAGACCGAGGTAGTTTATGACACCTCGGACGTTGACCATCGTTAGAGCTCGGATGCAGTCCGGCATTGGAGCTCAGAAGCGGTCCGGCATAAAGCTTGAATTCGAATGGCTCGTTCCATAGAAGACTACTCCGGCATTTGCGCTCGGATGAACTCATTGAAAGTTTCAGAGGCCAAGGTAATCTATGATACCTCGGATGCCGACCATCGTCGGAGCTCGGCTGTGAAAAGACGCCTCGGATTTAGTTCGGCGTTGGAGCTCGGACGTAAGAGGATACCTTGAATGTTGAATAGTGTTGGAGCTCGGCTGTGAAAAGACGCCTCGGATTTAGTTCGGCATTAGAGCTCGGACGCAAGAGGACGCCGTCGCACGGGAAACACTTCAAAACCCAGATGTGGCGTAAAAAACTTACAAGGCATTGATAAAGGTCGATAACTTAAAGGGGCTCCTCGGATGCCCGACATGCAAACTCTTCGGATTCAGCTCGGGGATCGTCAAGATCGGACATGGGAAGATTTGTTGAACCAGTTTTCAAGACCAACGATCGAAGACGAAGAATTATTCGGAAGAACCGAGGAGCATCATCAACTTGAAGACCAGTTCAGGGGGCTACTGGCGGTGTCCTGTACTAGGGGGTACTCACCACGTCGTCTCCCGACCCGTGGGTCGGACCGAGGACCCCCATGATGATTCACTAATTGGCCACTTCGGGCAGCCCATGCCGAATACAAGGAGGATTCCACAAGACTTGGCGCGCAAGGCAAGGACTCCTCTAAACCCTAGGCCTACGGTCCATATATAAACCGAGGCCAGGCTAGTCAATGGACAATCTCATATTCATTACTACAATCTCGTGGTAGATATCTGTACTATGTACTATCCTTATATCAATACAATCAAAAGCAGGACGTAGGGTATTATCTCCTTGAGAGAGCCCGAACCTGGGTAAAATCATGTGTCCATATTACCATCGCTCCAAGACGCCTAGCTTAGGACCCGTACTACGAGATCCGCCGGTTTTGACACCGACACTCTCCATTTCCATTTTTCCTCCGAAAAAGCGAAAACTTTCCACTTCATTTTCATCTCTACTTGCTGGGCGGGAGAAGCGGCTGGAGACAGAACAGATCAGAGCTTCCAACCCAAACACACTCAAGATCGCTAAGATTTGTGGAGATAGAGAGGAAGGAGAGCCCCCACCTTTTGGTAAGGTGATGTTCGAGGAGGACGACAACGGTGGGACGTGTGGCTCGCTTGGAGCTCTGGTTGACATCGGGGCGCAGGCTTGGGTCAGCACTGTCTGCGGGACTTGATTCACCAATGACGGATTGCAGGCACGCAGGGGAGCGGGTCAGCGGCAGCATCCTGGTATTTGGGGGCGACCCCCACGAACGCCGGGCTGGCAGCAGCACCGCGCCATGAGAACCACCATCACTGCTGAAGGTGAGGTGTGTATGGTAGCTTTTGCACGGCTAATGATGAATCGGTTGATTTGTTTGGGTGAGTGGAACCGGACGGAGGATACGAAGAGAAGGGGTAATAAAGTGGGAGCATACCAATGGTCTGATGAAGAAGAGACGCGCATTTATTTATGGAAAACACTTCCTATCATACTACGTCTGATAGGAAGCATTGGTCGGACCACTCCTACGCCATCGATACATGTTTGATCTCACGGCCAAAAATATTCAGCCGGAATTAGTTATTTGCTCCGTTTCAAAACCTTCCGGTTTTCACGCATTGACTATAATCCCTCGCTCATCTCGTCTATCCCGAAATCCTCTCGCCTGCCCCTACCTCACCCTCGTTCCTCTCGCCTGCGGCAACCCACCTTACCGCCGACCTCGCAAGCCACTGTCGGCTCAATTTTCTCCGCTAGGGTCCATGGCCCTGCCCCACGTATCGTTGCGGCTCCGGTCCATCGCGCCGGGGTGCTCCATCCCGTCATCAGACGGCCACGTTGCCATCACCCGGCGCCGTGTCTGCCTCCCAGCGGAGACTCATGCTCCACCAAGAAGCAGTGCCATCCTCCCTCCTCTACCAACCAACAACCATGGTGCGTCCTTGTGTGGCCACGTCTGCTCGCTTGTGTGTGGTACTCGCACGGCAGGCGAGATAGTGAGGCCAGATGAAACATCAGGTGATGTCTGGACGAGGTGCCACCTTCATGGTAGGGTACTGCCGCTGATTCCGTCAAGGTCACATATGACTGGTGCATGAGTTTGTTCCTCATTTTTTCAACATCTGGCCATAAGATCATACTCCCTCTGTTCTAAATTACTCGTCGTGGTTTTAGTTTGACTAAAACCACGACGAGTAATTTAGAACGGAGGGAGTACGTGCTTCCTTAGTCTTGCTTCAAAGAGTCCTGAACCATGAATCTTTGTTTCTTGGATATGTTTCTATTGTAGATCAGATGAACTCGTGCCCTGTCTACGACAACCTCATCTGAGTCGCCGCCACGCACGCGCCGCACCATCAACCGATCAGTTCTTTTGCGGAAAAGAAGCATGTGTTTGGAGCCATGAAGCATGTAGCATCTATTGAAAATATATTTGATTCATGCTGCAACATAGTACGAACCTGAATCTCAAACCGGCTATGTACGAAGCAAGTCGCGGAAATAGTGGAAGCGTAGAAGATTACAAATTAAAGTGTATGCTTTGTTGTTTGGCAAAGAAACATTAATATAATAGACGGGAAGCATGAAGCAATATTGTTGGAAGCATAGTTGAATGACAGTGGCAATTTATAATGCCATGAAACCAAGAATAGTATTCTATACAGAATAGGAAGCATGTAGCAATAATATCAGAAACATAGGTAAATTGCTACTCCCTCCGTAAAGAAATATAAAAGTGTTTACACACATACACAAGAAGCATAACATGTGTCAGAAGCGTCGCATCATTTTTATAACATTTATTTGAGGTAAGTATGCCTCATTTGTAAGACGGCATTACGTTTCATCGTCGTACCCCGCTCATCCACCTTCGACATCACCGACACCACACCCAATTTGGCAGCGGCATGATGCTCCTTAGGGTGCCGACGCAGAAGGGAATATATTCCACCATGTTTGCGTATTTGTCGACGCAACACATGGTGCAGTGCTTCACATTCGCCATGTAAGCATATCCTCGATTCGAAGAAGCAAATTTATATTTCTTTCGAAGCACCTCATAATTTTTTGAAGCACAATAAATTTGAAGTGAAAATAATAGTTTTTTTGTTCAACTGAATAAATTTCTATATCGCACAAAGAAATTCTATAGTTGATGGAAAATATATCACGTCGCTTTATTCCTCTAAAAATATATTACATGCTTTGGAAAGAAAATATATCGGTTCATAAGACACAAATATCCTAGCAGCAAATTTGTTTCGCTGGAAGCAAACCAGATGTGCCATATTTTGTAGTAGTAGTTGTGAAGCATTAATCGAAGCAGAGAGAACATTGTTTGGATGCATCAGGACAAAGGGACTAGCGATATGTAAGGAAATTTCTAAATTCGCCAATCACTGTAACAGTTGTAATGAATTTTATAAAAAAAATTGATGTTTTAGGGGAAAACTTCAGCATTTTGACCTGTGAAACAAAATCAAACGCCAATCAAACACTAAATGTTTTTATTGTCACACTTAAATGGTGCGTGCAAATTTTCAGAGGAAAAAATTAAGCATTTTGACCCGTGTGAAAAAAGAAACACAAATCAAACACTTAATGTTACACTTACTTTTGATTTTTCACCGATGAAGCACCACTATCCGAGGTAGTAAGCTCCACTATGGTCTCTGCAAAATGCCGCTACTGATCCTATGGTTCCGTTCCTAGAAACTACTCCATCCATGTTGAGTTTTGCATGGTGGAGGGAGCCAATGATGCTCAGTTGTACCAACTCTGTGTGTTACCGCCCCTAAATGAGCTGATTTGGCCAGAACTTGCAGATCATTCAAATATGTTATGTTTCTTTTTTCATTTTCTTTTCCGCGAACATCTTCTGAATTTGTGAACATTTATCTGAAATCTTGAACTTTTTTAAAATTCGCGAACATTTTTTTTACAAATTTACGAATTGATGAACATTTTTACAAATTCATGATTTTTTTTGTAATTGCGAACATTTTTCTAAGTGAACAATTTTTTGTTTGATGAACGTTTTTCAGCCGGCGAAGTTTTTTCGAAATTTGGAAACAATTTTTGAAAATTTTCCTTTTTTGAACATCTCTTAAAATTTTCATGAACATTATTTGAATTCATGATTTTTATTCAAAATGATGAACATCTTCTGACTACACAAACATTGTTCAAAATCGTCAACATTTCTTAAATATGCAAACATTTTTTTTAAACCACGAACACTCTTTAAATCTACGACATTTTATGATTTCTTGAACACTAGACCATCTCCCAAGGCACAAGGCCAGACACATGACAAAATGAATCCCAAAGCAATCAGCCAAATCCCTAATGAAGAACTCCACTCCAGACTTTGAGCTAATATGTTCTGAAGTCCGCCCAACCTGGCTCGCATGTGATCATTTGGTCTACAAACTTCAAAACTAGATGATACCTAACTGCGAAAATTAGTTGAATTATATTTGATTAGATTTAGTAGTATAGAAAACTAATATTTAAAATACTACTCCCTCCTAGAGGAATCAATGCAACTATTCCAAGCGGCTGCTCGAGTCAAGGTGGGCGACGGAAGGGACGCACTATTCTAGAAAGACCTGTAGCTTGATGGGGTTCGAATCTGAGACCTGGCGCGCGAGAAACTCCCGCATGGTTCATGACACCGTCGCCACGGGAAACTGGGCACTGATGTTGGGTCCTCAATTGACACGCGCGATTTGGAGCAGGTTTTGGCCGTTTGGCCCATGGTTGCGGCAACCCAACTTGATGACCAGTGACGAGATAGCACCATCTAGTCATGGACAAGGATGGGCAGTTCTCTGCGAGGTCGGCATACCAGGCAAAGTTTTGGGGCCTTGAGGCTTCACCCACGGCCGCTTTCACCTGGGATTCACGAACACCACTGAGGTGTTGGTTCTTCGCTTGGTTTGCAGCCAAAAACCGATGCTGGACCTCGGACAGATTGGCACGTGATACGTCTGCAACATATATATAGTTTTTGATTGTTTCATGCTATTATATTATCTGTTTTATTATGCATTAATATACTATTTTATATTATTTTGGGAACTAACTTATCCTACATACTTAAGAGATTCATCCCCACTACAAGTATTTATCTCAACATGCAGTCTATCCAACTCAGCAACCTGCCACGTCAGCAACTCCTAATATGCATGATGCCTCATCAAACGTGCCGCTACCTGCGTACAGAAAGGACCGAAGCACGACGCTTCATTACCATCCCACATCCGTTTCATTTGTAAACCAACGGGCTCCTCAATATGGGAAGCACTAGGCATCAGACTACTGATGCCATACTTGTTATCAGATCAGTCCATAGCCATTGGATTAGATTAATAAGAGCCGTCCGATTATGCAGTCCACACAAAGTCTGCTGATACGCTGCACTAATTACGTGCTTTTCTCATAACTGCCCCATGAAGCACGTCTGCATTCCATAAATCAAGGGGAACTAACATAACTGATGCGGGGGTACAATTTCATACAAAAACTTACAAAACGACTCAAGTTAACCCCTAAACTTGCTCTGCGAGAACAAATTGATGCAATTTAGTCTGAAACCTGCCACGTCGGACAGGAGGCACGCGCCGGTAAGTCTGATATTATGCAGAAACGCTCCCAAGTATAGCAATAAGCAAAACTGCGGTCCTCAGAGAGAGCCGGTAGTAGAAAACTTTAAAACGACCCATGAGGTTATGCAAAATATTACATTTGCACTGGAAGCCCAACACAAACCCCTTCATCGGTTCGTGTTCGCTTGCCTGTTCGTTTCTCATCGGCCGCTTCGGCTGTTTGTTTCTCGTCCGCGACGAGCGACGGTGCTGCCTGGTTGGTCGCCGCTGACGGGATCGTCGCTTGATGGACCCACGTCCCTGGGGCATTGGCGAGTTTCCGCCGGATTATGGTATGCACACTCCTTCTGCTATGTTGGATGGTCCCCTATTTCGGCCCTCTTATGGCTAGGGTATTGATCGTGTTTGACCGAAGGTATTTCCGCTTCGATCCGTAGCAAGCACATCTCGACGAGTGCATCGCAGAAACTAATATCATATTTGATCCCATCACAAATACAAGATTGTAAGCATAAGACCTCATACTCATACCTCTTTTTATTATAAGTGTTTGAATCACTATTTGCTTGTTGATCTGGTCAATAGCTGGATTTGACATTTTGACGAAAGCTTGCTAGAGACCATCGCTTTAAGGGAATCTTCCTCTCGTGGGTTCGATAACCCAGGGTCACCCCTGGGGAAATATGTGCGGGATGCTTTTTTCTGTTCCAATACCGGATCAATAAAAAGTAGATATCAAGTCCTCTTTCTAGTGCTTGTCGGGGAGGAGTTTAGTATTCCTAATCTTTGTCTTTAGAGTTTTTGTTAAAGTTATTTTTTATTTTTTGTCTTTAATTTTCTGTTTTTAGTTTAAGTGGACCGATCAAGAACGAATACCTCTGAACAAACACGATCAAAACCCTAGCCATAACAGGTCCGAAATAGGGGACCATCCAACATATCATGAGTGTGCATACCATAATCAGGTGGAAACTCGCCAATGCCCCGGGGACGTGGCTCCATCAAGCGACGGTCTCGTTGGTGGCGACCAACCAGGGAGCACCGTCGCTCGTCGCGGACGAGAAACGAACAGCCAAAGCGGCCGATGAGAAACGAACAGGCAGGCGAACCCGAAACAGACGAAAGGGTTTGTGCTGTCGTAGTTCAAATGTAATATTTTGCATAACCTCAGGGGGCGCTTTTAAGTTTTCTACTACCAGCTCTCTCTGAGGACCGCGGGTTGATTTATTGCTATACTTGGGGGCGTTTCTGCATAATATCGGACTGGCCGGTGCGTGCCTCCTGTCCAATATGGCAAGTTTAGACTAAATTGTATCAATTTGTTCTCACAGAGCAAGTTTAGGGGCTAATTTGAGTCGTTTTGCAAGTTCTTGTATGAAATTGTACCCCCGCTGCAAGTTTGTGTATTAAAACTGTAATTAACTCATGAAAAAAGGCATATACGTACTAGGTAGCACATTAGTTTATTTACAACTGTTACAGTGATTGGCGAATTTAGAAGCCGTCCATCCACTCAAATCTAACGGTGAAAAAATAGAAGTTACAAGGAGTTACAAGACTTAAATTACATAAAATTACAATTAATGGTGGGACCGTTACAAAATTTAGGTGGGTCTAACAAATTTTTCAAGGGTAGATATGTCAATTATTTGGAAAATTCCCCATGACCGACTCATATCTCCTCTCCTCAATCTCGTTGTGTTCCCGTCAAATCTCTCCATCGCCCAAATGTCGTCAGCCTCTTATCCACGCCACGGGAATCATGCACCGCCGCCGGGAAGCCCACCGTATCCGGCCTCCCCTGATGCACCCCCTCCTCCACGGCTCAGTCGGTCCGTATCCCACGTTGCGGGAGCCAGGAGCGACAGTGCTAAGCGAGCGGGGCCGGGCGAGGCCGGCAGGGGCGCTAGATCTGAAGAACGCCACGGGAGGCGCGTCGGGCAGGGAGAACCATGGCCCGTGGAGTCGAGCGGCGGTCAGTGAAGGCCAGCAAGCAGTGGAGTCCAGCGACGACCTTGCGGAGGAGCAGAGTTGTTGATGGAACAGATGATGAACTCTGTGAACAGATGGATGAAAATCTATGAAGGTATGAACTCTGTGACATCACCTAGCAACAATTTGGTTAAATCTTAGGCTAAAGAGTATGAAAGCAGTTACTGAAACATTGCAGTTTGCATATATGTGCAATCTGATGATACTTCCACTAATACTCTATATAAACTAAGGCAGTTTGCATATCCATCTGGTTTGACTTTCGCAGTTGGAGGTCTGAGTGCATCGCATGAACATGCATCACGTCTTCATGAAAGACCAATTGTGAGCTGGCTATGGTCTGCTGGATGTAAGATGCAATGCTGCTCAAACCCAAAGTCTCCAGTGCAAATCTTCAGCCACGACTGTCAAACGATCTGATCCCAAAGGTGGCTTTTCTTTTCTGTTCTCACACTGCAAATTTAACCTAGTTCAACGGAGTGGGCAATCGACTTAACTTTGCTTGTGTTATATTGTTTACCGCTTCAGCGAAAGTTCAAGGGCCTAAACTGGACGATGGAAGCGGTGGGTTCCATTTCGGCAAAGTAGGCGGCGGTGATGGAGGGGTGGTGGCGGCAGCAACTGTTCCTTCTCTAGACCATCGTGGTGCTCCTGGATTACCTCAAGGAGTTTGAGAACTACTACCTGCTTGCTCGAACGAATTTTGCCGGATATATATGACGATGCGGGCTACGATACGAGTGGTGGGAAGCTAGGGCAATCATCATGAGTCTTGTTAGTTGTAGACTCTGTGCGATGCGCGAGATTTTAAATGGTTGTTTCTTAGTCTAGAAGTGCATGAGTGAACTGTGTCCTGATTGGTTATGCTATGTGTCCTTGTCTTGTAAACATGTATGTTGACCGATGAAAAGCTCAAAATGTTATAGGATTGAGTCTGAGATGCTGAAACTTGATGCCATTTGGCGCTGTGCATAAACATAAGGAGGAAATATATGTGCAACTGAGGTTTTGCTCTTAAATTTTCCATATCGCAATATTACTGTCAAGTGGTTAGCAATATTACTGTCAAGTGGTTATCGAATATCATGTTGGTTTCTCATCTCCTTTGCGGTTGTATGCCATTGTCGAGGATCCTCGTAATCCCACTTTTGTCTACTTTTATGGCTATTTGTTCAAATTAGAAAATAAGCCCACTTGGATCTCCAGTTATAATTACTTGGGCTGATAAGAGATTATCATGAAGCATTAGGCTTGATAATCAAGCATTAGGACCCCTCAAAAAAATCAAGCATTAGGAGAACAGTTTTTCTAATTCAGCGGCCAAACACACACCTTGCAATTAATAATTGATGATTTTGTCCAGCAGAAAGGGGGAAAGAAGTTAGGCAAACAAGTTTGCTGATGCAGATGATACCAAAAAGGAATGAATAATGGAGGGTAAGCCAAACAGATTATCAATCAAACAAAGGGTGATAATATCATATTTTTTTCTGATGTCAAATCAATTTTCGACAGGGTCATGTCATGGGGAGAACACATTATTCCGAACGGAAAATCATCAGTATATGCGCCATTCGTATCTCCTTTCTAATGCTATATCTATGACTCGATGTTCTTTAACATCCTCATCATTCACATGGAGATCCTTCATGGTGTCAACGATGTACGAGTCCACCGCGCAGCATGGTGGCGATGACTGTTGGCTCAGGTGGTGGTGGTCGCCGCAGGCTGAACCCCCTTGCGAGGAACCGCTGGATGAGTGCCACCTACGCCCGCTCCTGCTCCGAGTAGCCGTCGGCGGTCATGGGCATGCAGTCGAAGGTGTCCCATATCCAAGATCTCGAAGGCTTGGCAGGAGTGCGCTGCCGAGGGCTCGGCACTGTCTTCGTCCCAGAAGATGCACTAGCATGCTTGTTCGCAGTTGTTGTACTCGCGTCGCAGGAGTAGCAGAACTCATGGCCACACCTGCAGAAGTGACCAAGGACCTTTAACATGGAGACAAGAATTGAATGAAAACGCACACATAACTGAATGAATGAATCCTGCTATTTCTATGCTTTCAACAAACACAGAATCAAGTTACAACTTAGTTTTGCTCCTAAATACACCAGCACTGCTAATTCCGGTGGCACGCATAATTATTAATTTGCCTCTCCTGTTAGTCTCTGAAACGCTAGTACTACCGACTCCTAAAAAGTTATCACAACCTAAAGATTTCAAAAAGTTTCAGTGAGGATTGTGAGAGTGTGCTGAGTAATTTTTGTAGATGACAGGGTTGTGCTTAGTTTCATGCAGAGAATAAGCAGAATCCATTATTTTGTTCTAAATCATCTCATTCATTGCCTTTGATGTAACTGATGACATGATCGTGACCTTCCACCCCCACAGTGGCCACATGTTGTCAGAAATTTGTGAACTCTGAACCTGTATCTGTTGTGAACATCAAAACAAACACATGCAACTGAACTATGAAACTGTTATTAGCACTAGTTAAGTTGTTCCAAGCCATAGTTTACATGTATGACCTGAACTTGTATGTGTATGCTGCAGCAAGATTTCAGTTGTTTGAACATGCAGTTACAAGTAATCCAAAATTCAAGATTTCATTACTGAATAAAAGCTTGACAGTTAACAGAATTTTATACATGTATGGCCTGAACTTGTGTACGTGTATGATACAGGAGTATGACCATAAGCTTACACAGTTAACTGTTGATTCTGAAAACTTTAAGGCTGCAATTTCTACTTGTACATTTGCGTGACAAACCAAATGATGTTCTTTTCTGAGAAAAAAATTCATATCATATCCCTTTTTCCTGGAAAGTTTTGTGTTGATGATTCGTGCATGTCAAATACGTAGCAGCAGCAGCAGCTTCATTGCAGCCATCGAGGACAGCTCAAGTGCCAGACGCGGTCAATCGCTAATCATGCAATTAGTGACTGCGGAAGTTGCGCAAACTAGCGAACGCACTGCTGGCGTATCCAGCACCAATCTGAACCCTAACTGCTGACTGAATTTTATTTCAAGGTGCAGTTGCTCCATGCTTCCACCCCCAGCACAAGGTGTGAGGAGGGTAGGATGGGAGGAAGAGATGAGGGCAGGGGAAGAGATACCTTTGTTCATCCACCATTACGACCGAGCGCAGCCGGGATCTCCAATACCTCGCGGCGGCGTCATCCCCTCCAGAACCTCACGGAGGCGTCGGCGGAGACGTATGTGGGGCAGCGGCCACTACGACAAGACCAGCCGGGGCTTCGCCTCCTAGACCTCGCGCCGGCATCTTCGCCTCCAGGTCCTCGCTACTGCGCCGCCGTCTCCCACGTCCTCGCGCCAGCGCCTCCCTCTCGCGAGATGGGTTAGCCTTATTGATTAAGCATATTTTTTCAATTAACAGGTTGAAATCAACGGTGGAAAATAATCAGTGGAGGAGTTACACGAAATTATAATCTGTAACTCTTCGATCACCGTAAATGGATTTCGGCATCGATAGTCACTGTATCCATCCGTCGCCGCGCTGTTATATGTCAAAGGGTTTGAATGGCCACGGATTTTTCGAACCGATGGCGACCGCCCTCGATCCGGGCCAAAACTTCCTCCTTTCTCTGTCACTCATTCAGCCATGCCAACATGGGATCAGTGGTTTCTGTCGCGGGGAAGCATCCTCGAAGGCGTGAGACGCCGCAACTTGCACCTGTTGCCGCACGAGTGCTCCCATCCTCGTCCCGAACGGTCAGCACAACACGTGAGGATTCATCTGTTTCGTTCTCGTAAAGTCTAAACCGGATGGAAAGTGACACGCCACTTCTCTGGTCGTCTCTTCCGCAAGTCGTTGATGCTGATCGGATCCGGAGACAGGTTCGGTGCATCCAGGAAAAGTTGGCTCAGGCGCAAGCCGAAGCCGGTAGTCCGTTCCAACGGGCAGACAGCATGCATGTTGGATTGAAATCCTCGCACCATCGTGTCTGCACTCCGCGGCACAGCGGAGGTACAATGGCATTTTGGGTTTTCACCTACTCGGGGCGGTCTCCAGCACTGCCCGAGAGTAGACTGCGAACTTGGTAGCACGGCTGCTCGAGAGGCCTCCAACACTGCATGGGGACTTTGTCGTCAACTTAGAGGCTGATTTGCAGCTGGAAGCCTCTCCACAGATCCTCTTAGATGATGAAGTATAGGATTAGAGCATCAGCAGCCGGCGTCCTATGCCTCGAACGTCCGGACGAACAGACCAGTTACTAATCGGTCACGAAAATTTAATCCAGACGAAATCCTTAAACAGTCCTCAAACGTTCGGACTAACCGGCATCCTTCATATCCAGCTCAAATATAGGAGCGTCCGGACGCGCCCAGCGCATCCGTCATGTCGGACCGCGACCGCCCTACCCCACCGCAAATTGCATCAAATCTACCCCTCGACCTACCAGATCCATTTGCTCTCTCCTATCTTCTTACTCCTCCACGATGTCCGTCTCGCAGCTTCGCCGCCACGCGCGCTCCGCGGCCATTCCGAGCCTCTGCACCGCCAGCGCCGGCACAACACTCATGTCTCTTGTCCTCGCCGACGGGGACGTCGTCGCCGGCCCTGACGCCACCGCGGTACGTCTGGCAACTCCCGAGCTCCCCCTTGCACTCTATGTGTTCGACACATTGTCCGAACTACTTTTTTGTGTTTTTTTAGGGAAAACGATGAACTTCGATGCTTCGTCGAACGAGAAGTATGGACCAACAGATGAGTTCTTTGATTCCTCGGGTTCGAACGAAGTGGGTATGATCATGCTAAATCGGGATAGGGTGTCCGGAGCACAGCTACCGTAGAAAGACTACTTTGCTCCGAACCCAACTTTCCGGGATGACCATGGTTTCGTCATCGTTTTTGCATGCGAAAACCATTATTTTTGCGCATTGTTCCATCCCCAGTGGGCGGCGTTTGTGAAGACCATATCCGAACCACAGGGCAAGAAACAAAACCACTTTGCAACAATGCCGGAAGCAGCTAGGAAGGGTGTGAGAGGGCATTCGGAGTGCTTCAAGCTCGTTGGGGAATTGTTCGTAGGGCTGCAATGGTGTGGGAATCAGAAATTTTGTGGCAGCTCATGACATGTCGTGTTATTTTGCACAATATGATTGTCGAGCCTGAGGGTGATGGTGTTGCCCAAATAAATGATTTTGAAGCGCCTGAAGAACAAGTTCAATCCCTGAAAGATCGAGATGGAGCTCGGCCTATGAACTTTCTACATATGCATTGGAATCTTCGAGATTATCATGTGCACACGCAGCTACTCAGTAACCTTGTGGATCATACATAAACCCACAATGAAAACTAAAAAACTAATGTTTGAGTTGTGCATTTAAAATAAATTTTATGTGAACGCTATTTATTTTCGGTACCAACATGTGTTATTTATGTGTGATATTGACATATATAATCGACGTGCATGGATATGCATAAATTTGCGAGTTCGAATTTAAGATATATGGATGCCCGAGACCAGATATGAGAGCCCGTCCCAATACATCCACGGACTTATAGGATAGGATTCGGCAAGTCCGGTTGTAGACGCTTCTATCTTCTGAACGGAACATTGGAGCTTCAGTGCATCACTAGATTTTCCTTCCTTGCACAATAAAATAGTGAGCCCATTGTTGCACGTGGAGAGAGGAAACCACCCTGAAGTTTCACCTGTCTCCAAGGGAGTCCCATCCCAACAACAACATCATTACTCTTCATCATGGCTCTGGCTTTTCTTCTAGCGCCGTGGAGCCTTGACGCCGAATGAACCGCCAAATCCACCCATCCCTTTCTCGTCAACTTGCTTGATACGTGACTGTGCACGACAAAGTATCTTGTATATGTACTCTGACATGAATCAAATCAGGTCGGAATACTTTGGTTGGCGAGGACGAGCTGCCACATAGGTTCGGCGACGAGGTCAAGCGCTCGGGGCGCTTGGTGAAATGCACCACGTGCCATGGCGAGAACGGCAGCATATGCTGCTACACCTACTGAACAAACTCTCTTTTATCTTGTTTATACAGAAACTTTACATATGCACAGGCGCGAACACAAACGTACGGCGCATGCTGGATGGTGATAGTGTGTATGCGGTTGTTTCTTTCATAGAATGACACTCTTTATTGATTAACAAATATCATTGCAAGACTAGCGCATTAAGGGCATCTCCAACACCCTCTATCAAATCAGACATCCCAAACGTCGTTTGTGAATTAGTTTAATCTACATATATTATTGCTTAGTGTCATGTAATGTCATATGTTACCTCATCATCTCTTTGTGATTTATTAATTTGTTAATCTTGTGTTGCGAGCACAAAATTATGCATTCTTATCTCTCATAACATGGAATCAACGAATGCATGAAGCAGAGAGGCAACCATGCATGCTTCACTAACACATGATCTGCAGTTAATTTGATCATCCATGCTTAGTGGTTTTACGAAAAAGGGTTTCCCCCGCTTTGTATTCCAAAGCAACCAACACCGATACAGGATCGCTGGGGCAAACAACACAACAAGCCCAAAAGAAAAAGAAGAAGAAGCAAATGCCACCAACGGCAGCTCGACAGAGCGCGGATGACCCGCCACCGCTACGCCCACCAGACACAAACCACTACAACCCGAGGCTCCAGACCACCGCGTACAAAACAGCACCTCCAAGAAGGAAAGCGACGCCGACGACGCTGCTGCCCGGACATGTCCTAGGGTTTCCCCGGCACGCGGAGGGAGGTGGGGGATGGATATCACTGACACCCTTCAGGAAGGAATGGTGGCACCCGCAAGTGTCATCGCATTGGGGCCGAAGACCCGCAAGGATTTCTCCCGTACTCCAATCCCCACCGCCCCACGGATCGGAGCCGACCAGCCAGACCGCCGCCCACCACCATGCGCCATCGCGGTTGCGCCGTCACCCACGCCGCCTCACTGCGAACACCAACACGAGGCCAAGAGGGCCGGGGAGAAGCGCCCCACGGAGGGAGAAGCAGCACCGAAGCCGAACGGGAGGGAACCACCTCCACCGCCGTCGTGCGGGAGGCCAGTGTTGGAAATATGCCCTAGAGGCAATAATAAATGGTTATTATTATATTTTCTTGTTCATGATAATTGTCTATTGTTCATGCTATAATTGTGTTATCCGGAAATCGTAATACATGTGTGAATACATAGACCACAACGTGTCCCTAGTAAGCCTCTAGTTGACTAGCTCGTTGATCAACAGATAGTCATGGTTTCCTGACTATGGACATTGGATGTCATTGATAACGGGATCACATCATTAGGAGAATGATGTGATGGACAAGACCCAATCCTAAGCATAGCACAAAAGATCGTGTAGTTCGTTTGCTAGAGCTTTTCCAATGTCAAGTATCATTTCCTTAGACCATGAGATCGTGCAACTCCCGGATACCGTAGGAGTGCTTTGGGTGTACCAAACGTCACAACGTAACTGGGTGACTATAAAGGTACACTACGGGTATCTCCGAAAGTGTCTGTTGAGTTGGCACGGATCGAGACTGGGATTTGTCACTCCGTATGACGGAGAGGTATCTCTGGGCCCACTCGGTAATGCATCATCATAATGAGCTCAATGTGACTAAGGAGTTAGCCACGGGATCATGCATTACGGTACGAGTAAAGTGACTTGCCGGTAACGAGATTGAACAAGGTATTGGGATACCGACGATCGAATCTCGGGCAAGTAACGTACCGATTGACAAAGGGAATTGTATACGGGATTGATTGAATCCTCGACATCGTGGTTCATCCGATGAGATCATCGTGGAACATGTGGGAGCCAACATGGGTATCCAGATCCCGCTGTTGGTTATTGACCGGAGAGGCATCTCAGTCATGTCTGCATGTCTCCCGAACCCGTAGGGTCTACACACTTAAGGTTCGGTGACGCTAGGGTTGTAGAGATATTAGTATGCGGAAACCCGAAAGTTGTTCGGAGTCCCGGATGAGATTCCGGACGTCACGAGGAGTTCCAGAATGGTCCGGAGGTGAAGAATTATATATAGGAAGTCCAGTTTCGGCCACCGGGAAAGTTTCGGGGGTTATCGGTATTGTACCGGGACCACCGGAAGGGTCCCGGGGGTCCACCGGGTGGGGCCACCTATCCCGGAGGGCCCCATGGGCTGAAGTGGGAGGGGAACCAGCCCCTAGTGGGCTGGTGCGCCCCCCATGGGCCTCCCCCTACGCCTAGGGTTGGAAACCCTGGGGGTGGGGGGCGCCCCACCTGGCTTGGGGGGGAAGTTTCCCCCCCTTTGGCCGCCGCCCCCCCCCCCATAGATGGGATCCCAGGGTCGGCGCCCCCCCAAGGGGGCCTATATAAAGGCGGGGAGGGAGGGCTGCTGTACCCTAGCCCCTGGTGCCTCCCTCTCCCTCCCGTGACACTTCTCTCTCCCGCTTGCGCTTGGCGAAGCCCTGTAGGGATCCCCGCTACTTCCACCACCACGCCGTCGTGCTGCTGGATCTCCATCAACCTCTCCTTCCCCCTTGCTGGATCAAGAAGGAGGAGACGTCGCTGCTCCGTACGTGTGTTGAACGCGGAGGTGCCATCCGTTCGGCGCTCGGTCATCGGTGATTTGGATCACGACGAGTACGACTCCATCAACCCCGTTCACTTGAACGCTTCCGCTCGCGATCTACAAGGGTATGTAGATGCACTCATTTCCCCTCGTTGCTAGTAAACTCCGTAGATGGATCTTGGTGATGCGTAGAAAATTTTAAAATTCTGCAACGATCCCCAACAGTGGCATCATGAGCCAGGCCTATGCGTAGTTACTATGCACGAGTAGAACACAAAGCAGTTGTGGGCGTAGATGTTGTCAATTTTTCTTGCCACTACTAGTCTTATCTTGTTTCGATGGTATTGTGGGATGAAGCGGCCCGGACCGACCTTACACGTACACTTACGTGAGACAGGTTCCACCGACTGACATGCACTAGTTGCATAAGGTGGCTAGCGGGTGTCTGTCTCTCCCACTTTAGTCGGAACGGATTCGATGAAAAGGGTCCTTATGAAGGGTAAATAGAAATTGGCATATCACGTTGTGGTTTTACGTAGGTAAGAAACGTTCTTGCTAGAAACCTATAGAAGCCACGTAAAAACTTGCAACAACAATTAGAGGACGTCTAACTTGTTTTTGCAGCATGTGCCTTGTGATGTGATATGGCCAAAAGGATGTGATGAATGAGATATATGTGATGTATGAGATTGATCATATTCTTGTAATAGGAATCACGACTTGCATGTCGATGAGTATGACAACCGGCAGGAGCCATAGGAGTTGTCTTTATTTTTTGTATGACCTGCGTGTCATTGAATAACGCCATGTAAATTACTTTACTTTATTGCTAAACGCGTTAGCCATAGAAGTAGAAGTAATCGTTGGCGTGACAACTTCATGAAGACACGATGATGGAGATCATGGTGTCATGCCGGTGACGAAGATGATCATGGCGCCCCGAAGATGGAGATCAAAGGAGCAAAATGATATTGGCCATATCATGTCACTATTTGATTACATGTGATGTTTATCATGTTTTGCATCTTATTTGCTTAGAACGACGGTAGTAAGTAAGATGATCCCTTATAATAATTTCAAGAAAGTGTTCCCCCTAACTGTGCACCGTTGCGAAGGTTCGTTGTTTCGAAGCACCACGTGATGATCGGGTGTGATAGATTCTAACGTTCGCATACAACGGGTGTTGACGAGCCTAGCATGTACAGACATGGCCTCGGAACACACGCAATACACTTAGGTTGACTTGACGAGCCTAGCATGTACAGACATGGCCTCGGAACACGGAAGACCGAAAGGTCGAGCATGAGTCGTATAGAAGATACGATCAACATGGAGATGTTCACCGATCTTGACTAGTCCGTCTCACGTGATGATCGGACACGGCCTAGTTAACTCGGATCATGTTTCACTTAGATGACTAGAGGGATGTCTATCTGAGTGGGAGTTCATTGAATAATTTGATTAGATGAACTTAATTATCATGAACTTAGTCTAAAATCTTTACAATATGTCTTGTAGATCAAATGGCCCACGTTGTCCTCAACTTCAACGCGTTCCTAGAGAAAACCAAGCTGAAAGATGATGGCAGCAACTATACGGACTGGGTCCGGAACCTGAGGATCATCCTCATAGCTGCCAAGAAAGATTATGTCTTAGAAGCACCGCTAGGTGAAGCACCCATCCCAGAGAACCAAGACGTTATGAACGCTTGGCAATCACGTGCTGATGATTACTCCCTCGTTCAGTGCGGCATGCTTTACAGCTTAGAACCGGGGCTCCAAAAGCGTTTTGAGAAACATGGAGCATATGAGATGTTCGAAGAGCTGAAAATGGTTTTCCAAGCTCATGCCCGGGTCGAGAGATATGAAGTCTCCGACAAGTTCTTCAGCTGTAAAATGGAGGAAAATAGTTCTGTTAGTGAGCACATACT
Organism: Triticum aestivum; assembly: GCF_018294505.1. NCBI lineage: Eukaryota > Viridiplantae > Streptophyta > Magnoliopsida > Poales > Poaceae > Triticum > Triticum aestivum. Next base: position 338,700,221 of record NC_057811.1, on the reverse strand, counting down.
CAGAATGTCTGGGTTACACAACCGCTTGTCTCAGCTGGGAGTTAATCTCCCGGATGACGCGGTCATTGACAGAATCCTTCAGTCGCTTCCACCGAGCTACAAGAGCTTTGTGATGAACTTCAATATGCAGGGGATGGAAAAGACCATTCCTGAGGTATATTCAATGCTGAAATCAGCGGAGGTGGAGATCAAAAAGGAACATCAAGTGTTGATGGTGAATAAAACCACTAAGTTCAAGAAAGGCAAGGGTAAGAAGAACTTCAAGAAGGACGGCAAGGGAGTTGCCGCGCCCGGTAAGCCAGTTGCCGGGAAGAAGTCAAAGAATGGACCCAAGCCTGAGACTGAGTGCTTTTATTGCAAGGGAAGTGGTCACTGGAAGCGGAACTGCCCCAAATACTTAGCGGACAAGAAGGCCGGCAACACCAAAGGTATATGTGATATACATGTAATTGATGTGTACCTTACCAGTACTCGTAGTAGCTCCTGGGTATTTGATACCGGTGCGGTTGCTCATATTTGTAACTCAAAACAGGAGCTGCGGAATAAGCGGAGACTGGCGAAGGACGAGGTGACGATGCGCGTCGGGAATGGTTCCAAGGTCGATGTGATCGCCGTCGGCACGCTACCTCTGCATTTACCTACGGGATTAGTTTTAAACCTCAATAATTGTTATTTAGTGCCAGCTTTGAGCATGAACATTGTATCTGGATCTCGTTTAATTCGAGATGGCTACTCATTTAAATCCGAGAATAATGGTTGTTCTATTTATATGAGAGATATGTTTTATGGTCATGCCCCGCTGGTCAATGGTTTATTCTTAATGAATCTCGAACGTGATGTTACACATATTCATAGTGTGAATACCAAAAGATGTAAAGTTGATAACGATAGTCCCACATACTTGTGGCACTGCCGCCTTGGTCACATTGGTGTCAAGCGCATGAAGAAGCTCCATGCAGATGGACTTTTGGAGTCTCTTGATTACGAATCATTTGACACGTGCGAACCATGCCTCATGGGTAAGATGACCAAGACTCCGTTCTCCGGAACAATGGAGCGAGCAACCAACTTATTGGAAATCATACATACCGATGTGTGCGGTCCAATGAGTGTTGAGGCTCGCGGAGGATATCGTTATGTTCTCACTCTCACTGATGACTTAAGTAGATATGGGTATGTCTACCTAATGAAACACAAGTCTGAAACCTTTGAAAAGTTCAAGGAATTTCATAGTGAGGTTGAGAATCAACGTGACAGGAAAATAAAGTTCTTACGATCAGATCGTGGTGGAGAATATTTAAGTCACGAATTTGGTACGCACTTAAGGAAATGTGGAATCGTTTCACAACTCACGCCGCCTGGAACACCTCAGCGAAACGGTGTGTCCGAACGTCGTAATCGCACTCTATTGGATATGGTGCGATCTATGATGTCTCTTACCGATCTACCGCTCTCATTTTGGGGCTATGCTTTAGAGACTGCCGCATTCACTTTAAATAGGGCTCCGTCGAAATCCGTTGAGACGACACCGTATGAATTATGGTTTGGGAAGAAACCTAAGCTGTCGTTTCTAAAAGTTTGGGGATGCGATGCTTATGTCAAGAAACTTCAACCTGAAAAGCTCGAACCCAAGTCGGAAAAATGCGTCTTCATAGGATACCCTAAGGAAACCATTGGGTATACCTTCTACCTCAGATCCGAAGGCAAGATCTTTGTTGCCAAGAATGGGTCCTTTCTGGAGAAAGAGTTTCTCTCGAAAGAAGTGAGTGGGAGGAAAGTGGAACTTGATGAGGTGATAGTCACCCCTTCCGAACCGGAAAGTAGCGCAGCGCGGGAAGATGTTCCTGTGGTGCCTACACCGACTGGGGAGGAAGTTAATGATGATGATCATGAAGCTTCGGATCAAGTTACTGCTGAACTTCGTAGGTCCACAAGGACACGTTCCGCACCAGAGTGGTACGGCAACCCTGTCCTGGAAATCATGTTGTTAGACAACGGTGAACCTTCGAACTATGAAGAAGCGATGGCGGGCCCGGATTCCGACAAATGGCTAGAAGCCATGAAATCCGAGATAGGATCCATGTATGAAAACGAAGTATGGACTTTGACTGACTTGCCCGATGATCGGCGAGCCATAGAAAATAAATGGATCTTTAAGAAGAAGACAGACGCGGATGGTAATGTGACCATCTATAAGGCTCGACTTGTCGCTAAGGGTTATCGACAAGTTCAAGGGGTTGACTACGATGAGACTTTCTCACCCGTAGCGAAGCTGAAGTCCGTCCGAATCATGTTAGCAATTGCCGCATTCTATGATTATGAGATATGGCAAATGGACGTCAAAACGGCATTCCTTAACGGCTTTCTTAAGGAAGAATGTATATGATGCAGCCGGAAGGTTTTGTCGATCCTAAGAATGCTAACAAGGTATGCAAGCTCCAGCGCTCCATCTATGGGCTGGTGCAAGCATCTCGGAGTTGGAACATTCGATTTGATGAGATGATCAAAGTGTTTGGGTTTACACAGACTTATGGAGAAGCCTGTGTTTACAAGAAAGTGAGTGGGAGCTCTGTAGCATTTCTCTTATTATATGTGGATGACATACTATTGATGGGAAATGATATAGAATTCTTGGAAAGTATAAAGGCCTATTTGAATAAGTGTTTTTCAATGAAGGACCTTGGAGAAGCTGCTTATATATTAGGCATCAAGATCTATAGAGATAGATCAAGACGCCTCATTGGTCTTTCACAGAGTACGTACCTTGACAAGATATTGAAGATGTTCAATATGGATCAGTCCAAGAAGGGGTTCTTGCCTGTATTGCAAGGTGTGCAATTGAGCACGGCTCAATGCCCGACCACGGCAGAAGATAGAGAAAAGATGAGTGTCATCCCCTATGCCTCGGCCATAGGGTCTATTATGTATGCCATGCTGTGTAGCAGACCTGATGTAAACCTTGCCGTAAGTTTGGTAGGAAGGTATCCTAAGTAATCCCGGCATGAAACACTGGACAACGGTCAAGAATATCCTAAAGTACCTGAAGAGGACTAAGGATATGTTTCTCGTTTATGGAGGTGACGAAGAGCTCGTCGTAAAGGGTTACGTCGACGCTAGCTTCGACACAGATCTGGATGACTCGAAGTCACAAACCGGATACGTGTATATTTTGAATGGAGGGGCAGTAAGCTGGTGCAGTTGCAAGCAAAGCGTCGTGGCGGGATCTACATGTGAAGCGGAGTACATGGCAGCCTCAGAGGCAGCGCAAGAAGCAATCTGGATGAAGGAGTTCATTACCGACCTAGGGGTGATTCCCAATGCGTCAGGCCCGATGACTCTCTTCTGTGACAACACTGGAGCTATTGCCCTTGCCAAGGAGCCCAGGTTTCACAGGAAGACCAGGCATATCAAGCGTCGCTTCAACTCCATTCGTGAAAGTGTTCAAAATGGAGACATAGATATTTGTAAAGTACATACGGACCTGAATGTAGCAGATCCGTTGACTAAACCTCTCCCTAGAGCAAAACATGATCAACACCAAAACTCTATGGGTGTTCGATTCATCACAATGTAACTAGATTATTGACTCTAGTGCAAGTGGGAGACTGTTGGAAATATGCCCTAGAGGCAATAATAAATGGTTATTATTATATTTCCTTGTTCATGATAATTGTCTATTGTTCATGCTATAATTGTGTTATCCGGAAATCGTAATACATGTGTGAATACATAGACCACAACGTGTCCCTAGTAAGCCTCTAGTTGACTAGCTCGTTGATCAACAGATAGTCATGGTTTCCTGACTATGGACATTGGATGTCATTGATAACGGGATCACATCATTAGGAGAATGATGTGATGGACAAGACCCAATCCTAAGCATAGCACAAAAGATCGTGTAGTTCGTTTGCTAGAGCTTTTCCAATGTCAAGTATCATTTCCTTAGACCATGAGATCGTGCAACTCCCGGATACCGTAGGAGTGCTTTGGGTGTACCAAACGTCACAACGTAACTGGGTGACTATAAAGGTACACTACGGGTATCTCCGAAAGTGTCTGTTGAGTTGGCACGGATCGAGACTGAGATTTGTCACTCCGTATGACGGAGAGGTATCTCTGGGCCCACTCGGTAATGCATCATCATAATGAGCTCAATGTGACTAAGGAGTTAGCCACGGGATCATGCATTACGGTACGAGTAAAGTGACTTGCCGGTAACGAGATTGAACAAGGTATTGGGATACCGACGATCGAATCTCGGGCAAGTAACGTACCGATTGACAAAGGGAATTGTATACGGGATTGATTGAATCCTCGACATCGTGGTTCATCCGATGAGATCATCGTAGAACATGTGGGAGCCAACATGGGTATCCAGATCCCGCTATTGGTTATTGACCGGAGAGGCGTCTCGGTCATGTCTGCATGTCTCCCGAACCCGTAGGGTCTACACACTTAAGGTTCGGTGACGCTAGGGTTGTAGAGATATTAGTATGCGGAAACCCGAAAGTTGTTCGGAGTCCCGGATGAGATCCCGGACGTCACGAGGAGTTCCGGAATGGTCCAGAGGTGAAGAATTATATATAGGAAGTCCAGTTTCGACCACCGGGAAAGTTTCGGGGGTTATCGGTATTGTACCGGGACCACCGGAAGGGTCCCGGGGGTCCACCGGGTGGGGCCACCTATCCCGGAGGGCCCCATGGGCTGAAGTGGGAGGGGAACCAGCCCCTAGTGGGCTGGTGCGCCCCCCATGGGCCTCCCCCTGCGCCTAGGGTTGGAAACCCTGGGGGTGGGGGGCGCCCCACCTGGCTTGGGGGGGAAGTTTCCCCCCTTTGGCCGCCGCCCCCCCATAGATGGGATCCCAGAGCTGGCGCCCCCCAAGGGGGCCTATATAAAGGGGGGGGAGGGAGGGCTGCTGTACCCTAGCCCCTGGTGCCTCCCTCTCTCTCCCGTGACACTTCTCTCTCCCGCTTGCGCTTGGCGAAGCCCTGTCGGGATCCTCGCTACTTCCACCACCACGCCGTCGTGCTGCTGGATCTCCATCAACCTCTCCTTCCCCCTTGCTGGATCAAGAAGGAGGAGACGTCGCTGCTCCGTACGTGTGTGGAACGCGGAGGTGCCGTCCGTTCGGCGCTCGGTCATCGGTGATTTGGATCACGACGAGTACGACTTCATCAACCCCGTTCACTTGAACGCTTCCGCTCGCGATCTACAAGGGTATGTAGATGCACTCCTTTCCCCTTGTTGCTAGTAAACTCCATAGATGGATCTTGGTGATGCGTAGAAAATTTTAAAATTCTGCAACGATCCCCAACAGGCAGAACCTCCGGCACCGTCGCGGTAGCCGTCCGGACGCGGCAGCAGGGCATGCCAGGCCACCCCTGGCCCGGCTAGGCCCGAAACGGGCCCGCTAAGCCCCGTCGCCACACTGCAGCAAGCCGGCGATGGCGCCGCCAACACCCTGCCGCTCATCGTCTCTCCCCCGCCTCCCGGAAGCCACGAAGCAGACCCGCCCAGGCCCAGATGGGGCCCGAAGGGCCCATATCTGGGCCGAGCGGGCGCCGCCGCGTCACCCCGCCGCCAACGGCGACGCCGCCGTCCAGAAGTCCGCCCCCGCCGCCGCCTAGAAGCACCGCCCGGGGTCGCCCCGTCCCACGCCGGTGGACACCCGAGGAGGGGGAAAGCCAGGGGGCCGCCGCCACCAGCGTCGCCCAGGCCAGGCCCGCAGCGGGCGCCGGCGCCGGCGGCAGAGAGGAAGGGGGGGGAGAGGCGCGCGGGGGGAGAGGCGCGCGGGGGAGAGGGCTGGGCGAGGCCGGCCGCCCGCGGGGGCGGCGCGGTTCGCGGGAGTGGAGAGGAGCCTTAGTGGTTTTTAAAACGGACCTAACAAAAAACATGAAGGAGTGATTAGTGAAATCGATGATATACTTATGTTAGCGTGAGTACTCCACTAATCCACCATATCATCATCATCATCACCTTCCAAAACGATAAGAAAAACAATGGAATCACGTGGGGCTAAAGCAGGAACGTTCGGCGAAGCTAGAAGCGTGACACCCTTCCGCGCCCTGTATATAAACCGGGAGACCGAAACCAGCCCCTCCACAAAATCCACTGACAAACGCTCCGCGAATCCCAAGAGCGAACTCAGATCATCTTTGGACCAGACGCGCCCACACAGGACAAGATGCTGCTGCTTAATCCGGCGTCCGAGGCGGCGGCGGCGGCGGCGCTGGACAGCATCCGGCAGCAGCTCCTGGAGGAGCCGGCGCGGCCGGCGTACTGCCGGAGCGCGAGCTTCGGCAGCCTGGTGGCGGACCAGTGGAGCGAGTCGCTCCCGTTCCGGCCCAACGACGCCGACGACATGGTCGTCTACGGCGCCCTCCGCGACGCCTTCTCCTGCGGCTGGCTCCCCGACGGCTCCTTCGCAGCCGTCAAGCCCGAGCCCCTGCCCTCCCCCGGTTCCTACGACGGCTCCTGCCTCGGCAGCTTCCTCGCGTCGCCGCCCGAGCTGGACGCGCCGTGGACGGAGGAGGAGGCCGAGGTCGCGGCGACGGCGTCGAGGGGGAAGCACTTCAGAGGCGTGAGGCAGCGGCCGTGGGGCAAGTTCGCGGCGGAGATCCGGGACCCGGCCAAGAACGGCGCGCGCGTGTGGCTCGGCACGTTCGACAGCGCCGAGGACGCCGCGGTGGCCTACGACCGCGCCGCCTACCGCATGCGCGGCTCCCGCGCGCTCCTCAACTTCCCGCTCCGCATCGGCTCCGAGATCGCCGCCGCAGCCGCAGCCGCGGGCCAGAAGCGTCCGTCTCCGCAGCCGGCGAGCCCCGACTCTCCTCCTCCCTCCTCAAGCGCACCCGGCTCGTCGAAGCGGAGAAAGAGAGGCGAGGCCGCGGCAGCGTCCATGGCCATGGCTCTGGTGCCGCCCCCGCCGGTGCAGGCTCCGGTCCAGCTGACCCTCCCAGCCCAGCCGTGGCTCGCCACCGGCGCCGTCCAGCAGCTAGTGAGCTGAAGCGGCGAAGCAACCACTGATCGTTCTCATGACCGACGGTTATTAGTTCTTCCTTCATGTGTTGAACCCACGGAGAAACAGAGCATCAAGATGAGATCAATGGCGCGTAATGCGTCGCTCGAAGAAACCTTGATCAGTTGGAGGCAATTACGCGCCACGCCGTCGTGAAATTTGTGTGGTTCCGTGTGAAACTTGTCGCTAGAGTTAGTGGCGTTGGCACAGTAGCAAGTGTGCGCAGTGGAATTCTGGAAGCTGGTTTGTGAGAGGTGGTGAGAGTGCAGGTGCAAAACTTGCACAGACCTTCTCCTCTCCAATGGAGAATCTTCTTTGTTCAACCGTTGTTTGGTGCTAGCATCAGTGAGTGGTTCCTTTCAAATTTGCAGGTTTCCCATTGATATATAGTTTAATAATACAAGATGGGCGTGCATCACGGTTGTTTAGTGAGGAATAATACTACTTGGAAGAAGGAAGAAATGTCTGCGTTGTGACCGGGAAGGAGCACATGTTTTTGACTTTTAAAAACTGGGATGAGAGGTGATGCACGGCACGATTAGCCTGAAGGTTTTGTCAACGGACAGAGACCTGAACGCAAATCCAAAATGCCAAATTAAACAAACGTGAAATATGCGGGAGGGGCGAGGCTGGCACGCACTCGCGGACTAAGCAAACACACTACATTGCTTTGGGCCGTTGAGGCGATGGATTGGCGCGGCGGTGATGGACATTAAAGGTTGGTGCATCATCAACTTTGAGAGGGGAGGGAACAAAGGAGTCAAGATGTCCTTTTGATCACCCCTGGATATATTATTATATAAACAAACGACTAGGAAATGAGATACCTCGTGCTTATCCATGGTTAAAACATTGCTTATTTATGTAAGACCAAAATGGTCTTATGGTCTTACATTTAAGGACGAGGGAGGTAATTAAGAAAAGGAATAGAGTTGATTTCAGAAGAAAAAAAGGAATAGAGTTTAGTTTGTGTTACAACACGGACAGTGCCACAACACGCCGAACAAGTACAGTAGTATATACCAAGTACATTTCAGTGGTAATCCGTATGAATTTGGTAGTATAAAACAATGGGAATTCATCGTCGTCATCGCCGCCGGTTTAAGGAGTGATGCGCTGCTGCGATTCTATCGCTTGCTAAGCAACAGCGTCGACCCCGGACACAGCCGGTCTCCCCGCTGACTCGACGGCGACGCGACATTGATTTGCGTATGAACCCGAGACAAAAACACGACCAGTCCAGTCCAGATGATGCGCACGGGCAAAGGCGAGACCATCTAGAACAGAAAAGCTAGCTGCCGGGCGGTATCAAGCTGGTCGTTACGACTCAGCAAAGTGGCCGATCCTGTCATGCGAGTGCCCGCCCATGCGTGGCGTGGCGTGGGGGCCGGACGACGGACGTGTTCTGACCGTCTTTCGACCACCTTTCCTCCTCACCTGTGCCTAGGGATCGGATAAGCGATCGAGCACCATCCGAATCAGCCCCATACAGAGCTGTCTAGTGTCTACGGCGCACGCCCACTGGCTGACTCGACTCGGCTACAGAAAAGTTAGCCCAGGATTCCCTCACCTCATAGCCTCGTAGGTAGGAGGGGCAAAACCACGTCAACAATCAGGCCGTGCTCTGAGCAAGCGTCACGGCTAGCTTGTAGCAAACATTACCGCGTCAGCGCCGTAATACGCCCAGCCTATGTACGAGAGAGTGCGCACTTTTGACGGATGCCCACCACGGGCTATGGAAATTTGTATTTTGAAATCGTCCACCATGGTGGTCGACCACCATTGACATATTTCGGCGTACTAGACCTGTACTAGCTTACGACATGAGTCAAAATCACTAGCACGCTTTAGCTTGGGGGTTTTCTAGATAAGCACACTTCAGTTCTTCATCTTCAAGGGCGGGCTAGACCAATTCCTGCAACTTTGGACACAGGTAGAAGGAACGAACTTGGATGCACATCGGCCGGACCAATTAATGTGGTCGTGGGAGAAGGATGGTCAGTTCTCGGTCCAATCAGCATATGCGGCTAAGTTTGCCACACAACACGTTTCACCCACAGCAAGCTTCACATGGGCATCAAAGGCCCCCTTGCGGTGCCGCTTCTTTATATGGCTTGCACTTATGGGTAGAGTGTGGACGTCAGACAGGCTGGCACGGCGAGGGCTTCCACATCAGGACACTTGCCCTTTCTACGATCAGGAAGATGAAACTATTAACCACCTCCTAACTAAATGTGTGTCTGCGCGAGAAGTGTGGACAAAGGTAGGCCTAATTGTGGGTATGATCGGCCTTGCACCATCACACGGAGAGGACCTACTGACGTGGAGCACTCGAGCAACACAGCTTGGAAGATATGCAAAGACTGCTCGCGCCATCCATGTAATGGTCATCTGGGAGTTGTGGAAGCATCGGAACTCAATTGTGTTTGATGGAACGAGCCCGGACGTGCGACATGTGCTACGAAGGATACAATCAGAGGGTGTAATCTGGAAGCAGGCAGGCATCCTGCATGCTGACCTTAACATCTTCCCTGTAGATGTAGGAGTTGTTGGGTAACGTAGCAATAATTCAAAATTTTCCTACGTGTCACCAAGATCAATCTAGGAGATGCTAGCAACGAGAGAGAGGGAGTGCATCTTCATACCCTTGAAGATCGCTAAGCAGAAGCGTTACAAGAACGCGGTTGATGGAGTCGTACTCGCGGCGATTCAAATCGCGGAAGATCCGATCTAGCGCCGAACGGACGGCGCCTCCGCGTTCAACACACGTACAGCCCGGGGACGTCTCCTCCTTCTTGATCCAGCAAGGGGAGAGGAGAAGTTGAGGGAGAACTCCAGCAGCACGACGGCGTGGTGGCAATGGAGCTCGTGGTTCTCCGGCAGAGCTTCGCTAAGCACTACGGAGGAGGAGGAGGAGGTGTATGAGGAGGGAGGGCTGCACCAGGGAAGAGGTGCGGCTGCCCTCCCACCCCTCCACTATATATAGGGGCAAGGGAGAGGGGGGCCAGCCCCTTTAGATCCCATCTGGTGGGAGGGGCGGCGGCCAGGGAGGGTGGCTTGCCCCCCAAGTCAAGGGGGGGCGCCCCCTCCAGGGTTTCCTCCAACCCTAGGCGCATGGGCCCTAGGGGGAGGTTGGCGCCCAGCCCACTTAGGGGCTGGTTCCCTTCCACCTACAGCCCATAAGGCCCTCCGGGGCAGGTGGACCCCCGGAACCCCTTCGGTGGCCCCGGTACAATACCGGCATACCCCCGAACACTTCCGGTGACCGTATGATGACTTCCCATATATAAATCTTTACCTCCGGACCATTCCGGAACTCCTCATGACGTCCGGGATCTCATCCGGGACTCCGAAAAACCTTCGGTAACCACATACTATTTCCCATAACAACTCTAGCGTCACCGAACCTTAAGTGTGTAGACCCTACGGGTTCGGGAACCATGCAGACATGACCGAGACATCTCTCCGGCAATAACCAATAGCGGGATCTGGATACCCATATTGGCTCCCACATGTTCCACGATGATCTCATCGGATGAACCACGATGTCGGGGATTCAATCAATCCCGTATACAATTCCCTTTGTCAATCGGTATGTTACTTGCCCGAGATTCGATCGTCGGTATCCCAATACCTCGTTCAATCTCGTTACCGGCAAGTCACTTTACTCGTTCTGTAATGCATGATCCCGTGACTAACTACTTAGTCACATTGAGCTCATTATGATGATGCATTACCGAGTGGGCCCAGAGATACCTCTCCGTCATACGGAGTGACAAATCTCAGTCTCGATTCGTGCCAACCCAACAGACACTTTCGGAGATACCTGTAATGCACCTTTATAGCCACCCAGTTACGTTGTGACGTTTGGTACACCCAAAGCATTCCTACGGTATCCGGGAGTTGCACAATCTCATGGTCTAAGGAAACGATACTTGACATTAGAAAAGCTCTTAGCAAACGAACTACACGATCTTGTGCTATGCTTAGGATTGGGTCTTGTCCATCACATCATTCTCCTAATGATGCGATCCCGTTATCAATGACATCCAATGTCCATCGTCAGGAAACCATAACCATCTATTGATCAACGAGCTAGTCAACTAGAGGCTTACTAGGGACATGTTGTGGTCTATGTATTCACACATGTATTACGGTTTCCAGTTAATACAATTATAGCATGAACAATAGACAATTATCATGAACAAGGAAATACAATAATAACCATTTTATTATTGCCTCTAGGGCATATTTCCAACAGTCTCCCACTTGCACTAGAGTCAATAATCTAGTTCACATCACTATGTGATTGTAAGGGTTTGTTCATATCTCGCTTGTGAGAGAGGTTATTAGTCAACGGGTCTGAACTTTTCAGATCCGTGTGTGCTTTACAAATCTCTATGTCATCTTGTAGATGCAGCTACCACGCGCTACTTGGAGCTGTTCCAAATAACTGCTCTACTATACGAATCCGGTTTACTACTCAGAGTCATCCGGATAGTGTCAAAGTTTGCATTGACGCAACCCTTTACGACGAACTCTTTCACCACCTCCATAATCGAGAAAATTCCTTAGTCCACTAGTTACTAAGGATAAGTTCGACCGCTATCATGTGATCCATTCCTGGATCACTCTTGTACCCCTTGACTAATTCATGGCAAGGCACACTTCAGGTGCGGTACACAGCATAGCATACTATAGAGCCTACGTCTAAAGCATAGGGGATGACCTTCGTCCTTGCTCTCTCTTCTGCCGTGGTCAGGTCTTGAGTCTTACTCAATACTCACACCTCGTAACACAGCCAAGAACTCCTTCTTTGCTGATCTATTTTGAACTCCTTCAAAATCTTGTCACGGTATGTATTCATTTGAAAGTACTATTAAGCGTTTTTGATCTATCCTTATAGATCTTGATGCTCAATGTTCAAGTAGCTTAATCCAGGTTTTCCATTGAAAAACACTTTCAAATAACCCTGTATGCTTTCCAGAAATTCTACATCATTTCTGATCAACAATATGTCAACAACATATACTCATCAAAAATTCTATAGTGCTCCCACTCACTTCTTTGGAAATACAAGTTTCTCATAAACTTTGTATAAACCCAAAATCTTTGATCATCTCATCAAAGCGTACATTCCAACTTCGAGATGCTTACTCCAGTCCTTAGAAGGATTGCTGGAGCTTTGCATACTTGTTAGCATCTTTCAGGATTGACAAAACCTTCAGCTGGTTGTATCACATACAACCTTTCCTCAAGAAAATCGTCGAGGAAACAATGTTTTGACATCCTATCTGCAAGATTTCATAAATGATGCAGTAACTGCTAACATAATTCCAACAGACTCTTAGCATCGCTACGAGTGAGAAAGTCTCATCGCAGTCAACTCCTTGAACTTGTCGGAAAACATCTTAACGACAAGTCGAGCTTTCTTAATGGTGACACTTATCATCATTGTCTGTCTTCCTTTTGAAATCCATCTGCACCCAACAGCCTTACGACCATCAAGTAGTTCTTCCAAAGTCTATACTTTGGTTTTATACATGGATCCTCTCTCGGATTTTATGGCCTCGAGCCATTCGTCGGAATCCGGGCCCACCATCGCTTCTCCATAGCTCGTAGGTTCATTGTTGTCTAGCAACATGACTTCTAAGACAGGATTATGTACCACTCTGAAGTAGTACACATCCTTGTCGTCCTACGAGGTTTGGTAGTGACTTGATCCGAAGTTTCATGATCACTATCATAAGCTTCCACTTCAATTGGTGTAGGTGCCACAGGAACAACTTCCTGTGCCCTGCTACACACTAGTTAAAGTGATGGTTCAATAACCTCATCAAGTCTCCACCATCCTCCCACTCAATTCTTTCGAGAGAAACTTTTCCTCGTGAAAGGACTCGTTTCTAGAAACAATCACTTTTGCTTCCAGATCTGAAATAGGAGGTATACCCAACTGTTTTGGGTATTCTATGAAGATGCATTTATCCGCTTTGGGTTTGAGCTTATCAGCCTGAAACTTTTTCACATAAGCGTCGCAGCCCCAAACTTTTAAGAAACGACAGCTTAGGTTTCTCTAAACCATAGTTCATATGGTGTCGTCTCAACGGAATTGCGTGGTGCCCTATTTAAAGTGAATGCGGTTGTCTCTAATGCCTAACCCATGAACGATAGTGGTAATTCGATAAGAGACATCATGGCATGCACCATATCCAATAGGGTTCAGTTATGATGTTCGGACACACCATCACCCTATGGTGTTCCAGGAGGTATTAGACAATTTCCACAATGTCTTAATTGTGTGCCAAACTCGTAACTCACATATTCATCTCTATGATCATATCATAGACATTTTATCCTCTTGTCACGACGATCTTCAACTTCACTCTGAAATTACTTGAACCTTTCAATAATTCAGACTTGTGTTTCATCAAGTAAATATTCTCAGCATCTACTCAAATCATCTGTGAAGTAAGAACATAATGATATCCACTGCGTGCCTCAGCACTCATTGGACTGCACACATCAAATGTATTCCTTCCAACAAGTTGCTCTCTTGTTCCATCTCACTGAAAATGAGGCCTTTCAGTCATCTTGCCCATGTGGTATGATTTGCATGTCTCATGTGATTCAAAATCAAGTGAGTCCAAACGATCCATCTGCATGGAGTTTCTTCATGCGCATAAACCAATAGACATGGTTCGCATGTCTCAAACTTTTCAAAAACGAGTGAGTCCAAAGATCCATCAACATGGAGCTTCTTCATGCGTTTTATCCCAATATGACTCAAATAGCAGTGCCACAAGTATGTGGTACTATTATTACTATTTTATATCTTTTGGCATGAACATGTGTATCACTACGATCGAGATTCAATGAACCATTCATTTTAGGTGCAAGACCATTGAAGGTATTACTCAAATAAACAGAGTAACCATTATTCTCCTTAAATGAATTACCGTATTGCGATAAACATAATCCAATCATGTCTATGCTCAACACAAACACCAAATAACAATTATTTAGGTTTAACACCAATCTCGATGGTAGAGGGAGCATGCAATGCTTGATCACATCAACCTTGGAAACACTTCCAACACATATCATCATCTCACCTTTAGCTAGTCTCCGTTTATTCCGTAGCCTTTTATTTCGAGTTACCAACACTTAGCAACCAAACTGGTATCTAATACCCTGGTGCTACTAGGAGTACTAGTAAAGTACACATTAATATAATGTATATCCAATATACTTCTGTCGACCTTGCCTGCCTTCTCATCTACCAAGTATCTAGGGTAGTTCTGCTTCAGTGACCGTTCCCCTCATTACAGAAGCACTTAGTCTCGGGTTTGGGTTCAACCTTGGGTTTCTTCGCTGGAGCAGCAACTGATTTGCCGTTTCATGAAGTATCCCTTCTTTCCCTTGCCCTTCTTGAAACTAGTGGTTTTACTAACCATCAACAATTGATGCTCCTACTTGATTTCTACTTTCTGAAGAAATATGCCCTAGAGGCAATAATAAAGTTATTATTTATTTCCTTATATCATGATAAATGTTTATTATTCATGCTAGAATTGTATTAAACCGGAAACATAATACTTGTGTGAATACATAGACAAACAGAGTGTCACTAGTATGCCTCTACTTGACTAGCTTGTTGATCAAAGATGGTTATGTTTCCTAGCCATAGACATGAGTTGTCATTTGATCAACGGGATCACATCATTAGGAGAATGATGTGATTGACTTGACCCATTCCGTTAGCTTAGCACTCGATCGTTTAGTATGTTGCTATTGCTTTCTTCATGACTTATACATGTTCCTATGACTATGAGATTATGCAACTCCCGTTTACCGGAGGAACACTTTGTGTGCTACCAAACGTCACAACGTAACTGGGTGATTATAAAGGTGCTCTACAGGTGTCTCCAAAGGTACTTGTTGGGTTGGCGTATTTCGAGATTAGGATTTGTCACTCCGATTGTCGGAGAGGTATCTCTGGGCCCACTCAGTAATACACGTCACTATAAGCCTTGCAAGCATTGTAACTAATGAGTTAGTTGCGGGATGATGTATTACGGAACGAGTAAAGGGACTTGCCGGTAACGAGATTGAACTAGGTATCGAGATACCGACGATCGAATCTCGGGCAAGTAACATACCGATGACAAAGGGAACAACGTATGTTGTTATGCGGTCTCCTCCTAGGCGCGCCTCTCCTCCTAGGCCGGCGGCCTCCCCCTTGCACCTTTATATACGGGGGCAGGGGGCACCTCTAGACACACAATTGATCTACGATCTTTTAGCCGTGTGCGGTGCCCCCCTCCACCATATTACACCTCGATAATATCGTAGCGGTGCTTAGGCGAAGCCCTGCGTCGGTAGAACATCATCATTGTCACCACGCCGTCGTGCTGACGAAACTCTCCCTCAACACTCGGCTTGATCGGAGTTCGAGGGACGTCATCGAGCTGAACGTGTGCTGAACTCGGAGGTGCCGTGCGTTCGGTACTTGATCGGTCGGATCGTGAAGACGTACAACTACATCAACCGCGTTGTGTTAACGCTTCCGCTTTCGGTCTACGAGGATACGTGGACAACACTCTCCCCTCTCGTTGCTATGCATCACCATGATCTTGCGTGTGCGTAGGATTTTTTTTGAAATTACTACGTTCCCCAACACTTTCGTGGTGTCAAACATCGCGAATAGCTCAAGGATCATCATATCTATCCCTGATTTGTTATAGTTCATCACGAAGCTCTAGTAGCTTGGTGGCAGTGACTTTGGAGAACCATCACTATCTCATCTGGAAGATTAACTCCCACTCGATTCAAGCGATTGTAGTACTCAGACAATCTGAGCACATGCTCAACGGTTGAGCTTTTCTCCCTTAGTTTGCAGGCTTAAGAAACTTGTCAGAGGTCTCATACCTCTTTACGTGGGCACGAGCCTAAAATCCCAATTTCAGCTATTGGAACATCTCATATGTTCCACAACGTTTCAAAATGTCTTCGGTGCCTCAATTCTAAACCGTTCAACATTACGCACTGAACTATCACGTAGTCATCAAAACGTGTATGTCAGATGTTCGCAACATCCACAAACGACGCTCGAGGTTTAGCACACTGAGCGGTGCATTAAGGACATAAGCCTTCTGTGCAGCAATGAGGACAATCCTCAGTTTACGGACCCAGTCCGCATAATTGCTACTATCAACTTTCAACTAAATTTTCTCTAGGAACATATCTTAAACAGTAGAACTAAAGCGTAAGCTACGACATAATTTGCAAAGACCTTTTAACTATGTTCATGATAATTAAGTTCATCTAATCAAATTATTTGATGAACTCCCACTCAGATAGACATCCCTCTAGTCATCTAAGTGATACATGATCCGAGTCAACTAGGCCGTGTCCGATCATCACGTGAGATGGACTAGTCATCATCGGTGAACATCTCCATGTTGATCGTATCTACTATACGACTCATGTTCGACCTTTCGGTCTCTTGTGTTCCAAGGCCATGTCTGTACATGCTAGGCTCGTCAAGTCAACCTAAGTGTTTCGCGTGTGTAAATCTGGCTTACACCCGTTGTATGCGAACGTTAGAATCTATCACACCCGATCATCACGTGGTGCTACGAACCTTCGCAACGGTGCACAGTTAGGGGGAACACATCTCTTGAAATTTTAGTGAGGGATCATCTTATTTATGCTACCGTCGTTCTAAGCAAATAAGATGTAAACATGACAAACATCACATGCAAATCATAAAGTGACATGATATGGCCAATATGATCTTGCGCCTTTTGATCTCCATCTTCGAGGCGCGGCATGATCACCTTCGTCACCGGCATGACACCATGATCTCCATCATCATGATCTCCATCATCGTGTCTTCATGAAGTTGTCTCGCCAACTATTACTTCTACTAATATGGATAACGATTAGCAATAAAGTAAAGTAATTACATGGCGTTTTTCATTGACACGCAGGTCATATAATAAATTAACACAACTCCTATGGCTCCTGCCGGTTGTCATAATCATCGACATGCAAGTCGTGATTCCTATTACAAGAACATGATCAATTTCATACATCACATATATATATATAATTCATCACATCCTTTTGGCCATATCACATCACATAGCAAACCCTGCAAAAACAAGTTAGACGTCCTCTAATTGTTGTTGCATGTTTTACGTGGCTGCTATGGGTTTCTAGCAAGAACGTTTCTTACCTACGCAAAAGCCACAACGGTGATATGCCAATTGCTATTTACCCCTCATAAGGACCCTCTTCATAGAATCCGATCCGACTAAAGTGGGAGAGACAGACACCCGCTAGCCACCTTATGCATCAAGTGAATGTCAGTCGGTGGAACCTGTCTCACGTAAGAGTACGTGTAAGGTCGGTCCGGGCCGCTTCATCCCACAATGCCGCCGAATCAAGATAAGACTAGTAACGGCAAGCAAATTGAACAAATCATCGCCCACAACTACTTTGTGTTCTACTCGTGCATAGAATCTACGCATAGACCTAGCTCATGATGCCACTGTTGGGTAACGTAGCAATAATTCAAAATTTTCCTACGTGTCACCAAGATCAATCTAGGAGATGATAGCAACGAGAGAGAGGGAGTGCATCTTCATACCCTTGAAGATCGCTAAGCGGAAGCGTAACAAGAACGCGGTTGATGGAGTCGTACTCGCGGCGATTCAAATCGCGGAAGATCCGATCTAGCGCCGAACGGACGGCGCCTCCGCGTTCAACACACGTACAGCCCGGGGACGTCTCCTCCTTCTTGATCCAGCAAGGGGAGAGGAGAAGTTGAGGGAGAACTCCAGCAGCACGACGGCGTGGTGGCAATGGAGCTCGTGGTTCTCCGGCAGAGCTTCGCTAAGCACTACGGAGGAGGAGGAGGAGGAGGAGGTGTATGAGGAGG
The DNA here is from genome assembly GCF_018294505.1 of Triticum aestivum. Lineage (NCBI taxonomy): Eukaryota > Viridiplantae > Streptophyta > Magnoliopsida > Poales > Poaceae > Triticum > Triticum aestivum. Next base: position 338,682,258 of record NC_057811.1, on the reverse strand, counting down.
GAGGGCTGCACCAGGGAAGAGGTGCGGCTCCCTCCCACCCCTCCACTATATATAGGGGCAAGGGAGAGGGGGGCCGGCCCCTTTAGATCCCAGCTGGTGGGAGGGGCGGCGGCCAGGGAGGGTGGCTTGCCCCCCAAGTCAAGGGGGGCGCCCCCTCCAGGGTTTCCTCCAACCCTAGGCGCATGGGCCCTAGGGGGAGGTTGGCGCCCAGCCCACTTAGGGGCTGGTTCCCTTCCACCTACAGCCCATAAGGCCCTCCGGGGCAGGTGGACCCTCCCGGTGGAACCCCGGAACCCCTTCGGTGGCCCCGGTACAATACCGGCATACCCCCGAACACTTCCGGTGACCGTATGATGACTTCCCATATATAAATCTTTACCTTCGGACCATTCCGGAACTCCTCGTGACGTCCGGGATCTCATCCGGGACTCCGAAAAACCTTCGGTAACCACATACTATTTCCCATAACAACTCTAGCGTCACCGAACCTTAAGTGTGTAGACCCTACGGGTTCGGGAACCATGAAGACATGACCGAGACATCTCTCCGGCCAATAACCAATAGCGGGATCTGGAAACCCATATTGGCTCCCACATGTTCCACGATGATCTCATCGGATGAACCACGATGTCGGGGATTCAATCAATCCCGTATACAATTCCCTTTGTCAATCGGTATGTTACTTGCCCGAGATTCGATCGTCGGTATCCCAATACCTCGTTCAATCTCGTTACCGGCAAGTCACTTTACTCGTTCTGTAATGCATGATCCCGTGACTAACTACTTAGTCACATTGAGCTCATTATGATGATGCATTACCGAGTGGGCCCAGAGATACCTCTCCGTCATACGGAGTGACAAATCCCAGTCTCGATTCGTGCCAACCCAACAGACACTTTCGGAGATACCTGTAATGCACCTTTATAGCCACCCAGTTATGTTGTGACGTTTGGTACACCCAAAGCATTCCTACGGTATCCGGGAGTTGCACAATCTCATGGTCTAAGGAAACGATACTTGACATTAGAAAAGCTCTTAGCAAACAAACTACACGATCTTGTGCTATGCTTAGGATTGGGTCTTGTCCATCACATCATTCTCCTAATGATGTGATCCCGTTATCAATGACATCCAATGTCCATGGTCAGGAAACCATAACCATCTATTGATCAACGAGCTAGTCAACTAGAGGCTTACTAGGGACATGTTGTGGTCTATGTATTCACACATGTATTACGGTTTCCAGTTAATACAATTATAGCATGAACAATAGACAATTATCATGAACAAGGAAATACAATAATAACCATTTTATTATTGCCTCTAGGGCATATTTCCAACAGGAGTAGATGGGTGGGTACACGGTGAGTAAGCCACCTAGAGACTGTACGGTGGATCACGTTGTGTAAACGCCATGTAAATATTCGTGGATGGGGCTCTTCCTCTTTTCCGTTCTATTAATATATGATACGCACTCGTGCGTATTCGAGAAAAAAAAGTTCTTCATCTTCGAGCGGTCTTCTATGTAAAACTTAGAATTGTGGGAAACTGCTCGACACCCTAATACAGGCGTGGCTCTTTATATATATAGGGGTATAACTTGTACACGGATACAATATACGGTTACGTACAGAAGCTCTATACAATATACAGTCTAACACCCTCCCTCAATCTTAACTGTGGCCTGAAGTACAAAGCAAGTTAAGATTGCGCCTACAACCTTCAAACTGAGGTTGTGGAAGTGGCTTCGTGAAGATGTCAGCAAGTTGATCTTTAGAGGAGATGAACTTGATATGAAGAAGCTTCTGTGCAACACATTCCCTCACAAAGTGATAGTCAACTTCGATGTGCTTGGTACGAGCATGGAAAACTGGATTAGATGAAAGATACGTCACACCAATATTATCACACCAAAGAACCAGTAGTTTCTCGTGAGAGACTCCCAACTCTCTCAAGAGAGACTGTACCCAAATGATCTCAGCCGTGGCACTGGCAACCGCCTTATACTCTGCTTCAGTGCTACTCCGAGAGACAGTGGCATGCTTGCGCGCACTCCAGGCGATCAAGTTGTGACCAAAGAAGACAGCATAGCCCCCCGTTGATCGCTAGTCATCCAGGCTCCCAGCTCAATCAGCATGAGAGAACGCCGAGAGAGCACTCCAGGAGGTAGACCGAAGATGCAAACCATAGGAGACAGTATGCGAGAGATAACGCAGTATGCGCTTCACAGCTGACCAGTGTGAAGTCCGAGAAGCATGAAGATACTGGCACACACGGTTTACCGCATAAGAGATGTCCGGCCGTGTGATAGTTAAGTACTGCAACCCACCAACAAGAATGCGGTACTCTGTAGCATCATCTGAAGGAAGCAAGGCACCATCCAAGGCTGATAACCGATCAGTTGCAAACATAGGGGTGGTAGCATGCTTGCACTGCAACATACCTGCACGTCGCAACAAATCCAAGGAATACTTATGCTGAGTGAGAGTCAGGCCAGCAGAAGACTGTGAAACCTCCAGACCAAGGAAGTAATGGAGAGCACCCAGATCCTTGACAGCAAAATGACCACTCAAAGCAGACAGCAGACGATCAGCAACAGTCACTGAGGAGCTGAGCCAAAGAACCAGCAGGTACATAGTAACCTCAGCCAAAGAACCGAGCCGAGTCGGGCATACCATGCACGGGGAGCCTGCTTAAGTCCATAAAGTGCCTTATCAAGACGACACAAATAATGCGGATGAGCAGGATCAACAAAACCTGGAGGTTGCCGCATGTAGACCTCTTCCTCCAAGACCCCATGGAGGAAAGCATTCTGGACATCAAGCTGACGCAGAGACCACCCTTTGGCAACAGCCAAGGACAGAAGCAGACGAATGGTGGTAGGTTTGACAACTGGACTAAAGGTATCCTCATAATCAAGACCATGCCGTTGTTTAAAAATTTAGCCACCAGTCGTGCCTTGTACCGCTCAATAGATCCATCAGCATGCTTCTTTACCTTAAACACCCACTTGGAGTCAATGATGTTGACACGAGACACAGGAGGAACCTACCGCCAAGTATTATTCCTCTGTAGTGCCTGAAACTCCTGCTCCATGGCATTGCGCCAATGAGGAATCTGAAGAGCCACCTGAAAATGTCGAGGCTCAGCAGTGGGCCAGCATCTGTCTGTGCCATACCCTCCACAATCCACGCAATTGTGCCGTCAGTACGCTCCTTCGGCCGAAAAATACCACTCTGACTGCGTGTATGAGCACGCAGAACAGTGGTAGGTGGTAGAGGTGGCGGCGGAGACGGGATCGACGAAGATGACAAGGACGACGCAGATTGCTCCCCAGATGTAGAACCAGTCACACCAGGCGACGGGCCAGACGAGGGAGTCGGCTCAGGCGAGGACGCCCGCTCGATCGACACAAGCAGGGACGCCAGCGCGGGCGCTGGCTCAGGCGTGGCCAGTGCGGGCGAGGATGCCGGCTCGGCCGGCGCGTCGGGAAGCCCTGTAGTGCCCGGCTCGGCCAACCCCGTCGGCAGGCCAGGTGATGGAGTGACGTCGCGAGCGGGCTCGGCGGACATCTGAGAGGACGCGGGCAGCTGCTCATCCAGTAGCTCGAGGCGTGCTCCACGCCCAGTACCTGCACCATGGTTAGGTAGCAACAAGGGGGTATATGCAGCATCAACAAATTGACCAGGCAAAGGTAAAACAAATTTCTCAGGTGTAGTTAGAGTGGTGGAGGTGACCGGAAGTGCGGAAAAAGGAAATATATTCTCATCAAACACCACATCACGTGAGATATAGATGCGGTTAGAGGGAACATGAAGACACTTGTACCCTTTATGAAGAGAACTATAACCAAGAAACACACACTGTTTAGACCGGAACTCCAACTTGCGTTGGTTATATGGACGAAGATGTGGCCAACATGCACAACCAAAGACCTTGAGAAACGTATAATCAGGAACTTCATTCAGCAAGAGCTCAAGTGGTGTTTTCATCTGACGGAGTCGTGTAGGGAGTCTATTAATGAGAAAGCATGCGATGGAAAAGGCATCACTCCAAAACCGGAAAGGAACGGAGGCATGGGCAAGCAAAGCAAGACCAATTTCAACTATATGACGATGTTTATGCTCAGCTACACACTACTAGGGAAAAGCCTAGCAGTAGCGCGGGTTTAAGGGCTATCAGTACGTAGCGCGGGGCACTGCGCTACTGATACGGCGCTACAGCTAACATTTAGCAGTAGCGCGCTTCTGCCCGCGTTACTGCTATAGCTACTTAGCAGTAGCGCTGTCCATGCGAGCGCTACTGCTAAGTGGCTTAGCAGTAGTGTTTTCCTGTTCAATGCTAAACAGCGCTACTACTATATTTTCACATATCTGTTTTTTTGCTACGTATTTGCGATGTTTTTGTACAGATTTTATACCGTATTCTAGTCATATCATAAACTGGCAATATGCTCATTATATCATACACATAATAGTCTCATCATATCATCCAACACAAATCATGTCATCACATCATAATCATGATATAGCTATACAAGTTACATGTCATGTCTCATCATACATAATGTAGTACTTCTTGAGGCACCGGTTCCTATCCCTGTCTCGCACTAGCGTGAACCTAAACTAACTACTTTCTGCTTCGGCTCTGCTATCTAACCCTCTCTGGCTGTCGCTCGGAAACCGGTACACCTGGGCCCGACACTCCGGCCACTCGTCGTATACTCCTGGCATAGCACTTCTTCTCCATCGATGATCTATGTACCTGCATCGTCACATGAGTCGATAATATGCAACATATATAGTTGAGCAACAGAAAGAGACAGACTTGGCAAAAATAGAAGCAACATCTCATAAGCATAAATAACAAAGTTCATAGTACCCAAAATGCCATAACTAGAGTGATCTTCGCTAGTTGAGGAGGACGGTTTAACTACATCACAAATAAAGTTTCGTCGTGCATAACTCAAAGTCTCATCATAGAGAAAGTATGGACTAAATAGACACTTTGCCATATATTGTCAATCACTCCAACATGTCGTGCCATCCATCCAAAGTCAGGGAGATAGTCCCCAAGCACAGTGAAAGGCTTCAGGCCGAGACGTTGAGCCGATACGCATGTTCGGACGTCTTCCCGCGACATTTGCCCTTTTTCGTAGAACATCCTTGTTTTCTCGACGACCTCCTTCATGATGATTTGGGCAAGTTCACGCTGGATGTGATAGAACTCAGCTCGAAGTCGATGATACGGGATATCTCCTAGGTTCTTTGCCCATTGCAGAATATGGGTGTCGCCGGATCTAGGTGACATGCGAAGGTTCTGCTAATCCCGTCTGTACTCCAGCATGTGGTGGAGGACATATAATCCATCACTAAGAGTACCACTCGGTTGCTGGATGCAGCAGAAGTCGGTCTTATGGCCGAAGGCGGACGCGCGGTTCCTTGTCTTCCTGGTCGTGATCTCTCCACCCCGTAGGCCGTAGCTAAAGATAGCACTGTCGAGAACAGAATTGATGTGGGTGTAATCCTTTTTCTTCATGTTCTTCGACGAGTCCAATTAAAGAGCGTGGGAGAATCGGGGGTAAAGGATGATGAGGACGGCGCGCCCGTCGCTATGCAAAATAAGTACACCTCAAATTAGCCTCCACACGTGCAAATGAATGATTGGAATCGAAGGAAAGATATATGTGGATGACTTACATGGGATGATAAGGCACGAGAATCGTCTCCTTGTCCTTATTGGCGACCATGAAATCGGCGATGTAGTTACTCGTGTATTCACGGTGCTTTGGGCAGACTGCCAAGAAGCCCTCGTGCATGAAGTACGGGTCAGCGACACAGATATAAGGTATCTGCTCAATCCTAATGATGTGGTTCATGTGCAAGGCAAAAAGGCGGACAGACGTAAAATCCAGCTTTTTCAAGTGAAACATGTCGAAGATGTAATCGAATCGAAGGAAGAACTTTTCTGCAGGGAATGTGTCAACGTACAACCTTTGCTGCATCACGTTAACCATGTAGAGCGGGTATCCTGGATTTTCGAGGCGATCAGGCCTTCTCTCTCCGCAGCACATCATCATGAAGTCTCCTTAGATTGCCGTATATGGCCTCTACCGCTGCCTTAGGTAGGATCGGATCACCGGGGATATGACATTTTGCCGCACCGAGGATATGTATACGGTCTTGAACCTGAGGCTGCTGAAGTGGCTAGATCATAGAAGCAGTTTTGTTGCCTTTAGTCTCTTCATCCATAATATAGCCCTCAGGCACAACAGGCAATTCATATTTATTGGGAGAGCCTTCATCATCACTTTCATCAATATTATCAGTTTCAATACATTCTCTCTAGCCTAGCAAGTTGTTCATCAAGAAATTCACCAAGTGGCACAGCAGTATCAAGCATAGAAGTAGTTTCATCATAAGTATCATGCATAACAGAAGTGGCATCATCAATAACATGCGACAAATCAGAATTAATAGCAGAAGCAGGTTTAGGTGTCGCAAGCTTACTCAAAACAGAAGGTGAATCAAGTGCAGAGCTAGATGGCAGTTCCTTACCTCCCCTCGTAGTTGAGGGATAAATTTTTGTTTTCTCGTCTTTCAAGTTCCTCATAGTGACCAGCAGATATAAATCCCAAGTGACTCAAAGAATAGAGCTATGCTCCCCGGCAACGGCGCCAGAAAATAGTCTTGATAACCCACAAGTATAGGGGATCGCAACAGTTTTCGAGGGTAGAGTATTCAACCCAAATTTTTTGATTCGACACAAGGGGAGCCAAAGAATATTCTCAAGTATTAGCAGTTGAGTTGTCAATTCAACCACACCTGGATAACTTAGTATCTGCAGCAAAGTATTTAGTAGCAAAGTAATATGGAAGTAACGGTAACGGTAACAAAAGTAATATTTTTGGGTTTTGTGGTGACTGTAACAGTAGCAACGGAAAAATAAATAAGCGAAGAACAATATGTGAAAAGCTCGTAGGCATTGGATCGGTGATGGAGAATTATGCCGGATGCGGTTCATCATATAACAATCATAACATAGGTGACACAGAACTAGCTCCAATTCATCAATGTAATGTAGGCATGTATTCCGAATATAGTCATACGTGCTTATGGAAAAGAACTTGCATGACATCTTTTGTCCTACCCTCCCGTGGCAGCGGGGTCCTAGCGGAAACTAAGGGATATTAAGGCCTCCTTTTAATAGAGTACCGGACCAAAGCATTAACACATAGTGAATACATGAACTCCTCAAACTATGGTCATCACCGGGAGTGGTCCCGATTATTGTCACTTCGGGATTACCGGATCATAACACATAGTAGGTGACTATAGACTTGCAAGATAGGATCAAGAACTCACATATATTCATGAAGACATAATAGGTTCAAATCTGAAATCATGGCACTCAGGCCCTAGTGACAAGCATTAAGCATAGCAAAGTCATAGCAACATCAATCTCAGAACATAGTGGATACTAGGGATCAAACCCTAACAAAACTAACTCGATTACATGATAAATCTCATCCAACCCATCACCGTCCAGCAAGCCTACGATGGAATTACTCACGCACGGCGGTGGGAGCATCATGAAATCGGTGATGGAGGATGGTTGATGATGACGACAGTGACGGATTCCCCTCTCCGGAGCCCCGAACGGACTCCAGATCAGCCCTCCCGGGAGAGTTTAGGGCTGGGCGGCGGCTCCGTATCGTAAAACGCGATGAATCCTTCTCTCTATTGTTTTCTCCCCGAACACGAATATATAGAGTTGGAGTTGAGGTCGGTGGAGCTCCAGGGGGCCCACGAGGCAGGGGGCGCGCCCAGGGGGCGCAGGCGCGCCCCCCACCCTCGTGGACAGGGTGTGGGCCCCCTGGCCTTGATTCTTTCACCAATATTTTTAATAGTTTCCAAAAATAAGCTCCGTGGAGTTTCAGGTCATTCCGAGAACCTTTGTTTCTGCACATAAATAACACCATGGCAATTCTGCTGAAAACAGCGTCAGTCCGGGTTTGTTCCATTCAAATCATGCAAGTTAGAGTCCAAAACAAGGGCAAAAGTGTTTGGAAAAGTAGATACGACGGAGAGGTATCAATCCCGAAGTCTTCGTTCAGGCCGGCGATGAGGGTGCTGAGAAGAAGCTCATCGGAGACCTTCTCGCCGAGGTCACGGAGCTCGTCAACAAGCTTCTTGAGGCGCATGCAATAATCGTCAACAGACGAGTCGAGCTGCTGGCACCCTTAAAACTCACCCTGCAAGAAAACCTTGCGTTGGAGCGCGTTGTCGGTGAAGAGGCCGTTGAGCTTAGTCCAAACGGCGTGAGCGTCATCGTCGGCGGAGACCACCGTGTGGAAGACGTCCACTCCTCATCGTCCTCCATGAAGCGGGAGTCCATGGAGCCATCGATGTGATCCCGGAGATTGTACTCACGGAACACAAGGGAGAAGTACGTCTTCCAGGCATAGTAGGTGGAGGTGAGGTGATCGAGGACGACGGGAACCCGAGCGAGGATGTTGAGATCCCGGATGACGACGGGATCGGGGCCTTCGAACGGGTTGGTGCGACGGCTGCGGGTGGTACCGGTGGAACCGGGGGAGGCCATGTCCGAGAGGGGGGTGCGGCGGCGCGTGGTGAGACAGCGCGGCAAGGGGTGTGGCGGCTCGGCTTGGGGCGGCGCTGTGGTGTGCGGGCGGAAGCGCGGGCGGCGGCGGCACACGGGGGCGGCGGCGCGGCGGCGCGTGGTGGCGGCGGCGGCGGGTGGCGGCGGCGATGGGATCGCGGCGGCGGCGGCGGCAAGGGTTAGGGTTAGGATCGCAGGTATGATACCATGTTGGAAACGAATGTTTTGGCAATGCTTCACGATGTATTGATCGGTGCATAGCGCACGTATATATGGAGTACAAGGTGGGCCACAACCTCAACTATACAATGACTAGGAGGCGGGCCGGGCTATACAATATACATGCACAAACCATATATTCAACAGGCAGCGCCGAGCCGCCTCCCTCGCTGGCATTCACTCCTCTCCGCCTTCTCTGACCGACGGGACGGTCCTCCCACTCTCTCTCGGCTAGGGCCCGGACCATCAGCAGCGGAGGGCGCGGGGCGCGGGGAGGCCATGGCTTGGCGAGTCGACGACGAGGGCACGCAAGACAGGAAGGAGAGGCGCAGCGGGTGAGGAATTGGTCGGGCACGGGAAAGAAAGGGGAATGAGAGGTTGCGTGCGTGGTGAGGGTGGAGGCATGGGCCAGCGAGCTCCTCTCTCCTTTTCTTTCTTCTTTACGAAGCGAACGCAGGACGTCGGCCAGCAAGCGCAAGAGACATGGCCAGCGAAATTATGTTTTTCTTGGCTAGGGCCCGGAAGCAGCGGAGGGCGCAAGAGACATGGCCAGTACAAGAGACAGTACCTCGCGCGCTGCGCCAATTCTATCTCTTCGACACAGTAAAGAACACGTGTATAACACGACTGCTCGCCCTTATAGCGTAGCTTATTGTTTTGGATATAGGAAACGCACGGTTTTCCTGCAATGCCTGTTCGACCTCTTTCCTGGGTATACTTGTACAGTTGTACTTGCACCGATGATCCACCAGCGCACCAAGCTGTTTCTGATCACTGATTAGAGATTCTTCCGCACGTCCCGCACTGGCACTGGCCAGGCCTGGAATCTCGATCGACCCCCTCGCCCCATTAATTTCCTCGGACCAAGCCCTGTTCACCTAGCTGCTTCGTGTCTCGGCAAACACCAACCACCATGCATCCACGCCATAAGTCTCATCACTTTCACCCTTTCCATTCCAAATTCCAATGCCCCCCTTCGGCTCGACGGCTTCTCGTCGCCAAAAGAAAGGAGTCCCATCTTCTCTTTGTCACCCGATCGAACCCAAAAGCCGGCTGTGGGACAGAGAAACCAGGTCGAAATGCGCTTTCGGACGAGCTTCTACCGGTACTATCGTTCATCATGCGAGATTCAGACGCCTTTGAGAGCGGGCTCGCGCAAAAGCAGGCGCACCGAGCGCGAAAGGCCGGGGCAGCGGTGGGTGGTGACGCCGTGACACGATGCGTGATCCGGAGGCGCCGAGATAAGCATATGTGTGCTGGTCTCGTCTGCGTTCGATCGGTTCCGTTTCCTTAGCCGTGTATGCATGCTTCCATCGGTCCTTCGGGTGAGATCATCCGGCCTTTCTTTCCAGCCGACAGCCCACGATTATGTTTTCCAATCGGTGAAAGTGACCAAGAAAGGTCGAAATGAGTCGTCGTAATGTGGAGTATTATTATATGCATGTGCAACCAGAATTTGGACTCTTCCTCGTCTCAAGTGCGCAGCGTACTAAGTTCTCACATGCATAGGGAACATCGGTGGCGCCGACACGTACGTAGAGCGTAGTTCTCTCTATCAAGTATCAACCGAGGAGAGAAAGCCACATTAGCAAGGATGCATACATGATAATTTTAACGAGTAGAGCTCCTAGATGGATGAGTACGTAGGTTCGCTTTATATTGTACTTACGTGGATCGTCTTAATGCTACTGTGTGCTGTGCATCGGCGGCGTTTCTTTCTAGCAATAGCTTGTGATTAATTAAGTACGTGGTAGATTACTACTGCCTACGCAAGAGTACATTACCCGCGAGTGGAGAGCCCAGATGTTCTTTGCGAGCCATGGCAATACGCGCCACGCATCCATCTAAAGTTATGTAAAGCGCGCGCATTTCGTCCGTCTACGTACACAGCACTCGCACTCCCGAACCGACACTGAATTAGCTAAACGAAGACCGGGAGAAATATAGTGCGTGTCTGCGTACACTCACTCCGCTCTCCAAAGCGCGCCAAATAATTAAGCAGCAGCAGCGGTATACGTACGTGGCCGCGAGCTTCTGGTGCACCAACCAAACCCCCGAAATACATTCATCCGAGCAAGCGAAACGCGCGCTCCTTTTTCTCCTACCACTTTCCTTAGCAGTATCATTCTCCTTCCTTCCCAGCTTTTGCCTTTCGCGCTCCTTTCTTTTGCTGACTGACTGATCGTTCATAAACAACAACGCGCCGCCCCGCCGATCGATACCGACCGATAATCAATCACGTCCCTCAAGGAAGCCTTCTACTAGCACACAATACCACACCTATATATCGCGACCCCTACTTAGCTTAGCTCAACTTCCCGAGCAGCCATCCTCTCCAGTGTGTGCTCGCCGCTCATAATCGGTCTCACTCTCATTCTCACTCCCGTCGATCGAGAGCCTCCTCCGCCATCCACTCCTCCACGGCAACTACTACGTACTCGCGAAGCGAACGCGGGCAATGGGGATGGCGTGGTCGCGGCAGCAGGGGGACGCGGCCCGCGCGGCGGCGCGGGAGCACACGAGGCGGTGCAGGGAGCGGCGCCGGCTCATGAGGGAGGCCGTGCGGGCGCGGCGCCAGCTCGCCGCCTCGCACGCCGGCTACCTCGCCTCGCTCGGCCTCGTGGCGTCCGCGCTCACCCACTTCGCGCTCGGCGAGCCGCTCCCCGTGTCCGACCACACGCCGCCCGCCGTGCTCGTGCACCGCCCGGCCCCCGCCCCCTCCACGCCGCCGCCGCTCCTCCGCTCCATCCAGCCGGCGCAGCAGGACGGCGCTGCCGCTGCCGAGGCGCCTCCCGCAGCCGCCGCCCGGACGGAGGGCGGCGTCGTTGGCGGGGAGGACCTGCGGGTGGCGGTGAGGCACCGGAGCCTCGCGGAGGTTGCCGCGGGGCTGGAGGAGTACTTCCTCAGGGCTAGCGCCGCCGGCGACCCGGTGTCGAAACTCCTCGAGGCCAGCAACGCCGAGTACAGTGGTGAGCCACCCTGCTGCCTCGCAAACCTCCACTTGCTAGCGGCCGATAGTACAGTGTGACAAATTTCGGGCCAGCGTCGCACGTGTGAAACATTCGAAGCTGACATTTAACAGAGTATCATGTGAAACATTCTGCAGGTGGACGGAGCAGCTTCTTTGGCGTGCTTTGCTGCATGTCGTCGCCGTCAGTTTCGCACGACCGGATCGACAGCATGCACGACCGGATCGGCAAGCGGCATAGCTCTACACTGCAGCAACTCATGGTCTGGGAGAAGAAGCTGTACAAGGAGGTGAAGGCGAGGGAGCGGCTGCAGATCCATCACGACAAGAAGCTGGCGGCGCTCCGGGACCAGGAGTACAGCAGGAAGGTCAACGTGGACATCCAGAAGCTCAAGGGCGCGTGGGACAGGGCGCGCGCGCAGCTCGCCACGGCGTCCGAGGCCGCGCACGCCGGCTCCGCGGCCATCTCCGAGCTCCGGGACACCCACCTCGCGCGCCAGGTGCTGGGGCTCTGCCACGCCACGCGCGACATGTGGAAGGCCATGCGCCAGCACCACGAGGCGCAGGGCCTGATCGCGCAGCAGCTGCGCGGGCTCAGCGGCCGGACGTCCATGGACGCTACGACGGAGATCCAGCACGGGGCGACGCGGGCGCTGGAGGCCACCATGTCGGCCTGGTGCGCCGCCCTGGGCCACCTGGCCAAGCACCAGCGCGACTACGTCGCCGCCCTGCACGGCTGGCTCAAGCTGACGCTGGCGCCGTCCGCGGACGGCGCCCCGGCCTCCCCCGTCGCCGCGGAGCTCGCCGCCTTCGTCGACCGGTGGAGGCAGGCGCTGGACGGCGTGCACTGCGCCGAGGTGCTCAAGTCCATCAAGAACTTCGCCGGCGCCACCCACGCGCTCTACGCGCACCAGGGCGACGAGCTCCGGGCGGCGCGCCGGGTCGCGCAGTGCACCCGCGAGCTGGACCGCAAGTCCCGGATGCTGCGGCAGGTGGAGAAGAGCCACTACGACTCGTACGCGCCGGCGGGGCTCGCGCTGTGGAACCGGGGGAGGCACTGGATGGAGCACGACATGCGGCAGGTGCACCACGCGCACAACGAGGTGGTGCAGCGCAAGGAGGAGATCGACGCGTGCCGGAGGAAGCTCGAGGGCGAGATGAAGAGGCACGCTATGGCCATCGACGCCACCAGGTCCTCGGCGGTCGCCGGCGTGCAGAGGACGCTGCCGGCGGTGTTCCAGGCCATGGCCACCTTCTCGGCGGCGCTTGCCACCGCTCTCGACGCGGTGTGCAGACACGGCGGCTATGTGCAGTAGTCACATACAGTACATAATATCTATATCTAGACGTATTTATATAGAACGGAGGGAGTACGTTGGTTTTGGAGATATTTCCTTTCTACACACTGTATAAGATTTTAGTTCTTGTAGGGTTTCGAAATATGAAAGAAATGCGAGAGCAAAACAGAGATAACTGAGTTGTGACTTCTTTTTCATGACTGTTTCAGCTGGATTTTATGGCATAACTATAAATTGTGTATTTGAATAGAAATGCATTCCCTCATCTTGCGTCTAAAGCTGCCGTCGGTTTGATAGGAATAAGAACGATAAAAAGCACCAAAAGTATAGTACACATTTTTCAATCCAGCAACTAATACTCCTTTTTTATTTCTGATACAAAAGCCAGAAGACAAAGACATAACTTTTGCACAAAGAGCACAGTTTACTTTAGGCAACAAGTCTCTGTTTTTCCGACGGGCTATGCTGACTATCAGGCACCAGCCCATGAGAATGGAAAAGACCAAGCCTATCCATTCCACCTTACATCACCGATTCACTGTTTTGAAAGAACCATGACGTTGAAGTTCAACGAGTTAGGGTTCGTCGCAATTCTGGCCTTGATGACTTTTGCAGCATCCTGGGAACAGATTTTTAAAAAAATCCACGGTTATCAAGGAAAAATATAGAGGGAATCAACCAAATCCAGAATTTAAACCACTACAATGAAGGCATCAGAAAAGATGAGGAAATGTTTGCTGAACAGCAAGCTCAATACCGAGCATATTTTACTAATTTAGGATGTACCAATGTGAAGACATAATTTACAACTTCCATTTACAAATGAAAAAACAGTGACAAGCTTTTTGATAAAACAAACAGCCAACAGGACAATAGAAAAAGCAACATAATATCGGAAATGCTAAAAATCTGAAATCAGATTTGTCAGTGTCCAATAATATAAGCACTCTTTTATGTCATATAAGTATAAAATAGAAGATGGGGACGAATATTTGACCTGCAGCAAGGTCTCAGGTGATGAAGGGCCATGAGATATCGGTTTTGATTTTCGCCCATCAAGCTCGTAAAGTTCACCTGTTGCATGCCAAAACAAATTACATATTTGTTAGCCAACAGATAACTACTGCCAATAATATTTTAGTATTAAAGTAGGCTAGTGTGCTACCTACCATCAACACAGGAGAAACAGACAAAATGTTCATTCACCTCAACGTTTACCTGCACAAGGAAGACAATTGGTAAAAGGCGCACATTCCAACCTCAAATTTGAGGACAGCTTTGATATGGTCGTATTTCCTACCATCACTATTTTGGACAAGGCAAATCGCCCTAAAGGCCCATTTAAACTTATTTTTCCACAACTGAAGTGTGGTACTATCATAATGTAATTGGTTATTCCTTGCAAAGCCGAGTATATTTAGTGGACAATCAATAAGAATGGGATGAGAGTGGTTACGTCAGTGTCACCAGCAGTAGCAGCAACAGAATGAGCACCCTCCATCTCATCATCCTCCTCGAGAAAGACAGCACGCTAAAGATAGCAAACATGTTGTGCATGAGGATAATACATAAGTTCATTATGGAGATATCAATGAATTTATCTATTTCCAGATACTAACCTGAACTGGATCCATATCAGCTGTTTGTTTATAAAACCTATCAAAATAAGATCCCTCAACTGCAAAGAAGAAAGGAATCAATAAACCTTGCTACAGGTCAAAGTAGCCAGAATCCAAACCTAAAGTAGCCATGTGATACGTTCGTGTTTAAGCTTGTTAAATAGGTGCATGACATCTAAAAAAAGGTCAGGGGTAAACACTAAATAGAATAAACTATTGGAGCAACTCTAAAGCAACCAAATGCATATATATTAGCAGATGCGTTTAATGTGCTAGAAAGTTAGATCGGGATATGAACTATTGAGTTGGGTATATGCTGAAAATCATGTGAAATAGTCATAAAACTCATTACTCCCTCCGATCGATATTACTTTGTCGCTGAAATTGATGTATCTAGACGTATTTCAGTGCTAGATACATCCGTTTGAGCGACAAGTAATATGGATCGGAGGAAGTACTATTTCTTCTTTTACATTTGCTGATCATCTACTCTCAGTTCTCAACACAGTCAAGCCACTTTCACTACATCCTATGTAACTTTTTGCCCATTTTAGTAAAAGCAGCAGAACGGGGGATGCTTTGAAGTTCAAAAACCAGGTGCAACTAATTTATATTATGACCAAACCAAGCAGAGTGTTGGATGCTTGCCATATTGTTTGGGACTACTTGAAAAAATATTGAATCACTGAGAAAGCATCACTTGATTAAAGTTTTTCTGTCTATTGGATTGTTGCTAACTGGCAGCTTTCCTTCTGTGCAATAGTAGCCCATAGAATGCAGCGCATTATCTAAGTGTAATGAAAAGTCGCAACAATTACCCAGCTTGATGTCGGATGCAGCATTCCCTATTGCATGAATAACACCAACTGTTCCACAAGCGTTGCCAACAGTCTGTTTTGTAAAGTACACCTTCTTGCTTGAATCCTACATACCAAGTTAAAGTTATTGGATTAGAAAGGTAAACCTTATCTGCATACACCCCACCACTTGATAATATTTTTCCCACCAAAACAGATCTAAATATTTGAACATGTGCTCAAGTTCCAGTGACCTGCAAACTAATGTTCAGTTTGACATCATGCACAAGTGAAATAAAAGAGAATTTGGATCTATCTACTGTTTACTGGCACTCTCAACATGCAGGATAGATCAAGAAAATAATACAGGCAAGACCCTATAAAGAGGAATCAAGGGTGAAACATTGTTTACTGAATAACATGCTGAAAAATGCAATATAGACAGGGTATCAAAAAGCCTCCGGTGACGTGAAATATGATTGGCAGAATAAAGGCTTGATTTGTGGTTGCTGAACTGTTAAGTGTTGTGCTTATTTAACAATCCGTTGTAGAAAATTAGCCACAAAAGCAGACAAAAGAGGGTCAAACAGACACTAAAATAAGTAAAACCACAAAGCGAGACAAAAAGATTATGGTAATCCACAACAATGCCAAACATGGCCAAGATCTGTTGTGTTTGATTATGCATTCTCTCTCTGAAGGCTATGGTGCAAAACTAAGCAACAGTACACACAGGTGACCAACATAGCAATCATTGTAGCTTGGATAAATGTCATGCCACACTTCGTATATGTGGTAAGTTGGCAAGTTACCAAATATTAGTAAGGCACAATGCACACAGGCTCAAAAGAATAATATCCTTATCCTAATCTGTTGTAGCACATCTAACTCGAGTATGGCAAACAAAGTGTTTTCAACCTAAAATGCCTATAATTTATGTGATTGCAGAATAACTAGGATAATGGCTTGATTAAATTGTAAAGTCAACATATACATTATACAACTCAGAACAATAGTCCGTATGGTTGCACTCAAAGAATTTATAATTCAACCCATAACAAAAACTAAGCACTCAGTTCCATCCAAAATAATCTCTAAAGCAGGCCACTTATGCTTTGGTTGAGCACACATGATCCAGATTTCAGATTACAGATTTCATTGTCATACACTTATACCTGTAATATCAACGACAGAATAATGTGCCAGACTGTGGGTAGAGGGAAAGATCACAACTCAACAAGGAAAAAAAATCATAAACAACAACTGTTTGGTAAAATAGAAACAATAATTACCAAGATCAACATTTTTCTGGACCTCTGCAACAGTACAACATAAAAGAAGAAGGCATTGTCATGATGTTGTAACACGACATTGTACAAGAAACATTCGCACCGTGGAACCAAGACTCTATTTCAGACAGCAGAGGTATAATAACCCCACAGAGATATTTAACCAAAAAAAGCAAAAATATAATGTCCCCGCTTTCTGTGAAAAACACCTGGTTAACAAAAGAACCTACCTCAAAGTTGGAAGGTATGCTAGGAAGACAGTTAAATTAGACCTTCTCTACGACTCTACATAGGCACCGATCTAGGGTTAAACGAGCACAACGTTGCTGAAGCATTCAGTCGAACACAGTAGGTGCGCTATGGAGGAACAAAAGGTAAACAGAACAACACAGCCGTACCTTGCCCCCTGCCGTAGAGGTGGCAGAAGCATCGTATTCCTCCACCTTCTCATCCTGCTCGCCCCGGAAAGCAACAAACCCATCACAATTTCACATCGCATAATCGAACGCGAAGAAGACCTCTCGAGGGAGATCACGAGGAATTTTACCAGGGAGGTGAGCGGGTAGAGGAAGATGACGGCGAGGACGGGCTGGGGCACCATGGCGAGCAGCTCGTCGTCGAGGCCGTAGACGTCGCAGAACTGCGCCTCCCCCTCGGTGACTCCCAGTCCCCAGATGAACTGCGACCATCAGCGCCGCCCCGCGGCGGAAGCGCCGTCTGTGAGCGAGAGCGCGCCCGAAACGAAAAGGAAGCAAAACCCTAGCACCGGGGTGGGGCGACGGGGGAGGAGGTCGTGCTCACCTGGTTCATGACGTCGGGGTTGGCCTCGAGCGGGATCCATCGCTTCCCCATCTTCTCTCGGCGCGCGTAGGAAGAAGAGAGAGGAGAGGAGAGGAGAGGCGAGGCGGGGCGGGGCGGCGCGTGGGCAGATTGGTGTGCGCTGCGCGGCGAAGCGGGGGCGCAGGTGGCGTGTGTTGACTGTGGTACAGCAGCAACTTCCTTGGAGTCCGAGCACATCTACTCGTGGGCGGTGGATCCAATATGACGCCGGCTGAAGCTAGAGGCGAAATGTGTTTGATTCTGCGTTCTGGCTTCCTTTTGTTTTCGTTCGTGAGCAGAAGCTAGTTTTCTTGTGTGCGTTTTTCTTGGGATTTTTCCTTTTTCTTTTTCGGATTTGTTTTTTCTTATTTTTTATCGTTTCTTTTTCAAATACACACTGAAATTTTATTAGTACGCAGCAAACATTATTTAAATACACACTAAACCTTTTTATATATACAATGAAGATTTTTTGTTGTATACATTGAGCATTTTCAGTATATGATGAACTTTTAAATTATATGATGACATTTTTTAGTACACACGAAGCATTTTTAAATATATGGTGAACTTTTTATATATACATTGAACTTTTTTATGTAAACACATACTGGATTTTCTGAATTGTTTTCATTTTTAATAGGTTTTCTAATATTTAGCTCCATTAAATCAACAACCATCTTTCTTGCAAAAAAGGTAAGTAAAAAACCAAAGAGAAAAGAAACATTTGTGCTAGAGTGGGCTGGCCCGTTTGTCATGCTTTCAGGCGTAGCCTTGCCTGTTTGACACCCACAAACGTCATACATGAGGTCTCCTCGTGGGCGTAGGTGGCCGACAGGGTACCCCACCCATAAATGGGCCTTGCACGAACCGGCACATGGAGGCCCATTTATAAGCGGGACAGGTCGTGCCGGCACACGGGACTCGCCTTCGGGTACGGACATGGCTCATTAACTGGAAATGTCGACCTAGGCCCACGGGGCACTTTTGGGCCATGGGCTTTCTCAAACTAATTACTTTGAAAATTTCAAAAAATAATGAAAAACTAGAAGAAAAAACAAACAAACAAATCTATAAAATGAGGAAACATGTCATATGGGATAAATACTGAGCTTTATTAGTAGCTGACTCATTAAAATGTTCCATGTCTGGAAAGGAAAAGGAGTACAAAGCTTGCTCTAAATTACAATAGGAGGAGAGAAAAAATAAAGAATTAGAAATTACAAAGACTACAACTATTCTTACGGTTCTTCTTCGTTAATGACAAGATTTTGGAACGTGCCAACGTGGATGCCAGCTCTATGTTATCTGCAGCATGTTGGGCTCTCATTCTCGCTAGTTCTCCATCGTTCACGATAATTAGTGTTTTCATCAAATCTGGGGTGAGATTGGTTCTTCTCTCCTCAAGTATTCTTCCAGCTTGACTGAAAACAGACTCCGGGGATACCGGTAAGACGGGTATTGATAACACATCACATGTTAATATGGAAAGCACCTGATATGTAAGCTTGTGGTTACGCCAGCACTGTAGTATGTTGGACTCAACATCATTAGTAAAGCTGATTTTGTTGTTGTTGAGATAGTTCGCTAACCCCCCGCCATGTGAAAGCGCAACCGATTTGCTGCTCATGTGTAACAATTCTTTGTATGACATATGATGGTCACTACCATACTTTTGTGTGACACATGAAGCCCCCTCCTTCCCCGAAATATGCACTTATCTAGGTCTTCCCATTCTAATTGTTGGACACATTATTGAATGTGACCGCATAGAGTGGCTTGGCGAGTAGATTGTCGCATGATTTAGTATGCAATACTTGTACATATGTTCATTAGTATCAATTAATGAGAATAGTCTAGGGTTGATACACTTAATGAGTTTCTTTAACTGTGCAACAAATACTTCCTTGTCTCCATGGATAATTTTGATGCATGTCTTGTTGGGGAACGTAGTAATTTCAAAAAAAATCCTACGCACACGCAAAATCATGGTGATGCATAGCAATGAGAGGGGAGAGTGTTGTCCACGTACCCTCGTAGACCGAAAGCGGAAGCGTTAGCACAACGCAGTTGATGTAGTCGTACGTCTTCATGATCCGACCAATCAAGTACCGAACGCACGGCACATCCGAGTTCAGCACACGTTCAGCCCGATGACGTCCCTCGAACTCCGATCCAGCCGAGCTTTGAGGGAGAGTTTCGTCAGCACGACGGCGTGGTGATGATGATGATGTTCTACCGACGCAGGGCTTCGCCTAAGCGCCGCTACAGTATTATCGAGGTGGACTATGGTGGAGGGGGCACCGCACACGGCTAAAAGATCAAACGATCAATTGTTGTGTCTCTAGGGTGCCCCCCTGCCCCCGTATATAAAGGAGCAAGGGGGGAGGTGCGGCCGGCCAGGAGGGGCGCGCCAGGTGGAGTCCTACTCCCACCGGGAGTAGGACTCCCTCCCTTTTCCAAGTTGGATTAGGAGTGGAGGGGGAAAGAGGAGGGAGAGAGGAAGGAAAGGGGGGCGCCGCCCCCCTCTCCTTGTCCTATTCGGACTAGGGGGGAGGGGCGCGCGGCCCTGCCCTGGCCGCCTCTCCTCTTCTCCACAAAGGCCCGCTATGGCCCATTAAGCCCCCGGGGGGTTCCGGTAAAATCCCGATTTCACCCGGAACAGATATCCAAATATAGGCTCGACCATTTTGAGACTCCTCGTCATGTCCGTGATCACATCCGGGACTCCGAACAACCTTCGGTACATCAATACACATAAACTCATAATATAACCGTCATCGAACTTTAAGCGTGCGGACCCTACGGGTTCGAGAACTATGTAGACATGACCGAGACACGTCTCCGGTCAATAACCAATAGCGGAACCTGGATGCTCATATTGGCTCCCACATATTCTACGAAGATCTTTATCGGTTAAACCGCATAACAACATACGTTGTTCCCTTTGTCATCGGTATGTTACTTGCCCGAGATTCGATCATCGGTATCTCAATACCTAGTTCAATCTCGTTACCGGCAAGTCTCTTTACTCGTTCCGTAATACATCATCCCGCAACTAACTCATTAGTTACAATGCTTGCAAGGCTTATAGTGATGTGCATTACCGAGTGGGCCCAGAGATACCTCTCTGACAATCGGAGTGACAAATCCTATTCTCGAAATACGCCAACCCAACAAGTACCTTCGGAGACACCTGTAGAGCACCTTTATAATCACCCAGTTACGTTGTGACGTTTGGTGGCACACAAAGTGTTCCTCCGGTAAACGGGAGTTGCATAATCTCATAGTCATAGGAACATGTATAAGTCATGAAGAAAGCAATAGCAACAAACTAAACGATCAAGTGCTAAGCTAACGGAATGGGTCAAGTCAATCACATCATTCTCCTAATGATGTGATCCCGTTAATCAAATGACAACTCATGTCTATGGTTAGGAAACATAACCATCTTTGATCAACGAGCTAGTCAAGTAGAGGCATACTAGTGACACTCTGTTTGTCTATGTATTCACACATGTATTATGTTTCCGGTTAATATAATTCTAGCATGAATAATAAACATTTATCATGATATAAGGAAATAAATAATAACTTTATTATTGCCTCCAGGGCATATTTCTTTCAGTCTCCCACTTGCACTAGAGTCAATACTCTAGTTCACATCGCCATGTGATTTAATACCAATAGTTCACATCACCATGTGATTAACACCCATAGTTCACATCGACATGTGACCAACACCCAAAGGGTTTACTAGAGTCAATAATCTAGTTCACATCGCTATGTGATTAACACCCAAAGAGTACTAAGGTGTGATCATGTTTTGCTTGTGAGAGAAGTTTAGTCAACGGGTCTGCCACATTCAGATCCGTAAGTATTTTGCAAATTTCTATGTCAACAATGCTCTGCACAGAGCTACTCTAGCTAATTGCTCCCACTTTCAATATGTATCCAGATTGAGACTTAGAGTCATCTGGATCAGTGTCAAAATTTGCATCGACGTAACCCTTTACGACGAACCTTTTTGTCACCTCCATAATCGAGAAACATATCCTTATTCCACTAAGGATAATTTTGACCACTGTCCAGTGATCTACTCCTAGATCACTATTGTACTCCCTTGCCAAAATCAGTGTAGGGTATACAATAGATCTGGTACACAGCATGGCATATTTTATAGAACCTATGGCCAAGGTATAGAGAATGACTTTCATTCTCTTTCTATCTTCTGCCGTGGTCGGGCTTTGAGTCTTACTCAGTTTCACACCTTGTAACACAGGCAAGAACTCTTCCTTTGACTGTTCCATTTTGAACTACTTCAAAATCTTGTCAAGGTATGTACTCATTCAAAAACTTATCAAGCGTCTTGATCTATCTCTATAGATCTTGATGCACAATATGTAAGCAGCTTCACCGAGGTCTTTCTTTGAAAAACTCCTTTCAAACACTCCTTTATGCTTTGCAGAATAATTCTACATTATCTCTGATCAACAATATGTCATTCACATATACTTATCAGAAATGTTGTAGTGCTCCCACTCACTTTCTTGTAAATACAGGCTTCACCGCAAGTCTGTATAAAACTATATGCTTTGATTAACTTATCAAAGCGTATATTCCAACTCTGAGATGCTTGCACCAGTCCATAGATGGATCGCTGGAGCTTGCATATTTTGTTAGCACCTTTAGGATTGACAAAACCTTCTGGTTGCATCATATACAACTCTTCTTTAATAAATCCATTAAGGAATTTAGTTTTGTTTATCCATTTGCCAGATTTCATAAAATGCGGCAATTGCTAACATGATTCGGGTAGACTTAAGCATAGATACGAGTGAGAAACTCTCATCGTAGTCAACACCTAGAACTTGTCGAAAACCTTTTGCGACAATTCTAGCTTTGTAGATAGTAACACTACTATCAGCGTCCGTCTTCCTCTTAAAGATCCATTTAATCTCAATGGCTCGCCGATCATTGGGCAAGTCAATCAAAGTCCATACTTTGTTCTCATACATGGATCTCATCTCAGATTTCATGGCCTCAAGCCATTTCGCGAAATCTGGGCTCATCATCGCTTCCTCATAGTTCGTAGGTTCGTCATGGTCAAGTAACATGACCTCCAGGACAGGATTACCGTACCACTCTGGTGCGGATCTCACTCTGGTTTACCTACGAGATTCGGTAGTAACTTGATCTGAAGTTACATGATCATCATCATTAGCTTCCTCACTAATTGGTGTATGCATCACTGGAACTGATTTCAGTGATGAGCTACTTTCCAATTCGAGAGAAGGTACAATTACCTCATCAAGTTCTACTTTCCTCCCACTCACTTCTTTCGAGAGAAACTCCTTCTTTAGAAAAGATCCACTCTCAGCAACAAAGATCATGCCTTCGGATTTGTGATAGAAGGTGTACCCAATAGTTTCTTTTTGGGTATCCTATGAAGACGCACTTCTCCGATTTGGGTTTGAGCTTATCATGTTGAAACTTTTTCACATAAGCATCACAGCCCCAAACTTTAAGAAACAACAGCTTAGGTTTATTGCTAAACCATAGTTCATACGGTGTCGTCTCAACGAATTTAGATGGTGCCCTATTTAACGTGAATGCAGCTGTCTCTAATGCATAGTCCCATAACGATAGTGGTAAATCGGTAAGAGACATCATAGATCGCACCATATCTAATAAAGTACAGTTATGACGTTCGGACACACCATTACACTGTGGTGTTCCAGGTGGCGTGAGTAGTGAAACTATTTCACATTGTTTAACTGAAGGCCAAACTCGTAACTCAAATATTTTACCTCTGCGATCATATCGTAGAAACTTTTTTTTTCTTGTTACGATGATTCTCCACTTCACTCTGAAATTCTTTGAACTTTTCAAATGTTTCAGACTTGTGTTTCATCAAGTAGATATACCCATATCTGCTCAAATCATCTGTGAAGGTCAGAAAATAATGATACCCGCCGCGAGCCTCAACACTCATCGGATTGCATACATCAGTATGTATTATTTCCAATAAGTCAGTTGCTTGCTCCATTGTTCCGGAGAATGGAGTTTTAGTCATCTTGCCCATAAGGCATGGTTCGCAAGCATCAAGTGATTCCAAAATTCCATCAGCATGGAGTTTCTTCATGCGCTTTACACCAATATGACCTAAACGGCAGTGCCACAAATAAGTTGCACTATCATTATTAACTTTGCATCTTTTGGCTTCAATATTATGAATATGTGTATCACTACGATCGAGATCCAACAAACCATTTTCCTTGGGCGTATGACCATAGAAGGTTTTATTCATGTAAACAGAACAACAATTATTCTCTAACTTAAATGAATAACCATATTGCAATAAACATGATCAAATCATATTCATGCTCAACGCAAACACCAAATAACACTCATTTAGGTTCAACACTAATCCCGAAAGTATAAGGAGTGTGCGATGATGATCATATCAATCTTGGAACTACTTCCAACACACATCGTCACCTCGCCCTTAACTAGTTTCTGTTCATTCTGCAACTCCCGTTTCGAGTTACTACTCTTAGCAACTGAACCAGTATCAAATACCGAGGGATTGCTATAAACACTAGTAAAGTACACATCAATAACATGTATATCAAATATAACTTTGTTCACTTTGCCATCCTTCTTATCCACCAAATACTTGGGGCAGTTCCGCTTCCAGTGACCAGTCCCTTTGCAGTAGAAGCACTCAGTCTCAGGCTTAGGTCCAGACTTGGGCTTCTTCACTTGAGCAGCAACTTGCTTGTCGTTCTTCTTGAAGTTCCCCTTCTTCCCTTTGCCCTTTTCTTGAAACTAGTGGTCTTGTTAACCATCAACACTTGATGTTTTTCTTGATTTCTACCTTCGTCGATTTCAGCATCACGAAGAGCTTGGGAATTACTTTCGTCATCCCTTGCATATTATAGTTCATCACGAAGTTCCACTAACTTGGTGATGGTGACTAGAGAATTCTGTCAATCACTATTTTATCTGGAAGATTAACTCCCACTTGATTCAAGCGATTGTAGTACCCAGACAATCTGAGCACATGCTCACTGCTTGAGCTATTCTCGTCCATCTTTTAGATATAGAACTTGTTGGAGACTTCATATCTCTCAACTCGGGTATTTGCTTGAAATATTAACTTAAACTCCTGGAACATCTCATACGGTCCATGACGTTCAAAACGTCTTTGAAGTCCCGATTCTAAGCCGTTAAGCATGGTGCACTAAACTATCAAGTAGTCATCATATTGAGCTAGCCAAACGTTCATAACGTCTGCATCTGCTCCTGCAATAGGTCTATCACCTAGCGGTGCATCAAGGACATAATTCTTCTATGCAGCAATGAGGATAAACCTCAGATCACGGATCCAATCCGCATCATTGCTACTAACATCTTTCAACTTAGTTTTCTCTAGGAACATATATAAAACATAGGGAAGCAACAACGCAAGCTATTGATCTACAACATAGATATGCTAATACTACCAAGACTAAGTTCATGATAAATTAAAGTTCAATTAATCATATTACTTAAGAACTCCCACTTAGATAGACATCCCTCTAATCCTCTAAGTGATCACGTGATCCAAATCAACTAAACCATGTCCGATCATCACGTGAGATGGAGTAGTTTCAATGGTGAACATCACTATGTTGATCATATCTACCATATGATTCACGCTCGACCTTTCGGCCTCAGTGTTCCGAGGCAATATCTGTTATATGCTAGGCTCGTCAAGTTTAACCTTAGTATTCCGCGTGTGCAACTGTTTTGCACCCGTTGTATTTGAACGTAGAGCCTATCACACCCGATCATCACGTGGTGTCTCAGCACGAAGAACTTTCGCAATGGTGCATACTCAGGGAGAACACTTATACTTTGATAATTTAGTGAGGGATCATCTTATAATGCTACCGTCAATCAAAGCAAGATAAGATGCATAAAAGATAAACATCACATGCAATCAATATAAGTGATATGATATGGCCATCATCATCTTGTGCTTGTGATCTCCATCTCTGAAGCACCGTCATGACCACCATCGTCACCGGCGCGACACCTTGATCTTCATCGTTGCATCGTTGTCGTCTTGCCAATCTTATGCTTCTACGACTATCGCTACCGCTTAGTGATAAAGTAAAGCATTATAGGGCGATTGCATTGCATACAATAAAGCGACAACCATATGGCTCCTGCCAGTTGCCGATAACTCGGTTACAAAACATGATCATCTCATACAATAAAATTTAGCATCATGTCTTGACCATATCACATCACAACATGCCCTGCAAAAACAAGTTAGACGTCCTCTACTTTGTTGTTGCAAATTTTATGTGGCCGCTACGGGCTTAGCAAGAACCGTTCTTACCTACGCATCAAAACCACAACGATAGTTTGTCAAGTTGGTGCTGTTTTAACCTTCACAAGGACCGGGCGTAGCCACACTCGGTTCAACTAAAGTTGGAGAAACTGACACCCGCCAGCCACCTGTGTGCAAAGCACGTCGGTTGAACCAGTCTCGCATAAGCGTACGCGAAATGTCGGTCCGGGCCGCTTCATCCAACAATACCGCCGAACCAAAGTATGACATGCTGGTAAGCAGTATGACTTATATCGCCCACAACTCACTTGTGTTCTACTCGTGCATATGACATCTACGCATAAAACCTGGCTCTGATGCCACTGTTGGGGAACATAGTAATTTCAAGAAATTTCCTACGCACACGCAAAATCATGGTGATGCATAGCAACGAGAGGGGAGAGTGTTGTCCACGTACCCTCGTAGACCGAAAGCGGAAGCGTTAGCACAACGCGGTTGATGTAGTCGTACGTCTTCACGATCCGACCGATCAAGTACCGAACGCACGGCACCTCCGAGTTCAGCACACGTTCAGCCCGATGACGTCCCTCGAACTCCGATCCAGCCAAGCTTTGAGGGAGAGTTTCGTCAGCACGACGGCGTGGTGACGATGATGATGTTCTACCGACGCAGGGCTTCCCCTAAGCACCACTACAGTATTATCGAGGTGGACTATGGTGGAGGGGGGCACCGCACACGGCTAAAAGATCAAACGATCAATTGTTGTGTCTCTAGGGTGCCCACCTGCCCCCGTATATAAAGGAGCAAGGGGGAGAGGTGCGGCCGGCCAGGAGGGGCGCGCCAGGTGGAGTCCTACTCCCACCGAGAGTAGGACTCCCTCCCTTTTCCTAGTTGGATTAGGAGTGGAGGGGGAAAGAGGAGGGAGAGAGGAAGGAAAGGGGGGCGCCGCATATGAGCATTTTCAGTATATGATGAACTTCTAAATTATATGATGACATTTTTTAGTACACACGAAGCATTTTTAAATATATGGTGAACTTTTTATATATACATTGAACTTTTTTATGTAAACACATACTGGATTTTCTGAATTGTTTTCATTTTTAATAGGTTTTCTAATATTTAGCTCCATTAAATCAACAACCATCTTTCTTGCAAAAAAGGTAAGTAAAAAACCAAAGAGAAAAGAAACATTTGTGCTAGAGTGGGCTGGCCCGTTTGTCATGCTTTCAGGCGTAGCCTTGCCTGTTTGACACCCACAAACGTCATACATGAGGTCTCCTCGTGGGCCTAGGTGGCCGACAGGGTACCCCACCCATAAATGGGCCTTGCACGAACCGGCACATGGAGGCCCATTTATAAGCGGGACGGGTCGTGCCGGCACACGGGACTCGCCTTCGGGTACGGACATGGCTCATTAACTGGAAATGTCGACCTAGGCCCACGGGGCACTTTTGGGCCATGGGCTTTCTCAAACTAATTACTTTGAAAATTTCAAAAAATAATGAAAAACTAGAAGAAAAAACAAACAAACAAATCTATAAAATGAGGAAACATGTCATATGGGATAAATACTGAGCTTTATTAGTAGCTGACTCATTAAAATGTTCCATGTCTGGAAAGGAAAAGGAGTACAAAGCTTGCTCTAAATTACAATAGGAGGAGAGAAAAAATAAAGAATTAGAAATTACAAAGACTACAACTATTCTTACGGTTCTTCTTCGTTAATGACAAGATTTTGGAACATGCCAACGTGGATGCCAGCTCTATGTTATCTGCAGCATGTTGGGCTCTCATTCTCGCTAGTTCTCCATCGTTCACGATAATTAGTGTTTTCATCAAATCTGGGGTGAGATTGGTTCTTCTCTCCTCAAGTATTCTTCCAGCTTGACTGAAAACAGACTCCGGGGATACCGGTAAGACGGGTATTGATAACACATCACATGTTAATATGGAAAGCACCTGATATGTAAGCTTGTGGTTACGCCAGCACTGTAGTATGTTGGACTCAACATCATTAGTAAAGCTGATTTTGTTGTTGTTGAGATAGTTCGCTAACCCCCCGCCATGTGAAAGCGCAACCGATTTGCTGCTCATGTGTAACAATTCTTTGTATGACATATGATGGTCACTACCATACTTTTGTGTGACACATGAAGCCCCCTCCTTCCCCGAAATATGCACTTATCTAGGTCTTCCCATTCTAATTGTTGGACACATTATTGAATGTGACCGCATAGAGTGGCTTGGCGAGTAGATTGTCGCATGATTTAGTATGCAATACTTGTACATATGTTCATTAGTATCAATTAATGAGAATAGTCTAGGGTTGATACACTTAATGAGTTTCTTTAACTGTGCAACAAATACTTCCTTGTCTCCATGGATAATTTTGATGCATGTCTTGTTGGGGAACGTAGTAATTTCAAAAAAAATCCTACGCACACGCAAAATCATGGTGATGCATAGCAATGAGAGGGGAGAGTGTTGTCCACGTACCCTCGTAGACCGAAAGCGGAAGCGTTAGCACAACGCAGTTGATGTAGTCGTACGTCTTCATGATCCGACCAATCAAGTACCGAACGCACGGCACATCCGAGTTCAGCACACGTTCAGCCCGATGACGTCCCTCGAACTCCGATCCAGCCGAGCTTTGAGGGAGAGTTTCGTCAGCACGACGGCGTGGTGATGATGATGATGTTCTACCGACGCAGGGCTTCGCCTAAGCGCCGCTACAGTATTATCGAGGTGGACTATGGTGGAGGGGGCACCGCACACGGCTAAAAGATCAAACGATCAATTGTTGTGTCTCTAGGGTGCCCCCCTGCCCCCGTATATAAAGGAGCAAGGGGGGAGGTGCGGCCGGCCAGGAGGGGCGCGCCAGGTGGAGTCCTACTCCCACCGGGAGTAGGACTCCCTCCCTTTTCCAAGTTGGATTAGGAGTGGAGGGGGAAAGAGGAGGGAGAGAGGAAGGAAAGGGGGGCGCCGCCCCCCTCTCCTTGTCCTATTCGGACTAGGGGGGAGGGGCGCGCGGCCCTGCCCTGGCCGCCTCTCCTCTTCTCCACAAAGGCCCACTATGGCCCATTAAGCCCCCGGGGGGTTCCGGTAACCCCTCGGTACTCCGGTAAAATCCCGATTTCACCCGGAACACTTCCGATATCCAAATATAGGCTTCCAATATATCAATCTTCATGTCTCGACCTTTTCGAGACTCCTCGTCATGTCCGTGATCACATCCGAGACTCCGAACAACCTTCGGTACATCAATACACATAAACTCATAATATAACCGTCATCGAACTTTAAGCGTGCGGACCCTACGGGTTCGAGAACTATGTAGACATGACCGAGACACGTCTCCGGTCAATAACCAATAGCGGAACCTGAATGCTCATATTGGCTCCCACATATTCTATGAAGATCTTTATCTGTCAAACCGCATAACAACATACGTTGTTCCCTTTGTCATCGGTATGTTACTTGCCCGAGATTCTATCGTCGGTATCTCAATACCTAGTTCAATCTCGTTACCGGCAAGTCTCTTTACTCGTTCCGTAATACATCATCCCGCAACTAACTCATTAGTTACAATGCTTGCAAGGCTTATAGTGATGTGCATTACCGAGTGGGCCCAGAGATACCTCTCCGACAATCGGAGTGACAAATCCTATTCTTGAAATACGCCAACCCAACAAGTACCTTCGGAGACACCTATAGAGCACCTTTATAATCACCCAGTTACGTTGTGACGTTTGGTGGCACACAAAGTGTTCCTCCGGTAAACGGGAGTTGCATAATCTCATAGTCATAGGAACATGTATAAGTCAAGAAGAAAGCAATAGCAACAAACTAAACGATCAAATGCTAAGCTAACGGAATGGGTCAAGTCAATCACATCATTCTCCTAATGATGTGATCCCATTAATCAAATGACAACTCATGTCTATGGTTAGGAAACATAACCATCTTTGATCAACGAGCTAGTCAAGTAGAGGCATACTAGTGACACTCTGTTTGTCTATGTATTCACACATGTATTATGTTTCCGGTTAATATAATTCTAGCATGAATAATAAACATTTATCATGATATAAGGAAATAAATAATAACTTTATTATTGCCTCTAGGGCATATTTCCTTCATGTCTGACACCCAACTCACATTTTGATGTCTAAAACGTGGTATGTCGTTCTCCTATGCGTAAATGTGATGCTCTTAGACCGTAGTTGACACTGTCATTTTGCGCCACAGAACAACTTTGTGGCTTTTCTAGTTCTTTATGTTTGCGTCGAAACCATGGGATCTAATTTTCACTGATTAGATTGCATAGTCTACTTGCTGAAAATACCATTTCCAATGTCGAAATGGAGCTGACATCAACTGCATGTGTACTCTAGTCAACGTGTCTCATTGGTCAATATTTTCTGAAATTCTTGAACTTTCTTATAAAATTAAACATTTTTTAAAAAATTTGAACAATCTCAAAAATTCTAAAATGTTTTTAAAATCTGCAAATATTTTTTCGCTTTGTTAGTTTTTTTAAGCATGACGTTTTTAAAATTGGTGAACATCTTTTAAAATTGAAGAATAATCGGTGAATATTTTTTCAACTCGCAAGCACCTTTTAAAGTTTATGAACTTAAAAAAATCTTGAACGCCTTGTAAATTTCATATATTCACTTCCCTTGTTTCTGAATTTTTTTTCAAAAATCAGTTGGCCCAAGAGCATGTCTCTTATATTCTTTTTTAGGCAAAGCAGAGTCTAGGCAAATCACGTCAGACACAAATAACCACTTGGGGTGGTACAATAGTGAAGGAAATATGCCCTAAAGACAATAATAAAGTTGTTATTTATATTTCCTTATATCATGATAAATGTTTATTATTCATGCTAGAATTGTATTAACCGGAAACTTAGTACATGTGTGAATACATAGACAAACAGAGTGTCCCTAGTATGCCTCTGCTAGACTAGCTCGTTAATCAAAGATGGTTAAGTTTCCTGACCATAGATATGTGTTGTCATTTGATTAACGGGATCACATCGTTAGAGAATGATTTGATGGACAAGACCCATCCGTTAGCTTAGCATTAATGATCGTTTAGTTTTATTGCTATTGCTTTCATCATGACTTATACATGTTCCTCTCACTATGAGATTATGCAACTCCCGAATACCGGAGGAACGCTTAGTGTGCTATCAAACGTCACAACGTAACTGGGTGATTATAAAGATGCTCTACAGGTGTCTCCGATGGTGTTTGTTGAGTTGGCATAGATTGAGATTAGGATTTGTCACTCCGTGTATCGGAGAGGTATCTCTGGGCCCTCTCGGTAATGCTGATCACTATAAGCCTTGCAAGCAATGTGACTAATGAGTTAGTTGCTGGATGATGCATTACAGAACGAGTAAAGAGACTTGCCGGTAACGAGATTGAACTAGGTATGATGATACCGTCGATCGAATCTCGGGCAAATAACATACCGATGACAAAGGGATCAATGTATCTTGTTATGCGGTTTGACCGATAAAGATCTTCGTAGAATATGTAGGAGCCAATATGAGCATCCAGGTTCCGCTATTGGTTATTGACCGGAGATGTGTCTCGGTCATGTCTACATAGTTCTCGAACCCGTAGGGTCCGCACGCTTAACGTTCGATGATGATTTGTATTATGAGTTATGTGTTTTGATGACCGAAGATTGTTCGGAGTACCAGATGAGATCACGTACATGACGAGGAGTCTCAAAATGGTCGAGACATAAAGAATGATATATTGGACGATGTTATTCGGACACTGGATGAGTTCCGAGGGGTACCGGATGACTATCGGAGTGCCGGGGGGTTATCGGAGCCCCTGGGGGAACTAATGGGCTTTCAGGGGCCTTAGGGGAGAGAGGGGAAGGGCCACAAGGGCAGGCCGCGCGCCCCCCATGGGCTAGTCCGAATTGGACTAGGGAGGGGGCGGCGCCCCCCTCTTTCCTTCTCCTTCTCCTTCTCTCCCTCTCCTTCCTTCCCCCTCTCCCCCTTTTGGTGGAATCCTACTAGGACTAGGAGTCCTAGTAGGACTCCCCTCTTGGGCGAGCCCTAGGGGCCGGCCGGCCCTCCCCTCCTCCCTCCTTTATATACGTGGGGAGGGGGGCACCCTAGAACACACAAGTTGATCTTTTAGCCGTGTGCGGTGCCTCCCTCCATAGTTACACACCTCGGTCATATCGTCGTAGTGCTTAGGCGAAGCCCCGCGCCAGTAACTTCATCATCACTGTCATCACACCGTCGTGCTGACGAAACTCTCCCTCGGCCTCAACTGGATCAATAGTTCGAGGGACGTCACCGAGCTGAACGTGTGCTGATCGCGGAGGTGCCGTACGTTCGGTACTTGGATCGGTTGGATCGCGAAGACGTTCGACTACATCAACCGCGTTACTAAACGCTTCCACTTTCGATCAACGAGGGTACGTGGACACACTCTCCCCGCTCATTGCTATGCTTCTCCTAGATAGATCTTGCGTGAGCGTAGGATTTTTTTTAAATACTACGTTCCCCAACAGTGGTATCCGAGCCAGGTCTATGCGTAAATGTTATATGCACGAGTAGAACACGGAGAGTTGTGGGCGATAATAGTCATACTGCTTACCAGCAATGTCTTACTTTGATTCGGCGGCATTGTTGGATGAAGCGGCCCAGACCGACATTACTTGACTGTGTTCATGAGACTGGTTCTACCGACGTGCTTCACACACAGGTGGCTAGTGGGTGTCTGTTTCTCCAACTTTAGTTGAATCGAGTTTGACATGCCCGGTCCTTGTTGAAGGTTAAAACAACACACTTGATGAAAAATCGTTGTGGTTTTGATGCGTAGGTAAGAACGGTTCTTGCTAGAAGCCCGTAGCAGCCAGGTAAAACTTGCAACAACAAAGTAGAGGACGTCTAACTTATTTTTGCAGGGCTTGCTGTGATGTGATATGGTCAAGACATGATGATATATAAATTGTTGTATGAGATGATCATGTTTTGTAGAAGTTATCGGCAACTGGCAGGAGCCATATGGTTGTCGCTTTATTGTATGAAATGCAATCGCCATGTAATTGCTTTACTTTATCACTAAGTGGTAGCGATAGTCGTAGAAGCAATAGTTGGCGAAACGACAATGATGCTTCGATGGAGATCAAGGTGTCAAGCCGGCGACGATGGTGATCATGAAGGTGCTTTGTAGATGGAGATCAAAGGCACAAGATGATGATGGCCATATCATATCACTTATTTGATTGCATGTGATGTTTATCTGTTATGCATCTTATTTTTCTTAGTTCGGTGGTAGCATTATAAGATGATCTCTCACTAAATTTCAAGGTATAAGTTTTCTCCCTGAGTATGCACCATTGCTACAGTTCGTTGTGCCGAGACACCACGTGATGATCGCGTGTGATAAGCTCTATGTTCACATACAACGGGTGCAAGCCAGTTTTGCACACGCAGAATACTCGGGTTAAACTTGACGAGCCTAGCATATGCAGATATGGCCTCGGAACACTGAGACCGAAAGGTCGAGCGTGAATCATATAGTAGATATGATCAACATAGTGATGTTCACCATTGAAAACTACTCCATCTCACGTGATGATCAGACATGGTTTAGTTGAAATGGATCACGTGATCACTTAGATGACTAGAGGGATGTCTATCTAAGTGGGAGTTCTTAAGTAATATGATTAATTGAACAAAAAATTATCATGAACTTAGTACCTGATAGTATTTTGCTTGTCTATGTTGTTGTAGATAAAATGCACGTGTTACTGTTCCTTTGAATTTTAATGCGTTCCTAGAGAAAGCTAAGTTGAAAGATGATGGTAGCAACTACACGGACTGGGTCCGTAACTTGAGGATTATCCTCATTGCTGCACAGAAGAATTACGTCCTAGAAGCACCGCTAGGTGCAAGACCCGCTGCAGGAGCAACACCAGACGTTCTGAACGCCTGGCAGAGCAAAGCTGATGACTACTCGATAGTTCAGTGTGCCATGCTTTACGGCTTTGAACCAGGACTTCAACGACGTTTTGAACGTCATGGAGCATATGAGATGTTCCAGGAGTTGAAGTTAATATTTCAAGAAAATGCCCGGATTGAGAGATATGAAGTCTCCAATAAGTTCTATAGCTGCAAAATGGAGGAGAATAGTTCTGTCAGTGAACATATACTCAGAATGTCTAGGTACCACAACCACTTGACTCAACTGGGAGTTAATCTTCCGGTTGATAGTGTCATTGACAGAGTTCTTCAATCACTGCCACAAAGCTACAAAAGCTTTGTGATGAACTATAATATGCAAGGGATGGATAAGACAATTCCCGAGGTCTTCGCGATGCTAAAGGCTGCGGAGGTAGAAATCAAGAAGGAGCATCAAGTGTTGATGGTTAACAAGACCACTAGTTTTAAGAAAATGGGCAAAGGGAAGCTAGAAGGGGAACTTAAAGAAGAACGGCAAGCAAGTTGCTGCTCAAGTGAAGAAGCCCAAGTCTGGACCTAACCCTGAGACTGAGTGCTTCTACTGCAAAGGGACTGGTCACTGGAAGCGGAACTGCCCCAAGTATTTGGCGGATAAGAAGGATGGCAAAGTGAAAGGTATATTTGATATACATGTTATTGGTGTGTACCTTACTAATGCTCGTAGTAGCGCCTGGGTATTTGATACTGGTTCTGTTGCTCATATTTGCAACTCGAAACAGGGGCTACGGATTAAGCGAAGATTGGCTAAGGACGAGGTGACGATGCGCGTGGGAAATGGTTCCAAAGTCGATGTGATCGCTGTCGGCACGCTACCTCTACATCTACCTTCAGGATTAGTTTTAGACCTGAATAATTGTTATTTGGTGCCAGCGTTAAGCATGAACATTATATCTGGATCTTGTTTGATGCAAGACGGTTATTCATTTAAATCAAAGAATAATGGTTGTTCTATTTATATGAGTAATATCTTTTATGGTCATGCACCCTTGATGAGTGGTCTATTTTTATTGAATCCCGATAGTCGTGATACACATATTCATAGTATTGAAGCCAAAAGAGATAAGTTTAACAATGATAGTGCAACTTATTTGTGGCACTGCCATTTAGGTCATATTGGTGTAAAGCGCATGAAGAAACTCCATGCTGATGGGCTTTTGAAATCACTTGATTATGAATCACTTGATGCTTGCGAACCATGCCTCATGGGCAAGATGACTAAGACTCCATTCTCCGGAACAATGGAGCGAGCAACAGACTTGTTGGAAATAATACATATTGATGTATGCGGTCCGATGAGTGTTGAGGCTCGCGGCAGGTATCGTTATTTTCTAACCTTCACAGGTGATTTGAGGAGATATGGGTATATCTACTTGATGAAACATAAGTCTAAAACATTTGAAAAGTTCAAAGAATTTCAGAGTGAAGTGGAAAATCATCGTAACAAGAAAATAAAGTTTCTACGATCTGATCGTCGAGGTGAATATTTGAGTTATGAGTTTGGTCATCATTTGAAACAGTGCGGAATAGTTTCGCAGCTCACGCCACCTGGAACACCACAGCGCAATGGTGTGTCCGAACATCGTAACCGTACTTTATTAGATATGGTACAATCTATGATGTCTCTTACTGATTTACCGCTATCGTTTTGGGGTTATGCTTTAGAGGCGGCTGCATTCACGTTAAATAGGGCACCATCTAAATCCGTTGAGATGACACCATATGAACTTTGGTTTGGCAAGAAACCGAAGTTGACGTTTCTTAAAGTTTGGGGCTGCGATGCTTATGTGAAAAAGTTTCAACCTGATAAGCTCGAACCCAAATCGGAAAAATGTGTCTTCATAGGATACCCAAAGGAGACTGTTGGGTACACCTTCTATCACAGATCCGAAGGCAAGATATTCGTTGCTAAGAATGGATCCTTTCTAGAGAAGGAGTTTCTCTCGAAAGAAGTGAGTGGGAGGAAAGTAGAACTTGATGAGGTAATTGTACCTGCTCCCTTATTGGAAAGTAGTTCATCACAGAAATCAGTTAGAGTGATTCCTACACCAATTAGTGAGGAAGCTGATGATAATGATCATGAAACTTCTGATCAAGTTACTACCGAACCTCGTAGGTCAAGCAGAGTAAGATCTGCACCAGAGTGGTACGGTAATCTTGTTCTGGAGGTCATGTTACTTGACCATGACGAACCTATGAACTATGAGGAAGCGATGATGAGCCCAAATTCTATGAAATGGCTTGAGGCCATGAAATCTGAGATGGTGTCCATGTATGAGAACAAAGTGGGGACTTTGGTTGACTTGCCCGATGATCGGCAAGCCATAGAGAATAAATGGATTTTCAAGAAGAAGACTAACGCTGACGGTACTGTTACTGTCTACAAAGCTCGACTTGTTGCGAAAGGTTTTTGACAAGTTCAAGGAGTTGACTACAATGAGACCTTCTCACCCATAGCGATGCTTAAGTCTATCTGAATCATGTTAGCAATTGCCGCATTTTATGATTATGAAATTTGGCAAATGGATGTCAAAACTTCATTCCTTAATGGATACCTTAAAGAAGAGTTGTATATGATGCAACAAGAAGGTTTTGTCGATCCAAAAGGTGCTAACAAAGTGTGCAAGCTCCAGCGATCCATTTATGGACCGGTGCAAGCCTCTCGGAGTTGGAATATACGCTTTGATAGTGTGATCAAAGCATATGGTTTTATACAGACTTTTGGAGAAGCCTGTATTTACAAGAAAGTGAGTGGGAGCTCTGTAGCATTTCTGATATTATATGCGGATGACATATTGTTAATCGGAAATGATACTGAATTTCTGAATAGCATACAAGGATACTTGAATAAGAATTATTCAATGAAAGACCTTGGTGAAGCTGCTTACATATTGGGCATCAAGATCTATAGAGATAGATCAAGACGCTTAAGTGGACTTTCACAAAGCACATACCTTGATAAGATTTTGAAGAAGTTGAAAATGGATTAGTCAAAGAAAGGGTTCTTGCCTGTTGTAAGGGCATTTTCTACCTTAGAGTTTTGGTGATGATGACAACACACGTGTGGACTAATCGTGCGCCATAGTTTTCTCAGATACACATTGAGTGGCGCAAGACGGTTAGGCCTTCCTCTATGCGGAAAAGATCGAAGATGGAGTGTCTGAAGTTTTTATTCCTTTGGTCGTAGGATATCCGTACTATTAAGAGGGAATCCACATCGGGAGGTATTGGGTGAACCACGTCACGTACACATTCTCTGCACCCACCATATACCCTCCTTTCGAGGAGAGAGAGGTTCCCCAAAGTCCTCTGTCCTGTTCAGTTCTGCCCATGGCGGTAGTACCGCTCCATTGAGCGGTTGTACCGCTGGCCGGTAGTTCAGGTCTTACCACCACTCCAAGTACCGCTCAGGGGTGACTCCCTTCTGTACCGGGTATGGTGGTAGACCGGTGGTGGAATGGAAGTTCCGGTTTATCTTGACAAACTGGTACTACCGGTGTTCAGGGTGGTAGTACCGCCTCGGACTCCACCATCCAGGGTGAAAGAACATGCGGTGCCCCCATGTTTGGTTTTGGTAATTGATGTCAATCTCTATGGACTAATGGTTGCCTTGAGTTATATTTGAAGGATTTGTCCATAGGCATTTCTTGAAGTCCATGTGTTGGTTTCAAGGAGTTTATGTGGTGACCAAGGTGTTATTAAGGAATTATCCAAAGATTGGTCATGTGAGAGTAGAACTTATTGCAAGCATGTCTTGAAGAAGAAGATTGTGTGATCATTCATGTTTACCTTCAAGACATCATCCAAATGAAGAGAGTTGGAAAGAGTCAAGGTTCATCAAGACTAAGTCAAGAGTGAATCAAGTTGATCAACACACAAAGCGCACAAGATGTACCGAGAGGGATCAAGCGATCCCATGGTGTGGTAAGCATTGTCGATTACGCTTTGTGTACTAACCCATGATCTTCGTGAGAGTTCTTTGTGGGGTTAGGTTGCGGTGTGCAAGTTCAAGTGAAGCATCATGAAGAGATCAAATGCTTGAAGCTTGCCGTCCATTGTGGCGACAATGGACTTGTGAAGATGTTGCGGTGCGCAAGTTCAAGTGAAGCATCATGACGAGATCAAATGCTTGAAGCTTGCCGTCCATTGTGGTGACAATGGACTGGTGAAGATGTGCGGAAGAGTGGCTCACCCATAGTGGAGTACGGGGGAGCAATCAACTAGTCTTCATCGAGCCAACACAACCAAGAAAGGTGGTCCAACTTGAGGGAGTCAAGATCGTCATCATCTAGCTCAAGTGGACCATGTGCAAGGCAAAGGTTTGCTCTTGATAGGTTTTCTATTTTACCGGTCTCATGATGGTAGTTGGGAGACCGGGTTATAGGATCGATTGCCGTACTATCAAGGGGGGCTCTCGATGAGTAGCTTGATCGTATCGTTCATAGAGAGCTCAAACCATTGCATCCTTGCATCATCTTTGCCGGTTCTGGTTTGGTTCTTCTCTTTGTGAGTTTTGGAGCTTATGGTCATCTTGATGACAAGCTCGAGTTCATCGAAAACGGGGTTCACTCGCATCTTCTATGATGTTTTCGATGTTGGAGGTTATGCCGGTTCTTCTCGGTTGGAGGTTTCACTCCTCTATTTGTTGGCATACCTCCTCTATTTGGTTCTTCTCGCTGTTTTGATGCTACTCGTCTTTCTCTATCCAACAAGCTTGAGTTTGCTCAATTCGGAGCTCATATGTAGAAGTTATGGCAGTCTTGGTTTCCTAGCGGTAGTACTGCGGCCAGAGCGGCAGTACCGCTTATCACCCCAAGCGGTAGTACCGCTGTCCAAAGCGGTAGTACCGCCTATGGCCATAAGCGGTAGTACGGCTACGGTTCCGCGCTAGTACCGCCTCGATTTTGGGTCTTGCATTTTTCGTGTCGAGTTTTGCAGTAGTTGCACGGCAGTAAGGCGCGGCAGTTCCACCTATAAGCGGTAGTACCGCCCTGATGGGCGGTAGTACCGCCTATAAGCGGTAGTACCGCTCCGATCGGGCGGTAGTACCGCTACTGTTTTTTTGGTCCCGTGTTCTGCTCCTCCAGCGGTAGTACCGCTGGGGTGCGCGGTAGTACCGCTTATAAGCGGTACTACCGCCCCAAGGTTCATGTTTGGTTGCTCCTTTTCCCTGCTTCTTCCGCCAGAGCGGTAGTACCGCTCGTGGAGCGGTAGTACCGCTCGTGTGCGGGCTGAGCACACTAACGGTTGGATTTTTCCCCTTCTATAAAAGGGGGTCTTCTTCCCCATTGAACCTTATCCTTTGAGCTCGTGTTCTTCCCCCATTGTTGACCTTCTTCGAGCTTGCTAACTCTCAATCCCTCCATGGATCCTTGCTAGTTTTTGAGGGAAAAGAGAAAGGAGATCTAGATCCACATTTCCACCAATCACTTTCTCCTCTATGTGAGGGGAACCCCTTGGATCTAGATCTTGGAGTTCTTGGTGTTCTCCTTCTTGTTCTTCCTCTCATTTTCTTCCCTAGCATTAGTTGCTTCGGTGGGATTTGAGAGAGAAGGACTTGGGCACTCCGTGTGCCCTTGCCATTGCATTTGGTGCATCGGTTTGAGTTCTCCACGGTGATACGTGGAAGTTACAAGTTGAGAAGCTTATTACTCTTGGGTGCTTGGTGCCCTTGAGCTTGTTCCTCTTGGGTGCTTGGGCACCCTAGACGGTTGGTGGTGTTCGGAGCTCAATCATTGTGGTGTAAAGCTCCGGGCAAGCGTCGGGGTCTCCAATTAGGTTGTGGAGATCGCCCCGAGCAATTTGACGGGTACCGGTGACCGCCCCCAAGGGTTGCCAAAGTGTACGGGTTCGGTGACCGCCCCCAAGGGTTGCCATTTGTACGGGTTCGGTGACCGCCCTCAAGGGTCCCTTAGTGGAATCACGGCATCTTGCATTGTGCGAGGGCGTGAGGAGATTACGGTGGCCCTAGTGGCTTCTTGGGGAGCATTGTGCCTCCACACCACTCCAAACGGAGATTAGCATCCGCAAGGGTGTGAACTTCGGGATACATCGTCGTCTCCACGTGCCTCGGTTATCTCTTAACCGAACCCTTTACTTACGCACTTTACTTTGTGATAGCCATATTGTTTCTTGTCATATATCTTGCTATCACTTAGTTGTTTATCTTGCTTAGCATAAGTTGTTGGTGCACATAGGTGAGCCTAGTTGTTGTAGGTTTTGTGCTTGTCAAATTAACCGCTAGGTTTATTCCGCATTTGTTCAAGCCTAAACCGTAATTATTTTAAAGCGCCTATTCACCCCCCCTCTAGGCGACATCCACGATCTTTCATAGGGTCTGCTGGCCCAGCGGTAGCTCCGGCCTAACCACCGCTCTAACTACCGGCCTGAGGTGTAAACCTTCTGGATGAGATGCTATAGTAGAGCGGTGGTGGAGCGGTAGTTCCATTTTATTCCGATAAACTGGTACTACCGGGTGCGCCACCGGAAGTACCGCCCTGGTGCCCTAGCAGGGGTTTCCCGCATTCACCGGTTGTACCGGTGTATATTGCGGAAGTACCGCTCCTATGCATTTCTGCACATAACGGTTGGATCTGAGGGACCCTATTTAAGGAGGTGCTTCTCCCACCTCCCACCTACCTCTTGCCTCTCTCTCTCTCTCTCCTCCATTACTGCCATTAAAGCTCTCATGCCCGATCTCTCTCTAGCCACTCAAACTTGTTGATTTGCTAGGGATTGAAGGAGGAGACCTAGATCTACACTTCCACCAAAGGATATTTGATTCCCCCATACTTTCTTGTGTGGATTTTGTTACTCTTGGGTGCTTGGACGCCCTAGACGGAAGAGGTCACTTCGGAGCCACATTCCATTGTAGTGAAGCTCCGGGGTTTCGTTGGGAGCCTCCAATTAAGTTGTGGAGAGAGCCCCAACCTTGTTTGTAAAGGTCCGGTTGCCGCCTTCAAGGGCACCAATAGTGGAATCACGGCATCTCGCATTGTGTGAGGGCGTGAGGAGAATACGGTGGCCCTAGTGGCTTGTTGGGGAGCATTGTGCCTCCACACCGCTCCAACGGAGACGTACTTCCCCTCAAAAGGAAGGAACGTAGGTAACACATCCTCGTCTTCACCGGCTCCACTCTTGGTTATCTCGTACCTTTACCTGTGCAAGCTTTTTGTGTTGTATCCTTTGCTTGCTTGTGTGCTTGTTGTTGTTGCATCATATAGGTTGCTCACCTAGTTGCACGTCTAGACAACCTACTTTGATGCAAAGTTTAAATTGGTAAAGAAAAGCTAAAAATTGTTAGTTGCCTATTCAACCCCCCCCCCTCTAGTCAACTATATCGATCCTTTCAATTGGTATCAGAGCCTCGTCTCTTTATTAAGGACTTTGCCGTCCGAAGAGTATGGCTGACTCCGTAGACGGAGAGGAGGAGCACCCCGGTGTGACTCCGTCCTCGTCTCCGGCCGATGGGGGAACCTCGGTCTCACGTGAGGAGTTCAATGTTGCTTTGGACACATTGAAAACTTCCATGACG
This sequence comes from Triticum aestivum, assembly GCF_018294505.1. Lineage (NCBI taxonomy): Eukaryota > Viridiplantae > Streptophyta > Magnoliopsida > Poales > Poaceae > Triticum > Triticum aestivum. The sequence goes on along the minus strand of NC_057811.1, from coordinate 338,640,744 downwards.
GCCGAGGTCAAAGGCATGCTTAAGAACTTTCTTGATGGTCTTAAATTACCCACCGCACCGTTGGAAGTGGTCAATCCCACTAACAAGGTGACGGATGCTAACTCCGACAAGGGGGGAGCTACTAATGACAAAGTTCCTTTATCTAGTGGTAGAAGTGGAAATGGCATCTTTGCCCATGTGGAACCTCCGCTTACTTATGGTGGACCAATTCCTTCCACTCATTTGAATCATGCTGGTTCTCCCCTAAGATTGTGAAAAATGAGGACTTTGAAGCTTGGGTATATCGCTTTAAGCGTCATTTAAACCATGTTAATACTGATCTTTGGAGAATCATTGAAGAAGGTTTCTATCCGCATGACCGAAGCAACTTCACCCCTAGAGAAGCTGCGGATAATCAATTCAATGAGAATGCTCTCTTCATCATCCAAGATGCAATTCGACCCGAAGATATTGGTCATCTCCGACCCTTCACCGTGGCCAAGGAAGCATGGCACCATGTCGTTTCCCTTTACAAGGGAAGCGCAAGCATTCAATGCTCCAACTATGAAGTGGTGCAAGATGAGGTCGATGAGTTCACAATGAATGAAGATGAAGAACCTCGTGAGCTTAAACGGAGGCTAACCACTCTCGCGGTCTCACTCCGAGATCATGGGAGCAAGGATACGGATGACAATTGGATCAAGCGCAAGTTCCTCAAGGCCATGATGCCTTACCACAAGGCCATGTCGTCCGTCATCCGTCAAAGGCCGGACTTCCACACCTTGTCCTCGAGTGAAGTCTTGGATGAGTTTGTGGCAATGAGGATCTTGGACAAGACCGCTGACAATGCGGTATTGCGTTCTCAAAGAGCTAAGAAGCCCAACCTTGCTTTGAAGGCCAAGGTTAGTGTGGAAGAAGAGGATGAAGAGGAAGAAGAGGAGAGCAACCCCGAAGATACAAAATATGCTTATCATGAGCACATGGCTCTCACTTCAAGGCAATTTTGGAGCAAGAAGAACACAAGGCCAAACTTCAACAAAAGCAACTCAAGTGGCACGAAGGGCAAGCAACGTGTGAGGACTTGCTATAATTGTGGCAATGTGAGCCACTTTGTTGCGGAATGCCCATATGAGAAGAGGGAAGACAATGGTGGCAAGCTCATCTGAAAAGACAAGGCCAAGTATTTCCCCAACAAGAGCAACTTCACCAAGAAGACTCCTCCCAAGGGGTTGGTGGCGCAAGAAGAGTACAATGAGGATGATGATGACGATGAAGACGGTGACTCAATTGTTATGGCCTCCGTGGCCATTTCAACAACTCCACGGGTGTCCCTCTTCGACTCACCCAATGAGAACATCACCGCCAAGTGCCTCATGGCTAAAGCCACCAACAAGGTAACCCCCAACATCAAAACTACCATCATTACTAATCCTTCCTTGATGGATTGCATTGATAAAAGTGAGGGGTCTAATGAGGTAGAAAATGAATTTGAGTCTTTTATGAGTAAGCTCAAGGGTAAGTCCAAGAAGCACTTTGTTGCTCTCTTGGAATAACTTGGTGAAGCTAATGACACGATCGAGGCTCACGAAGAAACCATCTCTAAGATGGAGGGGCATAGTCATGACTATGCCGATGAGATATCGGATCTCTCTAATGCTCTTGAGGAAGAGCGTGGTCATCGCTTGGCTCTTGAGGAGTCATACAACGATGATCATGCTAAATTAAAGAAAGATCTTGATCATGCTCTTGTTGTATCTCGTATGCTAAATTCCGAGAAGGCCAAACTTGGGATTGATCTTGCTAGACTCAAGGAGGAGCTTGATAAGGCTCACAAGGCCTTGAAGGGTACTCATGCTAGTCTTAAAGAGTCTCATGATCAACTCCAAGTGAAGCTAACCAAGGAGAAAGCCACTTTTCCTCATATGGTTTTAATTGATAATGCAAATGATACTAACCCTTGTTGTGAGCATGTGCATCTTGTTGAGGAGAATGCAAAGCTGAAGGAGCAACTTGAAAAGGGCCTTGTGTCATGCATACAAGGTGAGAAGAACCTCAACGATCTTTTGAGTAATCAAAAGGAAGTTGTGGCCAAGGAAGGAATTAGGTTCGCACCTAAGTCCAAGAACAATAAGAAGAATGACAAGGCCAAACGACCTCCTCCTCTCAAGCAAACTTTTGTGAAGGAGGGAGAGGGTGCTTCTAAGGAGAAGAAGAACAATGTGAAGGGTGGCGGTGTCAAGAAGGGCAATGCCACTCCTTCCAACAAAGCCGGCGACTTTAACCCTTCTTATGTGTTATGTCGTGCTAGTGATGGACATGTTTATGCTAAGTTTGTTGGTTCTCCCTATGAGTACATTGAGTGGTCTATTTGGGTTCCTAAGACCCTTGTTACTAACATCAAAGGACCCATTACAAAAATGGGTACCTAAAACCAAGCATTGATTTCTTGTAGGTGTTTGCTTCCGGTGGGGGATCATGGTTGCTCGATAGTGGAGCCACAAATCATATGGTTGGAAGCAAGGACTTGGTGGTGGATGTGCACAAGATTCCATCTATGCCCACCAATGTCGAGTGGGGTGATGCCTCGTCCTCTAAGGTATTGGGACTTGGCAAGGTTGTCATTTATCATGATCTCACAATCGAGAAAGTCATGCTTGTTGAGTCCCTTGCATACAATTTACTTTCTGTTCATCAACTTGCATTCATGGGCTTTGCCACTTTCTTTGATATTGATACTGTGGCCCTCTTGTGGAGCAAGACTCTTAAAGTAGCCTTTGTTGGGCATGTCGAGAACGGTCTCTATGTGACTAACTTCTCGGAGCGACCCCGCGACATGCCTAATGGCTAAAGTTGATGTGGGATGGCTTTGGCATCGCTGTTTAGCCCATGTCAATACGAGATCTTTGCAAAGTCTTCTCAAGGGGGACCATGTCCGTGGACTAACAAATGTTAGTTTTGCTAAAGATTGTGCTTGCAGTGCTTGTATCGAAGGAAAGCTACATGAGAAGGCTCACCCTCCCACGACTATCATTTACTCGAAGAGGCCTTTGGAGCTCCTTCACTTGGATCTCTTTGGGCGTCCATCCTTTGATAGTCTTGGAGGTAGAAAGTATTTCTTGGTGATTGTGGATGATTAATCAAGATACACTTGGGTGTACTTCTTCAAGAGGAAGAGTGAGACCCAACAAACCGTCATTGACTTTGCAAATGAAGCCCAACGTCAACACAAAAAGATCTTGACGATAAGAAGTGACAACGGCACCGAGTTCAAGAACTACACCTTGGATGAGTTTCTTAGTGATGAGGGTATCAAGCATCAATATTCCGCACCTTACACCCCTCAACAAAATGGTGTAGTGGAGAGGAAGAACCGGACGTTGATGGATGCGGCAAGAACCATGATGGAGGAGTTCAAGTCTCAATACAACTTTTGGGCCGAAGCCATCAACACCGCGTGTCATGCATCCAATCGGCTCCATCTCCGCAAAGGCTTGAACAAAACTCCTTATGAGATACTCACCGATAACAAGCCCAACCTCTAGTACTTCCGGGTGTTCGGGTGTAAGTGTTTCATTCTCAAGAAAGGTGTTCGTTTGTCCAAATTTGAGGCTAGAGCTTATGAGGGCATATTTTTTGGTTATGCTACAAACTCTCATGCTTACCGTGTCCTCAATAAGTCCACAAGACTTATTGAGGAGACGTGTAACGTGGAGTTTGATGAGAATAACGGCTCCCAAGTGGAGCAAAGTGGTACTTGTGATGTAGGTGATGAAATTCCTCCCCAATCCATAAGAAGAATGGGTGTTGGTTTTATCCTACCCATTGAGGAACCCCTTGTGGCCGAAGGAGAAGGACAATGTTCCATTCAAGTGGAACCATCACCAACCCAAGACCCACACGCTTCCGAAGAACAAAGTGAAGACCCTCAACCTCATGAACAAGACCAAGGGCAAGATCAACCTCAAGATGGTGTTGAACCACCAAGTGATGCCCAAGGTCAAGTTCTCTCCTCCGAGCAAGTTCAAGATCAAGACGGCGCTCAAGATGATCAAGTAACCGCCCCTCAACTCACTCCTGAGGAGGAATTGGAGCGTCGTGCCGCCAAGATTGCATCCAAGCTCTCTACCAAGGGTCATCTCATGACAAATGTGCTTGGAAGCATACGAAAGGGGGTAAGCACTCGTAGACAATTGGCAAACTATTGTGAACATCACGCGTTTGTCTCTTGTGTTGAACCCCAAAAGTCTATGAGGCGCTCGAAGATCCGGATTGGCTTAATGCCATGCATGAAGAACTCAACAACTTCGAGCACAACAAGGTGTGGAGATTGGTGCCAAGGCCAACAGGGAACCATAATGTCATTGGAACCAAGTGGATATTCAAGAACAAGCAAGATGCTCATGGGATTATAGTCCGCAACAAGGCTCGTTTGGTAGCACAAGGCTACTCCCAAGTCGAGGGTATCGACTACAGTGAAACCTTTGCTCCCGTTGCTCGCCTTGAATCTATTCGTTTGTTGATTGCTTATGCTTCTCATCATAATTTCAAGTTGCAACAAATGGATGTGAAAATTGCTTTTCTTAATGGTCCTATTAATGAGTTGGTGTATGTCAAACAACCCCCCGGGTTCGAGGATCCCTATTTCCCCGATCATGTGTACCAACTCGATAAGGCACTCTATGGACTTAAACAAGCTCCACGTGCGTGGTATGACCACCTTACCGAGTTGTTGCAAGATCGTGGGTTTGAAATTGGGAAAATCGACCCCACTCTTTTTACTAAGAAGGTCAAAGGGGAGTTGTTTGTATGCCAACTATATGTTGATGATATTATCTTTGGTTCCCCTAACAAAGCTTTCAATGAGGAATTTGCCGCTCTCATGGCCTCAAAGTTCAAGATGTCCATGATGGGAGAGTTGAAGTTCTTTCTCGGGTTCGAAGTCAAGCAAAGAAGAGAAGGGACCTTCATCAACCCCAAGCCAAATACACTCAAGACATGCTCAAGAGATTCAAGCTAAGTGATGTCAAGCCGGCTTCCACTCCAATGCCCGTCAAATGCCAACTTGACATAGATCCCAATGGTAAAGCGGTGGATCAAAAGGTATATCGCTCCATGATTGGCTCCTTGCTTTACCTTTGTGCATCTAGATCGGATATCATGTTGAGTGGGAATTTGTGCATGGTTTCAAGCCTCACCAAAGGAAAGCCACTTTGTGGCGGTCAAGCGAATCTTTCGATATTTGGTCCATACCCCAAAATTTGGCTTATGGTACCCAAGAGGAGCAAGCTTCAATCTTGTAGGATATTCAGACTCCGATTGGGCGGGAGACAAAGTGGATAGGAAGTCAACTTCCGGAGGGTGCCAATTCCTTGGTTGCTCTCTGGTGAGTTGGTCTTCTAAGAAGCAAAGTTGTGTGTCTCTCTCGTCCACCGAAGCAGAGTATGTGGCCGCCGGTAGTTGTTGTGCACAACTTCTATGGATGAGGCAAACTTTAAAGGACTACGGTGTCATTAGTGACAAAGTGCCTCTTTGGTGTGACAATGAAAGTGCCATCAAGATTTCTCTCAACCCGATGCAACATTTCAAGACAAAGCATATTGAGATTTGGTATCACTTTATCCAGGATCATATTAGGCGAGGGGAGATTGAGCTCAACTATGTCAACACTCATGATAACCTTGCAGATATTTTCATGAAGCCTTTGGATGAAGCAAGATTTCGCGAGTTAAGTCATGAGCTAAATATCACTGATTCGAGCAATGTGGCTTGAACCTTTGCACACCCCACCATACTCATTATGATGTCTTTATAGGTGTAGGCATGGACATAGGGGGAGTATTGTTCTCTCAATGAACTCTTCCTCCCCCCCACTATGCATAAATTGATCAACTCTTTCACATTAGCCATTTTTTGTGGCACTTGTGCGTTAAAGATGAGTTTTGGTCATGGGCCCAAGGATAATTCTTTGCGGCGCCATACCATTTGACTCAAACATAGGTGGCTCTGGCCACCGCCCTTCTGCATAGGTGTTTTTCCTTGTTGTGTGTTTCCTTTTGCCTGGCTCCTTTGGTTTTCCTATATGTTTGAATTCTCTAAAGAGTGGGTTCTCTTGTTTGCTTCTTGCACTCTTGAGAGTCTTCATCATCATATTACAGTGAGTTGCTTCCATCCTAAGCCTTCTCATCCCAAGACATCTGTTCCAATGTACACAAGTTTGATCTCCTTTTGTGCTTGGGCTGATGCAACTTGGCGGTACAACCGGTGGTCAGAGCGGTTCTACCGTTCTTCCACTATGTTGTGTAGTCCCAGCGGTACTTCAGGTCCTGCACGAGTGGTTCTACCGCTCCTGCCTGTACCAGTACCTCTGGCCGGTGCTATTGGAATTTGGAAGCGGTACTACCGCTGCTTCTGGAGCGGAAGTACCACTCTCAAACACCGGGTAGCTACAGGACCGGTACTACCGCTCCTCGGACTGAAGGGGTTATATAAGGGGCGCGGGCTGAAGGGGTTTTCTTTTTCCCCTTCGCGCTCGTCCCTCCTCTAATCCCTAGCCGCCGGTTGCTCCGCCATCGCCCCGGAGCGCCCTCAGGCCCTCCGGATCGGACGGCCCTTCATCAGATCCGCTCCGTTGAGGTCGCCTCCTCTTTGATCTAATCCCATGGATACTGGTAATGCCCTGTTTCTTCTCGGTCTTAGGGTTCCTCTTGTTGAATCCTTTCTGTAGGGCATTGCTTGAACTCCCGCATTTTGGCCAAATGTTTGGTGGGAGAGATACGCATAAACTCCTTCTATTTCCTGTGCGTAGGTAGAAGTAGGAATATTGCATCTAGATTCGAGATAGGGCGGTTCCTGTTCTTCCACTTGGCAGAACCGCTCTCAGCGGTACTACCGCTCGAGCGGTTCTACCGGTGGAACAACCGGAACAACCGGGTTCTCTGAACCTACATGCACTGTTCTTCTTATACTTACATACATGAGATGTATTCCTCTGCTCTTGTGTACATTCTTCTCGTCTTTGCTGGGGTTTCTGGGTGCTCTCTATGTGCGTTTGCAGGTGGCTCTAGCTCTCATGCTGCTCGGAAGCCTCAGAACACTAAGAAGAGGGCTCGTAGGGGCAAACCTTCGGATGACAATGAGGATACTCACGAGGTGGTGATCCCTACCAAGGCCACTCGTCGAGAGAAGTCTACTGCTGCCAAGCAACGTGTTGTGTTGCCAATGCACAAATGGAAGATGCTGGAGTGGCAAAAGTTCCGTTTCCAGGATCCCTACACTGCAACACAGAATCCTCGTTGGAGCAATCCTCAGTCCCGGAATGAGTTACAGATGAGGATTGTGTCAGAAATTTTCGAGCGTCACAAGAACAAGTTCACCCGGATGTGGTCCATTGACATCGATCATTGGAGGAACAACCTTGACTACTTTGGAGAAGCTCTGGCGATCTGTGAGGAGTTCGACTTAATCAAGATCATGATCGTGAACTGTGACTTCGATGTGCAGCTCATCCATCAGTTCTATAATACAGTCCACTTCGGCTCTGATGAGGAGCGACACCTCTCCTTTATGTGCCGTGATGAGTTCTTTCATGTCCCATGGAGAGCTTTCTGCAATGCACTTGGCTATGAGGATACCAGGGTGGAGGGTCAAGGTGGCCTCCGTCCTCACGACCGAGCTCACCCCATGGATAAGGTGAAGCTTGCCCCTCTGTACACCCCTGGACATGTGCTACCTCTTGAGCACTGCGTTGGTTTTCCCTTGAAGAGGACAGGGTGATGCAGTAAAGTAGCATAAGTATTTCCCTCAGTTTTTGAGAACCAAGGTATCAATCCAGTAGGAGACCACGCTCAAGTCCCTCGTACCTACACAAACAAATAAGAACCTTGCAACCAACGCGATGAAGGGATTGTCAATCCCTTCACGACCACTTGCAAAAGTGAGATCTGATAGAGATGATAAGATAATATTTTTGGTATTTTTATGATAAAGACTAGAAGTAAAGAAAGCAAAATAAACAGTAATAGAAATAACGGTAGATTAATATGATAGAGAATAGACCCGGGGGCCATAGGTTTCACTAGTGGCTTCTCTCAAGATAGCATGAGTATTACAGTGGGTAAACAAATTACTGTCGAGCAATTGATAGAATTGAGCATAGTTATGATAATATCTAGGTATGATCATGTATATAGGCATCATGTCCGTGACAAGTAGACCGAGTCCTGTCTGCATCTACTACTATTACTCCACACATCGACCGCTATCCAGCATGCATCTAGAGTATTAAGTTCATAAGAATGGAGTAACGCTTTAAGCAAGATGACATGATGTAGAGGGATAAACTCATGCAATATGATATAAACCCCATCTTTTTATCCTCGATGGCAACAATACAATACGTGTCGTTTCCCCTACTGTCACTGGGATCGAGCACCGCAAGATTGAACCCAAAGCTAAGCACTTCTCCCATTGCAAGAAAGATCAATCTAGTAGGCCAAACCAAACTGATAATCCGAAGAGACTCGCAAAGATAACCAATCATACATAAAAGAATTCAGAGAATATTCAAATATTGTTCATAGATAATCTTGATCATAAACCCACAATTCATCGGATCTCGACAAACACACCGCAAAAGAAGATTACATCAAATAGATCTCCAAGAGAATCGAGGAGAACTTTGTATTGAGATCCAAAGAGAGAGAAGAAGCCATCTAGCTAATAACTATAGACCCGAAGGTCTGAGGTAAACTACTCACACATCATCGGAGAGGCTATGGTGTTGATGTAGAAGCCCTCCGTGATCAATGCCCCCTCCGGCGGAGCACCGAAAAAGGCCCCAAGATGGGATCTCACGGGTACAGAAGGTTGCGGCGTTGGAAATAGGGTTTTGGCTCCTCTGCTGATGGTTTGGGGGTACGTAGGTATATATAGGAGAAAGAAGTAGGTCAGGGAGCCACGAGGGGCCCACGAGGGTGGAGGGCGCCCCCTGCCTCGTGGCTTCCTTGTTGGTTGCTTGACGTCCACTCCAAGTCCTCTGGATCACGTTTGTTCCGAAAATCATGTTCCCGAAGGTTTCATTCCGTTTGGACTCCGTTTGATATTCTTTTTCTGCGAAACACCGAAATAGGCAAAAAACAGCACTTTGGGTTGGGCCTCCGGTTAATAGGTTAGTCCCAAAAATAATATAAAAGTGTATAATAAAGCCCATTAATCATCCAAAACAGAATATATAATAGCATGGAACAATAAAAAATTATAGATACGTTGGAGACGTATCAAGCATCCCCAAGCTTAATTCCTGCTCGTCCTCGAGTAGGTAAATGATAAAAACAGAATTTTTGATGTGGAATGCTACCTAGCATATTTCTCAATGTAATTTTCTTTATTGTGGCATGAATGTTCAGATCTGAAAGATTCCAGATAAAAGTTTAATATTGACATAAAAATAATAATACTTCAAGCATACTAATCAAGCAATTATGTCTTCTCAAAATAACATAGCCAAAGAAAGCTCATCCCTACAAAATCATATAGTTTGGCCATGCTTCATTTTCGTCACACAAGAATGCTCTCATCTTGCATAACCCCGTTGACAAGCCAAGCAATTGTTTCATACTTTAGTAATCTCAAACTTTTTTCAACTTTCACGCAATACATGAGCGTGAGCCATGGATATAGCACTATGGGTGGAATAGAATATAATGATGGGGGTTGTGTGGAGAAGACAAAAAAAGGAGAAAGTCTCACATTGACGTGACTAATCAACAGGATAGGGAGATGCCCATCAATTGATGTCAATGCAAGGAGTAGGGATTGCCATGCAACGGATGCACTAGAGCTATAAATGTATGAAAGCTCAACAAAAGAAACTAAGTGGGTGTGCATCCAACTTGCTTGCTCACGAACACCTAGGGCATTTGAGGAAGCCCATCATTGGAATATACAAGCCAAGTTCTATAATGAAAAATTCCCACTAGTATATGAATGTGACAAAACAAGAGACTCTCTGTCATAAAGATCATGGTGCTACTTTGAAGCACAAGTGTGGAAAAAGGATAGTAGCATTGCCCCTTTTTATTTTCTTTCTTTTCCTTTTTTTGGGCCTTCCTCTTTTTTTGGCCTTTCTCTTTTTTTGGGACAATGCTCTATGGATGATGATCATCACACTTCTATTTATTTACACCTCAATGATTACAACTCGATACTAGAACAAAATATGACTCTATATGAATGCCTCCGGCGGTATACCGGGATATGCAACGAATCAAGAGTGACATGTATGAAAAATTATGCATGGTGGCTTTGCCACAAATACGATGTCAACTACATGATCATGCAAAGCAGTATGACAATGATGAAGCGTGTCATAATAAACAGAACGGTGGAAAGTTGCATGGCAATATATCTCGGAATGGCTATGGAAATGCCATGATAGGTAGGTATGGTGGCTGTTTTGAGGAAGATATAAGGAGGTTTATGTGTGATAGAGCGTATCATATCACGGGGTTTGGATGCACCGGCGAAGTTTGCACCAACTCTCAAGGTGAGAAAGGGCAATGCACGGTACCGAAGAGGCTAGCAATGATGGAAGGTTGAGAGTGCGTATAATCCATGGACTCAACATTAGTCATAAAGAACTCACATACTTTTTGCAAAAATCTACAAGTCATAAAAAACCAAGCACTGCACGCATGCTCCTAGGGGGATAGACTAGTAGGAAAAGACCATCGCTCGTCCCCGACCGCCACTCATAAGGATGACAATCAAAGAACACCTCATGTTTCAAATTTGTCACACAACGTTTACCATACGTGCATGCTACGGGACTTGCAAACTTCAACACAAGTATTTCTCAAATTCACAACTACTCAACTAGCACGACTTTAATATCACTATCTCCATATCTCAAAACAATCATCAAGTATCAAACTTCTCCTAGTATTCAATGCACTCAATATGGAAGTTTTTATTATGCTCATCTTGGATGCCTATCACATTAGGATTAATTTCATAATTAAAGCAATTTACCATGCTGTTTAAGACTCTCAAAATAATATAAGTGAAGCATGAGAGATCAATAATTTCTATAAAATATAACCACCACCGTGCTCTAAAAGATATAAGTGAAGCACTAGAGCAAAAACTATATAGCTCAGGAAATATAAGTGAAGCACATAGAGTATTCTAACAAATTCCGAATCAAGTGTGTCTCTCTCAAAAGGTGTGTACAGCAAGGATGATTGTGGTAAACTAAAAAGCAAATACTTAAATCATAAAAGACGCTCCAAGCAAAACACATATCATGTGGTGAATAAAAATATAGCTCCAAGTAAAGTTACCGATAGACGAAGAAGCAAGAGGGGATGCCTTCCGGGGCATCCCCAAGCTTAGGCTTTTGATTGTCCTTGAATTTTACCTTGGGGTGCCTTGGGAATCCCCAAGCTTAGGCTCTTGCCAATCCTTGTTCCATAATCCATCAAATCTTTACCCAAAACTTGAAAACTTCACAACACAAAACTTAACAGAAAATCTCGTGAGCTCGGTTAGCAAAAGAAAACAAAACACCACTTCAAGGTACTGTAATGAACTCATTATTTATTTATATTGGTGTTAAAACTACTGTATTCCAACTTCTCTATGGTTTATAAACTCTTTTACTAGCCATAGATTCATCAAAATAAGCAAACAACACACGAAAAACAGAATCTGTCAAAAACATAACAGTCTGTAGTAATCTGTATCTAACGCAAACTTGTGGGACTCCAAAAATTCTACCAAAATAGGACGACCTATATAATTTGTTTATTGATCTGGTGCAATTGGAATAAATATTTTATCACGTTCTGGTGATTTTAAACAATTGTTTTCGTGAACAGAAAGTTTCTGGAATTTTCAGCAAGATCAAATAACTATCATCGAAGAAGATCCTTTAGGTTTCACTTGGCACAAACACTAATTAAAACATAAAAACACATCTAACCAGAAGCTATATGGATTATTTATTCCTAAACAGAACCAAAAATCAAGAAACAAAAATAAAATTGGGTTGCCTCCCAACAAGCGCTATCGTTTAACGCCCCTAGCTAGGCATAAAAGCAAGGATAGATCTAGGTATTGCCATCTTTGGTAGGCAATCCATAAGTGGCTCTCATAATAGATTTATAAGGTAATTTAATCTTCTTTCTAGGGAAGTGTTCCATGTCTTTCCTTAACGGAAATTGGAATCTAATATTCCCTTCCTTCATATCAATAATTGCACCAATCGTTCTAAGGAAAGGTCTACCAAGAATAATAGGACATGAATGATTGCAATCTATATCAAGAACAATAAAATCAACGGGAACATAATTCCTATTTGCAACAATAAGAACATCATCAATTCTTCCCATAGGTTTCTTGATAGTGGAATCCGCAAGATGCAAGTTTAAAGAGCAATCATCAATTTCACGGAAACCTAGCAAATCACACAAAGTTTTTGGAATCATGGAAACACTAGCACCCAAATCACACAAAGCATAGCATTCATGATCTTTAATTTTAATTTTAGTTGTAGGTTCCCATTCATCATAAAGTTTTCTAGGGATAGAAACTTCCAACTCAAGTTTTTCTTCATAGGATTGCATCAAAGCATCAACGATATGTTTAGTAAAGGCTTTATTTTGACTATAAGCATGAGGAGAATTTAGCATGGATTGCAACAAGGAAATACAATCTATCAAAGAGAAATTATCATAATTAAATTCCTTGAAATCCAAAATAGTGGGTTCATTGCTATCTAAAGTTTTAACCTCTTCAATCCCACTTTTAACAATTTTTGCATCAAGATCTACAAACTCTGAATTTTTGGGACGCCTTCTAACTAAAGTTGACTCATCTCCCGTACCATCTTTATCAAGATTCATATTGCAAAACAAAGATTTAATAGGGGACACATCAATAACTTTTAGATCTTCATCTTTATTCTTATAAAAACTTTCCGGTTTGGCGGCCATCTTATTAACTAAGGTGGCCTGCTTATCCGAAATTTCAGCTATTAATTTTTCAAGATGAGCAATCTGAGATTTCAAACCATAAAATTCCTTAGAGATGTCATCAAGTTCTTTGTTCATGTACTCCATAAAGCCTTTTTGTTCCTTGAGCTCGTTTCTAAAGAAATTATTATGCTCAAATTGCAAAGTCATAAAGCTTCTGACGTTGCTTTCAATCTCTTCCAACCTTTTAAGGTGAAGATCACCAAATCTTGGCAGGGCCATAAGGGCAACAAGCAACAAGCGGAAAAGAGGCGAACGGAAAAGAGGCGAATAAAACGGCAAGGGTGAAGTGGGGGAGAGGAAAACGAGAGGCAAATGGCAAATAATGTAATGCAAGGGATAAGAGTTTGTGATGGGTACTTGGTATGTCTTGACTTGTGCGTAGACTCCCCTGCAACGGCGCCAGAAATCCTTCTTGCTACCTCTTGAGCACTGCGCTGGTTTTCCCTTGAAGAGGAAAGGGTGATGCAGTAAAGTAGCGTAAGTATTTCCCTCAGTTTTTGAGAACAAAGGTATCAATCCAGTAGGAGACCACGCTCAAGTCCCTCGTACCTACACAAACAAATAAGAACCTTGCAACCAACGCGATAAAGGGGTTGTCAATCCCTTCACGGCCACTTGCAAAAGTGAGATCTGATAGAGATGATAAGATAATATTTTTGGTATTTTTATGATAAAGACTAGAAGTAAAGAAAGCAAAATAAACAGTAATAGAAATAACGGTAGATTAATATGTTAGAGAATAGACCCGGGGGCCATAGGTTTCACTAGTGGCTTCTCTCAAGATAGCATAAGTATTACGGTGGGTAAACAAATTACTGTCGAGCAATTGATAGAATTGAGCATAGTTATGAGAATATCTAGGTATGATCATGTATATAGGCATCACGTCCGCGACAAGTAGACTGAGTCCTGCCTGCATCTACTACTATTACTCCACACATCGACCGCTATCCAGCATGCATCTAGAGTATTAAGTTCATAAGAATGGAGTAACGCTTTAAGCAAGATGACATGATGTAGAGGGATAAACTCATGCAATATGATATAAACCCCATCTTTTTATCCTCGATGGCAACAATACAATACGTGTCGTTTCCCCTACTATCACTAGGATCGAGCACCGCAAGGTTGAACCCAAAGCTAAGCACTTCTCCCATTGCAAGAAAGATCAATCTAGTAGGCCAAACCAAACTGATAATTCGAAGAGACTTGCAAAGATAACCAATCATACATAAAAGAATTCAGAGAAGATTCAAATATTGTTCATAGATAATCTTGATCATAAACCCACAATTCATTGGATCTCGATAAACACACCGCAAAAGAAGATTACATCAAATAGATCTCCAAGAGAATCGAGGAGAACTTTGTATTGAGATCCAAAGAGAGAGAAGAAGCCATCTAGCTAATAACTATGGACCCGAAGGTCTGAGGTAAACTACTCACACATCATCGGAGAGGCTATGGTGTTGATGTAGAAGCCCTCCGTGATCAATGCCCCCTCCGGCGGAGCACCGAAAAAGGCCCCAAGATGGGATCTCACGGGTACAGAAGGTTGCGGCGGTGGAAATAGGGTTTTGGCTCCTCTGCTGATGGTTTGGGGGTACGTAGATATATATAGGAGGAAGAAGTAGGTCGGTGGAGCCACGAGGGGCCCACGAGGGTGGATGGCGCGCCCAGGGGGTAGGCGCACCCCCTGCCTCGTGGCTTCCTTGTTGGTTGCTTGACGTCCACTCCAAGTCCTCTAGATCACGTTTGTTCCGAAAATCACGTTCCCGAAGGATTCATTCCGTTTGGACTCCGTTTGATATTCTTTTTCTGTGAAACACTGAAATAGGCAAAAAAAACAGCAATTTGGGTTGGGCCTCCGGTTAATAGGTTAGTCCCAAAAATAATATATAAGTGTATAATAAAGCCCATTACTCATCCAAAACATAATATATAATAGCATGGAACAATCAAAAATTATAGATACGTTGGAGACGTATCAACATGGTATTGTGGGTAAGTCCAATGATCTTCTGCCCGTCTATGACATTATGCATCGTGTGTTCCCCTGTGTGCTGCTTCCCAAGGTTGGGAATCAAGATGATATCTATGGTTATCTGGTGGATTTACTTGTGGCCATGAAGACCAAGAGGGGATCCGGTGCCACGTTTGATGTCTCCAAGTGGATGTGGGTGGAGATGTACAATATGGTGTGGTACCGCAAGGTACCGATCTATGCTCCTTTTGTGATGCAGTTTCTGAACACCGTTTGGGCAGTCCGTAGGCCAGGAGAGCGTCTCACCACTCCTACCAACCTCACGGAGCATGAGGTTAAGGTGCTGAGGAAGAAGAAGCATAAGACTCCTCGTTTTTCACCGGGCAATCAGGAGGATGTGTTTGTTACCTCGGACGATGAGGACTTTGAGCTGGAGCCTGGGGCCCAGCCCACATGGGTTGAGAAGCTAACTTCCAAGATCAAGAAGACCTTTTGCTTGCAGACTCATATTCAGAAGAAGCTCTACAAGGCCCATGTTGCTGAGAAGATGACACATCGCAGGCAGATTCAGCTGATGAGGCACCTCAATGTGCCAGATGTGAAGAGTGGCTCCGAGAAGACCATCACTCCTGAGGATACATGGTGCTTGGAGAACTGTCAGTGGTCTGATGAAGCGCCTGCTACCTGTTCTATCCGTGGTCCTGAGGCGGCTACTGCGGGGTCTGAGGAGGCTGAGGAGCCTGACAATGATGTTGATGATGATGCTTCTGACAGCTCTGCGGCAACTGGCGAGGAGATCTACTGAGCCCTGGGGCGCTAGCTTCGCTCTTTTCCTTTTTGGTGTCTTGATGCCAAAGGGGGAGAGAGCTCCATTAGGTCATGGGAGTTGCATGGGGGGTTTATCTTATTTGCAGTTGGTCTTGTGAACTTATCCTGTGTTGTGACTTTGTGCATGGTGTAAAACATGCGTCCCCTATCTACTTATCTATGCACTTGTCTATCAGTAGAGTTTGCGTGTTGTTGGTGCCCTTTTCCTTAAATCTACTGCTTTATGTATGGTATTGTGTTGTGCTGTCACTGGTTGGTCTATAAAATCTAGGGGGAGTATTGATCCTAGTGTGAGCACTGTGCATTCCAAAAGCAAACACTAAATAGTGCTCACACTCAGGGGGAGCCCCGTCTATATTTTCTAGAACTCCCGTCCTTTTCGTGTGGTTGTCATCATCCACCAAAAAGGGGAGATTGTAAGGGCATTTTCTGCCTTAGAGTTTTGGTGATGATGACAACACACGTGTGGACTAATCGCGCGCCATAGTTTTCTCGGATACACATTGAGTGGCCCAAGACGGTTAGGCCTTCCCTCTATGCGAAAAAGATCGAAGACGGAGTGTCCGACGTTTTTATTCCTTTGGTCGTAGGATATCCGTACTATTAAGAGGGAATCCACATCGAGAGGTATTGGGTGAATCACGTCACGTACACATTCTTTGCACCCACCATATACCCTCCTTTCGAGGAGAGAGAGGCTCCCCAAAGTCCTTTGTCCAATGCAGTTTTGCCCATGGTAGTAGTACCGCTCCATTGAGCGGTTGTACCGCTGGCCGGTAGTTCAGGTCTTACCACCGCTCCAAGTACCGCTCAGGGGTGACTCCCTTTTGTACCGGGTACGGTGGTAGACCGGTGGTGGAACGGAAGTTCCGGTTTGTCTTGACAAACCGGTACTACCGGTGTTCAGGGCGGTAGTACCGCCTCGGACTCCACCATCCAGGTGAAGGAAATATGCCCTAGAGGCAATAATAAAGTTATTATTTATTTCCTTATATCATGATAAATGTTTATTATTCATGCTAGAATTGTATTAACCGGAAACATAATACTTGTGTGAATACATAGACAAACAGAGTGTCACTAGTATGCCTCTACTTGACTAGCTCGTTGATCAAAGATGGTTATGTTTCCTAGCCATAGACATGAGTTTTCATTTGATTAACGGGATCACATCATTAGGAGAATGATGTGATTGACTTGACCCATTCCGTTAGCTTAGCACTCGATCGTTTAGTATGTTGCTATTGCTTTCTTCATGACTTATACATGTTCCTATGACTATGAGATTATGCAACTCCCATTTACCGGAGGAACACTTTGTGTGCTACCAAACGTCACAACGTAACTGGGTGATTATAAAGGTGCTCTACAGGTGTCTCCGAAGGTACTTGTTGGGTTGGCGTATTTCGAGATTAGGATTTGTCACTCCGATTTTCGGAGAGGTATCTCTGGGCCCACTCGGTAATGCACATCACTATAAGCCTTGCAAGCATTGCAACTAATGAGTTAGTTGCGGGATGATGTATTACGGAACGAGTAAAGAGACTTGCCGGTAACGAGATTGAACTAGGTATTGAGATACCGACGATCGAATCTCGGGTAAGTAACATACCGATGACAAAGGGAACAACGTATGTTGTTATGCGGTCTGACCGATAAAGATCTTCGTAGTATATGTGGGAGCCAATATGAGCATCCAGGTTCCGCTATTAGATATTGACCGGAGACGTGTCTCGGTCATGTCTACATAGTTCTCGAACCCGTAGGGTCCGCACGCTTAACGTTTCGATGACAGTTATATTACGAGTTTATATGTTTTGATGTACCAAAGGTTGTTCGGAGTCCCGGATGTGATCGCGGAGATGACGAGGAGTCTCGAAATGGTCGAGACATGAAGATTGATATATTGGAAGCCTATATTTGGATATCGGAAGTGTTCCGGGTGAAATCGGGATTTTACCGGAGTACCGAGGGGTTACCGGAACCCCCCGGGGGCTTAATGGGCCATAGTGGGCCTTTGTGGAGAAGAGGAGGGGCGGCCAGGGCAGGGTCGCACGCCCCTCCCCCCTAGTCCGAATAGGACAAGGAGAGGGGGGCGGCGCCCCCCTTTCCTTCCTCTCTCCCTCCTCTTTCCCCCTCCACTCCTAATCCAACTAGGAAAAGGGAGGGAGTCCTACTCCCGGTGGGAGTAGGACTCCACCTGGCGCGCCCCTCCTGGCCAGCCGCACCTCCCCCCTTGCTCCTTTATATACGGGGGCAGGGGCACCCTAGAGACACAACAATTGATCGTTTGATCTTTTAGCCGTGTGCGGTGCCCCCCTCCACCATAGTCCACCTCGATAATACTGTAGCGGTGCTTAGGCGAAGCCCTGCGTCGGTAGAACATCATCATCATCACCACGCCGTCGTGCTGACGAAACTCTCCCTCAACACTTGGCTGGATCGGAGTTCGAGGGACGTCATCGGGCTGAACGTGTGCTGAACTCGGAGGTGCCGTGCGTTCGGTACTTGATCGGTCAGATCGTGAAGACGTACGACTACATCAACCACGTTGTGCTAACGCTTCCGCTTTCGGCCTACGAGGGTACGTGGACAACACTCTCCCCTCTCGTTGCTATGCATCACCATGATCTTGCGTGTGCATAGGAATTTTTTTGAAATTACTACGTTCCCCAACAATGGCATCCGAGCCTGGTTTTATGCGTAGATGTCATATGCACGAGTAGAACACAAGTGAGTTGTGGGCGATATAAGTCAGACTGCTTACCAACATGTCATACTTTGGTTCGGCGGTATTGTTGGATGAAGCGGCCCGGACCGACATTACGCGTACGCTTATGCGAGACTGGTTCAACCGACGTGCTTTGCACACAGGTGGCTGGCGGGTGTTGGTTTCTCCAACTTTAGTTGAACCGAGTGTGGCTACGCCCGGTCCTTGCGAAGGTTAAAATAGCACCAACTTGACAAACTATCGTTGTGGTTTTGATGCATAGGTAAGAACGGTTCTTGCTAAGCCCGTAGCGGCCACGTAAAATTTGCAACAACAAAGTAGAGGACGTCTAACTTGTTTTTGCAGGGCATGTTGTGATGTGATATGGTCAAGACATGATGCTAAATTTTATTGTATGAGATGATCATGTTTTGTAACCAAGTTATCGGCAACTGGCAGGAGCCATATGGTTGTCGCTTTATTGTATGCAATGCAATCGCCCTGTAATGCTTTACTTTATCACTAAGCGGTAGCGATAGTCGTAGAAGCATAAGATTGGCAAGACGACAACGATGCAACGATGAAGATCAAGGTGTCGCGCCGGTGACGATGGTGATCATGACGGTGCTTCGGAGATGGGATCACAAGCACAAGATGATGATGGCCATATCATATCACTTATATTGATTGCATGTGATGTTTATCTTTTATGCATCTTATCTTGCTTTGATTAACGGTAGCATTATAAGATGATCCCTCACTAAATTATCAAAGTATAAGTGTTCTCCCTGAGTATGCACCGTTGCGAAAGTTCTTCGTGCTGAGACACCACGTGATGATCGGGTGTGATAGGCTCTACGTTCAAATACAACGGGTGCAAAACAGTTGCACACGCGGAATACTCAGGTTAAACTTGACGAGCCTAGCATATAACAGACATGGCCTCAGAACACGGAGACCGAAAGGTCGAGCATGAATCATATAGTAGATATGATCAACATAGTGATGTTCACCATTGAAACTACTCCATCTCACGTGATGATTGGACATGGTTTAGTTGATTTGGATCACGTGATCACTTAGAGGATTAGAGGGATGTCTATCTAAGTGGGAGTTCTTAAGTAATATGATTAATTGAACTTTAATTTATCATGAACTTAGTCCTGGTAGTATTAGCATATCTATGTTGTAGATCAATAGCTCGCGTTTAGCTCCCCTGTTTTATTTTGATATGTTCCTAGAGAAAACCGAGTTGAAAGATGTTAGTAGCAATGATGCGGATTGGATCCGTGTTCTGAGGATTTTCCTCATTGCTGCACAGAAGAATTATGTCCTTGATGCACCGCTAGGTGACAGACCTATTGCAGGAGCAGATGCAGACGTTATGAACGTTTGGCTAGCTCAATATGATGACTACTTGATAGTTTCGTGCACCATGCTTTACGGCTTAGAACCGGGACTTCAAAAATGTTTTGAACGCCACGGAGCATAGAAGATGTTCCAAGAGTTGAAATTGGTATTTCATACTCATGCCCGTGTTGAGAGGTATGAGACCTCTGACAATACTTTGCCTACAAGATGGAGGAGAATAGCTCAACCAGTGAGCATGTGCTCAGATTGTCCGGGTACTACAATTGCTTGAATCAAGTGGGAGTTAATCTTCCAGATAAGATAGCAATTGACAGAATTCTCTAGTCATTATCACCAAGTTATTAGAACTTCGTGATGAACTATAATATGCAAGGGATAACGGAAACGATTCCCAAGCTCTTCGTGATGCTGAAATCGACGAAGGTAGAAATCAAGAAAATCATCAAGTGTTGATGGTTGACAAGACCACTAGTTTCAAGAAAAGGGCAAAGGGAAGAAGGGGAACTTCAAGAAGAACGACAAGCAAGTTGCTGCTCAAGTGAAGAAGCCCAAGTCTGGACCTAAGCCTGAGACTGAGTGCTTCTACTGCAAAGGGACTGGTCACTGGAAGCGGAACTGCCCCAAGTATTTGGTGGATAAGAAGGATGGCAAAGTGAACAAAGTTATATTTGATATACATGTTATTGATGTGTACTTTACTAGTGTTTATAGCAATCCCTCGGTATTTGATACTGGTTCAGTTGCTAAGAGTAGTAACTCGAAACGGGAGTTGCAGAATGAACATAAACTAGTTAAGGGCAAGGTGACGATGTGTGTTGGAAGTAGTTCCAAGATTGATATGATCATCATCGCACACTCCTTATACTTTCGGGATTAGTGTTGAACCTAAATGAGTGTTATTTGGTGTTTGCGTTGAGCATGAATATGATTTGATCATGTTTATTGCAATATGGTTATTCATTTAAGTTAGAAAATAATTGTTGTTCTGTTTACATGAATAAAACCTTCTATGGTCATACGCCCAACGAAAATGGTTTGTTGGATCTCGATCGTAGTGATACACATATTCATAATATTGAAGCCAAAAGATGCAAAGTTAATAATGATAGTGCAACTTATTTGTGGCACTGCCGTTTAGGTCATATTGGTGTAAAGCGCATGAAGAAACTCCATGCTGATGGAATTTTGGAATCACTTGATGCTTGCGAACCATGCCTTATGGGCAAGATGACTAAAACTCCGTTCTCCGGAACAATGGAGCAAGCAACTGACTTATTGGAAATAATACATACTGATGTATGCAATCCGATGAGTGTTGAGGCTCGCGGCGGGTATCATTATTTTCTGACCTTCACAGATGATTTGAGCAGATATGGGTATATCTACTTGATGAAACACAAGTCTGAAACATTTGAAAAGTTCAAAGAATTTCAGAGTGAAGTGGAGAATCATCGTAACAAGAAAAAAAAGTTTCTACGATATGATCGCAGAGGTAAAATATTTGAGTTACGAGTTTGGCCTTCAGTTAAACAATGTGAAATAGTTTCACTACTCACGCCACCTGGAACACCACAGTGTAATGGTGTGTCCGAACGTCATAACTGTACTTTATTAGATATGGTGCGATCTATGATGTCTCTTACCATTTACCACTATCGTTATGGGAGTATGCATTAGAGACAGCTGCATTCACGTTAAATAGGGCACCATCTAAATTCGTTGAGACAACACCGTATGAACTATGGTTTAGCAATAAACCTAAGCTGTCGTTTCTTAAAGTTTGGGGCTGTGATGCTTATGTGAAAAAGTTTCAACATGATAAGCTCAAACCCAAATCGGAGAAGTGCGTCTTCATAGGATACCCAAAAAGAAACTATTGGGAACAAGACCACTAGTTTCAAGAAAAGGGCAAAGGGAAGAAGGGGAACTTCAAGAAGAACGGCAAGCGAGTTGCTGCTCAAGTGAAGAAGCCCAAGTCTGGACCTAAGCCTGAGACTAAGTGCTTCTACTGCAAAGGAACTGGTCACTGGAAGCGGAACTGCCCCAAGTATTTGGCGGATAAGAAGGATGGCAAAGTGAACAAAGGTATATTTGATATACATGTTATTGATGGGTACTTTACTAGTGTTTATAGAAACCCCTTAGTATTTGATACTAGTTCAGTTGCTATGATTAGTAACTCGAAACGGGAGTTGCAGAATAAACAGAGACTAGTTAAGGGTGAAATGACGATGTGTGTTGGAAGTGGTTCCAAGATTGATAT
The DNA here is from genome assembly GCF_018294505.1 of Triticum aestivum. NCBI lineage: Eukaryota > Viridiplantae > Streptophyta > Magnoliopsida > Poales > Poaceae > Triticum > Triticum aestivum. The sequence goes on along the minus strand of NC_057811.1, from coordinate 338,618,575 downwards.
GACCATCATCGCAGACTCCCTATACTTTCGGGATTAGTGTTGAACCTAAATAAGTGTTATTTGGTGTTTGCGTTGAGCATGAATATGATTTGATCATGTTTATTGCAATATGGTTATTCATTTAAGTTAGAGAACAATTGTTGTTCTGTTTACATGAATAAAACCTTCTATGGTCATACACACCAACGAAAATGGTTTGTTGGATCTCGATCGTAGTGATACACATATTCATAATATTGAAGCTAAAAAGATGCAAAGTTAATAATGATAGTGCAACTTATTTTTGGCACTGCCGTTTAGGTCATATTGGTGTAAAACCCATGAAGAAACTCCATGCTGATGGGATTTTGGAATCACTTGATTATGAATCACTTAATGCTTGCGAACCATGCCTCTTGGGCAAGATGACTAAAACGCCGTTCTCCGGAACAATGAAGCAAGCAACAGATTTGTTGGAAATCATACATACTGATGTCTGTGGTCCGATGAGTGTTGAGGCTCACGGCGGGTATCGTTATTTTCTGACCTTCACAGATGATTTGAGTAGATATGGGTATATCTACTTAATGAAACACAAGTCTGAAACATTTGAAAAGTTCAAAGTATTTCAGAGTGAAGTGGAAAATCATCGTAACAAGAAAATAAAGTTTCTACGATCTGATCGTGGAGGAGAATATTTGAGTTACGAGTTTGGTCTTCATTTGAAACAATGCAGAATAGTTTCGCAACTCACGCCACCTGGAACACCACAGCGTAATGGTGTGTCCGAACATTGTAACTGTACTTTATTAGATATGGTGCAATCTATGATGTCTCTTACCGATTTACTACTATCGTTTTGGGGTTATGCATTAGAGACAGCTACATTCACGTTAAATAGGGCACCATCTAAATCCATTGAGACGACACCGTATGAACTGTGGTTTGGCAAGAAACCAAAGTTGTCGTTTCTTAAAGTTTGGGGTTGCGATACTTATGTGAAAAAGTTCCATCCTGATAAGCTCAAACCCAACTCAGAGAAATGTGTCTTCATAGGATACCCAAAGAAGATAGTTGGGTACACCTTCTATCACAGATCCGTAGGCAAGATATTCGTTGCTAAGAATGGATCGTTTCTAGAGAAGGAGTTTCTCTCGAAAGAAGTGAGTGGGAGGAAAGTAGAACTTGATGAGGTAACTGTATCTGCTCCCTTATTGGAAAGTAGTTCATCACAGAAATCTGTTCCTGTGACTCCTACACCAATTAGTGACGAAGCTAATGATGATGATCATGTAACTTCAGATCAAGTTACTACCGAACCTCGTAGGTAAACCAGAGTGAGATCCGCACCAGAGTGGTACGGTAATCCTGTTCTGGAGGTCATGTTACTTGACCATGACAAACCTACGAACTATGAGGAAGCGATGATGAGCCAGATTCCGCAAAATGGCTTGAGGCCATGAAATCTGAGATGAGATCCATGTATGAGAACAAAGTATGGACTTTGATTGACTTGCCCAATGATCGGCGAGCCACTGAGATTAAATGGATCTTTAAGAGGAAGACGGACGCTGATAGTAGTGTTACTATCTACAAAGCTAGAATTGTCGCAAAAGGTTTTCGACAAGTTCAAGGTGTTGACTACGATGAGAGTTTCTCACTCGTATCTATGCTTAAGTCTGTCCGAATCATGTTAGTAATTGCCGCATTTTATGAAATCTGGCAAATGGATAAACAAAACTGCATTCCTTAATGGATTTATTAAAGAAGAGTTGTATATGATGCAACCAGAAGGTTTTGTCGATCCTAAAGGTGTTAACAAAATGTGCAAGCTCCAGCGATCCATCTATGGACTGGTGCAAGCATCTCGGAGTTGGAATATACGCTTTGATGAGTTGATCAAAGCATATAGTTTTATACAGACTTGCGGTGAAGCCTGTATTTACAAGAAAGTGAGTGGGAACACTACAACATTTCTGATAAGTATATGTGAATGACATATTGTTGATCGGAAATAATGTAGAATTATTCTGCAAAGCATAAAGCAGTGTTTGAAAGGAGTTTTTCAAAGAAAGACCTCGGTGAAGCTGCTTACATATTGTGCATCAAGATCTATAGAGATAGATCAAGACGCTTGATAAGTTTTTTCAATGAGTGCATAGCTTGACAAGATTTTGAAGTAGTTCAAAATGGAACAGTCAAAGAAAGAGTTCTTGCCTCTGTTACAAGGTGTGAAATTGAGTAAGACTCAAAGCCCGACCACGGCAGAAGATAGAAAGAGAATGAAAGTCATTCCCTATGCCTCAGCCATAGGTTCTACAAAGTATGCCATGCTGTGTACCAGATCTATTGTATACCCTACCACTGAGTTTGGCAAGGGAGTACAATAGTGATCTAGGAGTAGATCACTGGATAGCGGTCAAAATTATCCTTAGTGGAATAAGGATATGTTTCTCGATTATGGAGGTGACAAAAGGTTCATCGTAAAGGGTTACGTCGATGCAAGTTTTTGACACTGATCCAGATGACTCTAAGTCTCAATCTGGATACATATTGAAAGTGGGAGCTATTAGCTAGAGTAGCTCCATGCAGAGCACTGTAGACATAGAATTTGCAAAATACTTACGGATCTGAATGTGACAGACCCGTTGACTAAAATTATCTCACAAGCAAAACATGATCACACCTTAGTACTCTTTGGGTGTTAATCACATAGCGATGTGAACTAGATTGTTGACTCTAGTAGACCCTTTGGGTGTTGGTCACATGACGATGTGAACTATGGGTGTTAATCACATGGTGATGTGAATTATTGGTGTTAAATCACATGGCGATGTGAACTAGATTATTGACTCTAGTGCAAGTGGGAGACTGAAGGAAATATGCCCTAGAGGCAATAATAAAGTTATTATTTATTTCCTTATATCATGATAAATGTTTATTATTCATGCTAGAATTGTATTAACCGGAAACACAATACTTGTGTGAATACATAGACAAACAGAGTGTCACTAGTATGCCTCTACTTGACTAGCTCGTTGATCAAAGATGGTTATGTTTCCTAGCCATAGACATGAGTTGTCATTTGATTAACGGGATCACATCATTAGGAGAATGATGTGATTGACTTGACCCATTCCGCTAGCTTGGCACTCGATCGTTTAGTATGTTGCTATTGCTTTCTTCATGACTTATACATGTTCCTATGACTATGAGCTTATGCAACTCCCGTTTACCGGAGGAACACTTTGTGTGCTACCAAACATCACAACGTAACTGGGTGATTATAAAGGTGCTCTACAGGTGTCTCCGAAGGTACTTGTTGGGTTGGCATATTTCGAGATTAGGATTTGTCACTCCGATTGTCGGAGAGGTATCTCTGGGCCCACTCGGTAATGCACATCACTATAAGCCTTGCAAGCATTGCAACTAATGAGTTAGTTGCGGGATGATGTATTACAGAACGAGTAAAGAGACTTGCTGGTAACGAGATTGAACTAGGTATTTAGATACCGACGATCGAATCTCGGGCAAGTAACATACCGATGACAAAGGGAACAACGTATGTTGTTATGCGGTCTGACCGATAAAGATCTTCGTAGAATATGTGGGAGCCAATATGAGCATCCAGGTTCCGCTATTGGTTATTGACTGGAGACGTGTCTCGGTCATGTCTACATAGTTCTCGAACCCGTAGGGTCCGCACGCTTAACGTTTCGATGACAGTTATATTATGAGTTTATATGTTTTGATGTACCGAAGGTTGTTCGGAGTCCCGGATGTGATCAAGGACATGACGAGGAGTCTCGAAATGGTCGAGACATGAAGATTGATATATTGGAAGCCTATATTTGGATATCGGAAGTGTTCCGGGTGAAATCGGGATTTTACCGGAGTACCGAGGGGTTACCGGAACCCCGCGGGGGCTTAATGGGCCATAGTGGGCCTTTGTGGAGAAGAGGAGAGGCGGCCAGGGCAGGGCCACGCGCCCCTCCCCCCTAGTCCGAATAGGACAAGGAGAGGGGGGCGGCGCCCCCTTTCCTTCCTCTCTCCCTCCTCTTTCCCCCTCCACTCGTAATCCAACTAGGAAAAGGGAGGGAGTCCTACTCCCGGTGGGAGTAGGACTCCATCTGGCGCGCCCCTCCTGGCCGGCCGCACCTCCCCCCTTGCTCCTTTATATACGGGGGCCGGGGCACCCTAGAGACACAACAATTGATCGTTTGATCTTTTAGCCGTGTGCGGTGCCCCCCTCCACCATAGTCCACCTCGATAATACTGTAGCGGTGCTTAGGCGAGCCGTGCGTCGGTAGAAAATCATCATCGTCACCACGCCGTCGTGCTGACGAAACTCTCCCTCAACACTCGGCTGGATCGGAGTTCGAGGGACGTCATCGGGCTGAACGTGTGCTGAACTCAGAGGTGCCGTGCGTTCGGTACTTGATCGGTCGGACCGTGAAGACATACGACTACATCAACCGCGTTGTGCTAACGCTTCCGCTTTCGGTCTACGAGGGTACGTGGACAACACTCTCCCCTCTCGTTGCTATGCATCACCATGATCTTGCGTGTGCGTAGGAATTTTTTTGAAATTACTACGTTCCCCAACACCAGGGTCTGCTGGCCCAGCGGTAGCTCTGGCCTAACCACCGCTCTAACTACCGGCCTGAGGTGTAAACCTTCTGGATGAGATGCGGTAGTAGAGCGGTGGTGGAGCGGTAGTTCCAGTTTATTCCGATAAACCGGTACTATCGGGTGCGCCACCGGAAGTACCGCCCTGGTGCCCTAGCAGGGGTTTCCCGCATTCACTGGTTGTGCCGGTGTATACTGCGGAAGTACCGCTCCTATGAATTTCTGCACATAACGGTTGGATCTGAGGGACCCTATTTAAGGAGGTGCTTCTCCCACCTCCCACCTACCTCTTGCCTCTCTCTCTCCTCCATTACTGCCATTAAAGCTCTCTTGCACGATCTCTCTCTCTAGCCACTCAAACTTGTTGATTTGCTAGGGATTGAAGGAGGAGACCCAGATCTACACTTCCACCAAAGGATATTTGATTCCCCCATACTTTCTTGTGTGGATTTTGTTACTCTTGGGTGCTTGGGCGCCCTAGATGGAAGAGGTCACTTCGGAGCCACATTCCATTGTGGTGAAGCTCCGGGGTTTCGTTAGGAGCCTCCAATTAAGTTGTGGAGAGAGCCCCAACCTTGTTTGTAAAGGTCCGGTTGCTGCCTTCAAGGGCACCAATAGTGGAATCACGGCATCTCGCATTGTGTGAGGGCGTGAGGAGAATACGGTGGCCCTAGTGGCTTCTTGGGGAGCATTGTGCCTCCACACCGCTCCAACGGAGACGTACTTCCCCTCAAAAGGAAGGAACTTCTGTAACACATCCTCGTCTTCACCGGCTCCACTCTTGGTTATCTCGTACCTTTACTTGTGCAAGCTTTTTGTGTTGTATCCTTTGCTTGCTTGTGTGCTTGTTGTTGTTGCATCATATAGGTTGCTCACCTAGTTACACATCTAGACAACCTACTTTGATGCAAAGTTTAAATTGGTAAAGAAAAGCTAAAAATTGTTAGTTGCCTATTCACCCCCCCTCTAGTCAACTATATCGATCCTTTCACCTGTGTTACAAGGTGTGAAGTTGAGTGAGACTCAATGCCCGACCACTCCAGAAGATAGAGAGAAAATGGAAGTCATTCCCTATGCCTCAGCCATAGGTTCTATCATGTATGCAATGCTTTGTACCAGACCTGATGTGTGCCTTGCTATAAGTATAGTAGGGAGGTACCAAAGTAATCCAGGAGTGGATCACTGGACAGCGGTCAAGAACATCCTGAAATACCTGAAAAGGACTAATGATATGTTTCTCATTTATGGAGGTGACAAAGACCTCGTCGTAAATGGTTATGTTGATGCAAGCTTTGACACTGATCCGGATGACTCTAAGTCACAAACCGGATACGTATTTATATTGAATGGTGGAGTTGTAAGTTGGTGTAGTTCTAAACAGAGCGTCGTGGCGGGATCTACGTGTGAAGCGGAGTACATAGCTGCTTCGGAAGCAGCAAATGAAGGAATCTGGATGAAGGAGTTCATATCTGATCTAGGTGTCATACCTAGTGCATCGGGTCCAATGAAAATCTTTTGTGACAATACTCGTGCAATTGCCTTGGCAAAGGAGTCCAGATTTCACAAGAGAACCAAGCACATCAAGAGACGCTTCAATTCCATCCGTGATCAAGTCAAGGAGGGAGACATAGAGATTTGTAAGATACATACGGATCTGAATGTTTCAGACCCGTTGACTAAGCCTCTCTCACGAGCAAAACATGATCTAGCACCAAGACTCCATGGGTGTTAGAATCATTACTATGTAATCTAGATTATTGACTCTAGTGCAAGTGGGAGACTGAAGGAAATGTGCCCTAGAGGCAATAACAAAGTTGTTATTTATATTTGCTTATATCATGATAAATGTTTATTATTCATGTTAGAATTGTATTAACCGGAAACTTAGTACATGTGTGAATACATAGACAAACAGAGTGTCCCGAGTATGCCTCTACTAGACTAGCTCGTTAGTCAAAGATGGTTAAGTTTCCTGACCATAGACATGTGTTGTCATTTGATGAATGGGATCACATCATTAGAGAATGATGTGATGGACAAGACTCATCCGTTAGCTTAGCATTAATGATCATTTAGTTTTATTGCTATTGCTTTCATCATGACTTATACATGTTCCTCTGACTACGAGATTATTCAACTCCCGAATACCGGAGGAACACTTAGTGTGCTATCAAATGTCACAACGTAACTGGGTGATTATAAAGATGCTCTACAGGTGTCTCCGATGGTGTTTGTTGAGTTGGCATAGATCGAGATTAGGATTTGTCACTTCGTGTATCGGAGAGGTATCTCTGGGCCCTCTCGGTAATGCTCATCACTATAAGCCTTGCAAGCAATGTGACTAATGAGTTAGTTGCGGGATGATGCACTACGGAACGAGTAAAGACACTTGCCGGTAACGAGATTGAACTAGGTATGATGATACCGACGATCGAATCTCGGGCAAGTAACATACCGATGACAAAGGGAACAACGTATGTTATTATGCAGTTTGACTGATAAAGATCTTCGTAGAATATGTAGAAGCCAATATGAGCATCTAGGTTCCGCTATTGGTTATTGACCGGAGATGTGTCTCGGTCATGTCTACATAGTTCTCGAACCCGTAGGGTCCGCACGCTTAACGTTCGATGATGATTTGTATTATGAGTTATGTGTTTTGATGACCGAAGATTGTTCGGAGTCCCGGATGAGATCACGGACATGACGAGGAGTCTTGAAATGGTCGAGACATAAAGAATGATATATTGGACGATGTTACTCGGACACCAGATGAGTTCTGAGGGGTACCGGATGACTATCGGAGTGTCGGGGGGTTATCGGAGCCCCCGGGGGAACTAATGGGCTTTCATGGGCCTTAGGGGAGAAAGAGGAAGGGCCACAAGGGCAGGCCGCGCGCCCCCCATGGGCTAGTCCGAATTGGACTAGGGAGGGGGCGGCGCCCCCCTCTTTCCTTCTCCTTCTCCTTCTCCTTCTCTCCCTCTCCTTCCTTCTCCATCTCTCCCTTTTGGTGGAATCCTACTAGGACTAGGAGTCCTAGTAGGACTCCCCTCTTGGGCGCGCCCTAGGGGCCGGCCGGCCCTCCCCTCCTCCCTCCTTTATATACGTGGGGAGGGGGCACCCTAGAACACACAAGTTGATCTTTTAGCCGTATGCGGTGCCTCCCTCCACAGTTACACACCTCGGTCATATCTTCGTAGTGCTTAGGCGAAGCCCTGCGTCGGTAACTTCATCATCATCGTCACCACGCCATCGTGCTGACGAAACTCTCTCTCGGCCTCAACTGGATCAAGAGTTCGAGGGACGTCACCGAGCTGGACGTGTGCTGATCGCGAAGGTGTCGTACGTTCGGTACTTGGATCGGTTGGATCGCGAAGACGTTCGACTACATCAACCGCGTTACTAAACGCTTCCGCTTTCGATCTACGAGGATACGTGGACACATTCTCCCCGCTCATTGCTATGCTTCTCCTAGATAGATCTTTCGTGATCATAGGATTTTTTTTTTGAAATACTACGTTCTTCAACAAATAGTTCATGTGCTAACGAGTTTGCATCACACCTAGAAACAATAACACTTTGTTTTGAGAGCCACATTTGCAGCTGGAATTTGATCTCCTCAATGACAACATAAGGCGAGGAATCAAGCTTTCGTAGATCTAAAGCTTCAGATAGGAGTTGACAGTCCGTTTCCAAGACCACCATAATGGTGCCTAGATCAGCAGAGACAGCTACTTCCATGATCATGGTGCTAACTTCTGCCCAGTTTCTTCCTAAAAACCGGGGCAAGCGCCAGATGTGCTACAACCGACCACCAAAGGAAACCGTCCAGGACCAGGATTTGGTCCGGCCCACCTGAGCGAGTGCGTGTTGCGCGTTTCCCCGTTACTCTGCGTGGTGCACGTGTAAATTTTTTAGTTTGCAAACATCTTTTAAAATTCATTATTTTCTAAAAAATATGTGAACATTTTTAAAAATATTCTTGAGCACCTTTTAGATTTCTCATTTTAATTTTCCCATTTTTTTGAAAATATTTTCCAAACAAAAAAGCATTAGGCCAATAAAAACCGGCGCGTGCCATTTTTTTTACGTGAAGCGCCAGATTTTTGTTTTTTTAGGGTGGAGGAGCGGGCCGGACACATTTGGCCCCAAAAAACCGTCCATGACCAGGATATGGCCGGCCCACCTGAGCGAGTCGGCTTTGGTGTTTTCTCATTACTCTGCGCGGTGCGCGTGTAACAGGAGACTCGGGTGCATTGGAGCCCTATTTTTTGAACTGTGCCAAAATGCTATTTTGAAGTTTCAAAAAAGTCTGAAAACAAATCAACATGTTTATATGAATGTATATTACACATGTGTAAATTTTGATGCTGAAATAACTAACCATGTGAGTTACACAAAAATGACAAAATCATGATTTTGGAAAGATGAACAGTGCATGCATTATTCACTATTTGAAAATCATCATTTTGTCATTTTTTTATAGGTCACATATTTACTTATTTCATTACCAAACTTTACACATGTGTAATACACATCCATATGATCACGTAGATTTTTTTCAGAATTTTTTAAAACCTTAAATATGATTTCAAAGTATTTAAAATAAAGCCCTCCAATACACCCGGTTTCCAAAAATCCACTCTCGAGGGCATTGTGATCTCTTCTGTCCTACACCAGGAACAAGGGATGAGAACGGTGACCTACCGTTTAAGTCTACGCTTAGGGCCTCGGAGGATTGGAAGAAAGCAAATTCTGGGGACAACACGACGAAGGAGAAGAAGGAAACACAAAATAGCATCAGGGAGTCTCGCTCGTCGGCTCCAGCCCAGCAGAAAAAGGGAACTGAGGTAACCCCTCCAAAAAAGAATAATGTTCAGAAAAAGAGGAAGGGAGGTCCACAACAGAATCAGGTCTATAGACCAATGGCAGCCCCTCTGACTATTACACAGGGTCGGGGGGAGGATGGTAATGTGAATATGGAGGGGATGGTCTTTTCAGCTGGTGGTACGGCTGATGATCACACAGATGAGAACCGGGAGAGAGACCCCCAAAAGAACAAACCTACCCCACCTACGTTTGAATCTTCGGCAGCGGCTGCGAGTCAGCCCTGCCCGAGCCAGTGAGTACACTAAGTTGGAACTGTCGAGGGCTTGGGAACCCTTGGTCAGTTCGAGAGCTTCGCAAAGTTGTGAAGCAAGAAAGCCCCGCCCTTCTGTTTGTAATGGAAACTAAAATTAAGGGCAAGCGAGTACAAGAGCTGAAAACTTCTTTAGGCTTTTCAGGTTGTTTTGCCGTCGATAGCGACGGGCTTAGTGGTGGCATTGGTTTATTTTGGACTAGAGATGTTGATGTTAATTTAGAAAACTACAGTGCCTCTCACATTGATGTAATTGTCAAGCAAGTTAATAAAGCATGGCGATTTACTAGTTTTTATGGGGAGCCACGGGTGCATAACAGGCACCACAGCTGGCGTTTTCTGTGTACCTTGTATGCCATTCAACATGAGGCATGGATTTGCATGGGGGATTTTAATGAGACCCTATATGCTGATGAGCACTTTGGAACAAATGCCACACCGGAGGGCCAGATGAGGGCATTCCGTGAGGCAGTTGACGATTGTTCGCTCCAAGATTTGGGGTGGCGAGGGGTTCCTTTCACATGGGATAACAAGCAAGACGGTGCTGCAAATGTCAAAGCAAGACTTGATCGGGCTCTTGCGAATGCAGCCTTTCTGAACTTGTTCGAGTATACTAGTGTGAAACACATAAGCAGTGCTGAATGAGACCATTGCTATGTCATGGCAGAATTTCGTACTAGTGCATCAAGTAACTGGTCTCGTACACCTCGGGGCTTTCGGTATGAAAATGTCTGGCAATCTCACTCACAGTACGACGAGTTGTACGTAATATGTGGCAGATTGGCTCGGCGGAGCGCGGTCTAAAGGGAGTTATTGACGCGCTCACCGAAGTTCAGATTCAGCTGGGATCATGGGGTGCACGGGAGTCTGGAAACCTATCGAAGAAAGTACGTAAACTCCAACAACGCCTTGATCGCCTGTGCAGTGCCTCGATCGGTTGGGGGCCGTCCTAGGAAGAAAAAGTTGTCGCTGCACAGCTACGTGAAGCACTCCGCCAAGAGGAGGTGTGGTTGAAACAACGGTCGAGAGTGACTTGGTTGAAAGAGGGGGACCGGAACACAGGATATTTCCAAGCTCAGGCCGCCCCTCGTAAGCGAATTAATAGGATTTCCTCACTGGAAAAGGAAGACGGTCAAGTTTGCACCGAACCTCATGAGGTGAAGGAAGAAATTGCAAGCTTCTATCAATCCTTGTATCAATCGCAGGGGTACAGACCCATGGAGGAACTGCTTGCTTGTGTGACTCCTCGAGTTTCAGATGATATGAATGATCTACTTGAAAAAGAATACTCAGCCGAGGAGGTCAAGAAAGCTCTTTTCGATATGGCACCGTCAAAGGCTCCGGGCATTCAAGAATTTACGGCCGGATTTTACCAACGACACTGGGATGTCTTGGGTAATGATATCTCCCATGCCGTGTTGGATTTTTTAAATGGGGGTGAACTACCAACGGGATTAAATGACACTACCATCACCTTAATTCCCAAGGTACGAAACCCGTAGAAAATTTCTCAGTTTCGCCCTATAGCTCTATGTCCAGTCCTTTACAAAATTGTAGTTAAAGCAATTGCCAATTGAGTGAGAATGATTTTGGACGAAGTAATTGGGGAGGAGCAGAGTGCCTTTGTTCCTGGACGCTTGATTACGGATAATGTGTTGGTGGCTTATGAAAGCATTCATGCTATCAAAAGGCGGAAAAAGGCAAAAACTCTTGTTGTGCTATCAAACTTGATAGGCTAAAGGCTTATGATAGAGTCGGGTGGCATTATTTGGAAGCGATCCTTCACAAATTGGGTTTCAATGATCGTTTCACAATGTTAGTGATGAGGTGTGTGACCTCGGTTCGATTCATGATTAAGGTGAATGGGGAGCTTTTATCCTATTTTCATCCTTCCAGAGGGCTTCGTCAAGGATGTCCTATGTCCCCGTATCTATTTCTCATATGTGCACAAGGCCTCATGTCTCTACTCAATCACTACGGTGGTGCACATATTGACAGAGGTATTCGGGTTAGTGTCCATGCACCTTGGGTAAAAGATTTATTATTCGCTGATGATAGCTTGGTCTTTATCAGTGCTACGAGACTTAACGAGATTCTCCGTATATATGCTGACTGCTCGGGACAAGCAGTAAATAGGGAGAAGAGTTCAATCGTTTTCAGTGGTAATACTGCTCCACAAATGAAGGAGGCAATCAAACGAGCCCTACGAATCACAGTGGAAGCGTTTTCTGAACGTTATTTGGGGCTTCCCACTGCGGTCGGCAGAATTACTAGTGGATCTTTTGACCATATTATTGAGAGGTGTCGAAGCAATGTTCAAGGTTGGCCAGAAAGAAACATGGCTTGTGCAGCCAGAGAGGTTCTTCTCAAATTGATCGTGCAAGTGGTCCCAACTTTTAGCATGAGCTGTTTTCTTTTGACGAAGAAGGTGTGCAAGGGGCTTTCTTCTTTGCATGGCCAAATACTGGTGGGCTAGTTCTCTGGACAAACGTTCTATGCATTGGCTGTCTTGGGAGAAACTCGCAACACCAAAAGAGAAGGGCGGGATGGGGTTCAGGGATCTATAGTTATTCAATTTAGCGATGCTCGGCAAGCATGGATGGCATCTGATCACCCACCCCGACTCCCTTTTTGTGCAAGGGTGCTTAAGGGAAAATACTTCCCGTATACTGACTTTCCTCAAGCTACAGCCTCAGCTCGCGCATCCACTACATGGAAGGCCATTGTGGCAGGAAGGAAAGCTCTCGAAACTAGATTATCAAGCGTGTTGGTGACGGCACTACGATCACAATATGGACAGATTGTTGGATTCCAGGCACTGTCACAATGAAGCCCATGGGGCGGATCGGTGCTGCACATCTTGAACATGTTTCAGATTTGATTGACAACTACACAGGCAATTGGAATGTGGAAATTGTCCGTCAAAACTTTCTTCACCCGGACGCAGAAGCAATTTTGAATATTCCATTGAATCCGGCTGGTGGAAATGATTCAATAGCATGGGCTCTAGAAAAGTTGGGCATCTACAATGTAAAGTCAGTGTATCGCTTTCCAGTGACTCGTAACGAGCATAGTTCTCTGGAGGAAGGGACGATCACGGAAACCTCATCGGCAAACAAGCAGTTGTGGAAAGCTCTATGGAAGCTTCATGTAGTACCGAAGGTCCGAGTCTTTTGGTGGAGAGTGCTGCGAGGCATACTCCCAGATTCGGTCACCATACAGTACATGCATATAAAACCTCTTGGGCTTTGTGATATCTGCAAAGCCATGAATGAGGATCTGATGCATGCCCTCATAGGCTGCACGCACGCAAAGAAGTTTTGGATTGCAGCCAAGGACCGGTTCAACTTCACTCTACCGAGGCTACATCCAGAAACTTGGGCGAGAGATATCTTGATGGCAGACATCTTCTCGGACGATGTAAGATGCAAGATCATCACCATTATGCATTCCATCTGGTCATCGCGGAATCGTTGGACACATGACAAGGATGGTTATGATCCAATTCAGGCGATAAAATGGGTGCACGAGACTTTGTCACTTCTGGACCTTCCGGTTGGTCGCATGAGGCCTTCAGTTGATCAGTGCTGGAGACCACCGGACCCGGGTTGGGTGACAATCAGCACAGATGGTGCGATTGATATGGACGCCCTGAAGGGTGGGGCTAGAGGTGTAGCTCGCTCTCACTTGGCGTTCCTTGCTGCATGGAGCAAGACACTACCAGGGGTCTCGGACCCGTTCATCTCCGAGCTGCTGGCGTTTCGGGAGGGGGTAATCCTTGCCCACCTTCGCGGATACTCAGATGTGATTATGCAGGTAGACTGCCTTGCGCTTGTCAACCTTTGGTCTTCGCGCAGCAATACCTGTCCAGTTGCCGCGCCTATCATACAAGAATTAGAGGAGATAGTCCCAAACTTTGCTTCCTTTTTGGTTACCCATGTCGGGCGAAATCTGAACTTCCCGGCTCATCGGTGCGCTAAGCGTGCATGTGCACTCGAGGGAACTGAGAGCTGGTTTGATAGCAGTCCTGATTTTCTTATCAGTAGCCTACAGGCAGATTGTAACCGACTTTTGTTAAGTTATTAATATATATCCCTTAATAATAAAGCAAATAGTGCTTCTGGTCGTCCGTCATTAAAACTGCCCATAGAGTTGTAAAGTATTACCCACCAATGCCACCGGTAAGTGAGAAAAACGTTTGGTTCTTATATTTTGTTTCGTCTGCGGTGGGCATAGCTCAATATGAAGAGATCCCCTCACATACAATAACCATGCACACAGCAGACTGGTTGGTGCCTTCACCTACCGCACTGGAGGTCGTGGGTTAGATCCCCACCCCTTCCCTTTTTCTTCAAAAGATCAAATACTTTTTGAAATTCTTATATCTTTCAAACCCTAACTCCAAATCTAACATGTCATATATGAAAATTCATCAGAAAAATGTGTAGATTCCAAATATGCCTTCATCATTAATTTTTAAAAATATGTTCAGGGTGCAAACTTAAATAATACGTTCTTTATATAATGAGATGTTTTAGAAATGCCTATTACATATGTCCTTATAGATTGGTTGTTTTTGGTGGAGCTATCCGATATGATTGCAACCAAATTAAGTCTTGAACTGAATTATGGTTGCAACCAAATTAAGTCTTGAACTGAATTATGGTTGCAAACACACATATATTTTTATATATGCAAACACATATATGACAAAAATAATTCTCTTATGCACATGCTACCATTGAATACTAAAATGTACTTTGCTATTTTCATTCTAATGCAATATCTTTTGGGCATCACGGAGAAACAACATCAAATGCATACACATATACTGACAACTAGGTAGATATTTGTGTTGTATAATGAATTCTAAACACTTTTGAGTACACTTCAAAAATCATCACACATTTATGTTTTTTCACAACACCACTTATCATGTTGCTTGTTGCGTGGCATCATGAAAGATTTCAAAGGATTTGTTGTGTCGTCAACTGAGTGTATGAGGGGTGAATTGTTTTTCTCCCGTTGCAACGCACGGACATGTTTGCTAGTTATTAATAAAGCTCCTAGTTCGTTGCAAAAAAAAAAACAGCCCCCTACTCCTTACTCCCTATCCGTTTATCGCCTTTTCCAAACTCGGCGCAGCCCAAGTTGTAAACTGAAGCCCAGCAGGCCGCACCGCCGCCGCTATCCTACCTACTACCCTCCGCGCCGCACGCGACGCGCGTGGGCCCGTGGCTCGAGACCGTGACCGGCGTCAACACACTTCGGCGCTGCCGCCCCCCGCCGTCCCCACCGCGTCTCCACCTCGCCGCCGAGGAAACGTGGCAGATCCCCTCGATTGCTCCGCCGCAGCCTCCGTACGGCAGCGCTCCCCGGTGCCTCTGCGACGGCCTAAGCGTCGCCGCCCCGCGAAACCCTAGAACGCCGGAGCCGCGTACGGCTCGTGTTTCCGGGTCCGCTGCTTGCTGCCTCCATGTCCTCCCCGCCGCCGGAATCCGTGGGGGACGCTGGTGCCCCTTCATCCAGCGGTATCAGTCATCATCCCCCCTCCCTCGTTTGTATCGTAGTGCTGTGTAATTAGCTTCCGAAGACCAGGTTTTGGTCTATTTGCACGATTAGGTTGTCTTGTTTTGCTTTTCGATGCCTATAAAGTTTTGTATCTGTCTGCATGCTAGGTTTGTCTGCTATGATGTATTGGGAACCTGCTAAGCTTGTAATTCACTCGCAGATGCATGCTGGCATGCAAGTTTGCCTTTCCCCCCTTTTTTTGGCGTGGAGGCATTCGTGGCTGGCTTTCGAGCTGTCTTGTTGCTAAGCGGATTATTTGGCATCATGGAAGAAATCTTTATCTTGGGTTAGGGGTACCTCGCTCCTCCGCAAACTTGTGAAATTAATCCTGCAGCGCATTGGTAACTCTGTCAAAACCAACGCTGAAAGTTCGGCGGGTTGTCGAGGAAATAAATGTTTTTGTACGATATTGATAAAGGGATAAAAATTTGCTAACAGTCACAATGTTGTTTTGTCAAAATAGACTAATTGATATTATTTTGTTTTTATATGCTGGGGAATACATAAGATACATAAGGAAGAAATCAGGTCCACTGGAAAAGGCAAGACTTTTATGGAGCTAGTGCTGTTTTTGGCAAAAAGGTTAGAGCGTATGAATTGGTGCAGCAAGCACAGCATGTTAAAACTTGAAAATGCGAATGAATTGCTCATAATTTGAAGGATTATTGGTAGCATTTGAGTCGCCCGTATCGGTACAATTCTGCATCCTGTATCCACGTCAGTCAGTAGTTTGGAAAAGTGTCAGTAGCTCGTATATGGGTGGAAAGAATAATTGTTTCCTATGGCACACTTATCGAACCTTGCAAAACATTTCATGAAATCATGTAAGAAAATTCATGGCACTTATGCCTACCTAATGAGTCATTGTCTGATTCAGATAAAATGCTTCTTGTCTTTCTTTTTTTACCACTAAAATGTTTCTTGTTTAGTATTCAGGAGTTGCGTTTTTCAACTATGTGCTTTTATTTGCAACTTGCTATTCCCAGAGATTCTGGGTGTCCTAGCTATTCAAGAATGTGATGGCCCCTGCCTTTTGCTGTTGAGTCTCTGTAAAACATGAACAATCTCTATTTCTGCACGCCAGGTACTTTGCCACAGGACATAAGTGATGTGTCCAAATCTACAGTTGATCAGCTGCAAGCAGCAGATCAGAAAGCAAGTGGCCAGTCAATCCAGCAGGCAGGGCAACCACATATGAATCCATCATATCAGTTGTCTCAACCAAAATTGGAAACTGGAGTTTCAGAAAATGAAAACTTTATCCAACAGGAGGAACACCATTACCAGCCAGAACAAGAGCAGCCACGTTGTGAGAATCAACTGCAGCAGGCAGAAGCAAATAGCTTCCAGTTGGCAGAAAAAGGAACAGACTATGTTGGTCAGCAGAGTTTGACAGGCTCCATGGAAGATGTCGCTCAGCCTTCAGGAGATCAGCAGCATGTAAATCCAGTTGTCGGTCAGCAAGCACCACATGGTGCCCAGGAAACAAGGAAGAGGGGATATCAGCCATCTATACCATTTAATATGTTGATTCCAATCCTACAGGCGCATCTTGACAGAGATAAAGACATGCAGCTTCAATCTGTATGGGCAAAACTTAGGGTGCGTTTTTGTTCATTACTCTGTTATTAGCTGATGTGTTTCATAAAAAGAAAACTGATTGCATGGAGAAAATTTCCATATTTTATTTATTAGTTTGCTCAAACTTATTTGTTTCTTGTATAGCTACGACACTATAGATTCGTTAAGTGTATTTGTTGCAAAAACTGGTAGAGCAAAAGGCCATAATAACACTAGTGGAGACCAACTGTATTTACTACTAAGGAAAAAAAAGAATGAGTTGCTCTTTTTGGAAGTCATTTGACCGATAACATTAGTTAGGGCCACGTTTGGGTGAGGGTGCGGCGGCTATGATAGATTGTGCTGCCAATTTGTGACAGATTATGCTGCCCCTTTATTATGCTATCAGTACTAATAAAGATTCTGAGGCATCTATTTATCAAGTTAATGTGAAGAGAGTAATGCAAAGTCTGCATTTTTCCTTTGTTTCCTTGTCTAACAGAAGAGGAGAACATGTTGTTTTGAAAGAACAGATTGTCATTCTTGTTACAAATTGTTGCACAAGTTGAGGGAACTGATGAAAGAAGAGTAACAAAGGCACCTCAACATAGAAACTGTTTACTAAGATCGTCTATGCTGTGTTTGCAGCGTAATGAAGTCCATAAAGATGATTTCTTAAGAGTCATAAGGAATATCGTTGGGGATCAAATGCTCAAGCAGGCGGCCCATAAAGTTTTTGCACAGGTGAATGCATGGTGTTAACACCATCCCTGCCCTTTTTCCCTTGATAGCTAACTATTCATCAAGCTTGACAAGCGTGGAGCCAGTTTGAGTTTCCGTGTTTATTGAATGACTCAATTCTTTGAGTAATATCTTGTGTTCTCATGCCTATATTTGCTTTATTTGCTCTTGTTTGCAGATGCAAGCTCAGGCACAACGAAATAATAACCAGGGAAATGCAAATCAACATCCTTCGTCATCTCTAGCATCTACAGCTGCGAGTGGATCGGCAAAATTGCCTGATCAGCTTGTTCGCATGCCCACCCCACCTAACCAGGGTCACAAAAGCCAGGCATCATCTTCACCTCAGAACTTTGTGCCACTTTCAGGCACACAAATGCAAAGCAGTATGCATTACTTTGCTCATGATAATTCTATCCAAAAGCCAGATGTAAAGGGGGTGCATGCTGTGCCGAATCGACCACCTGGTATGAGCCTGCCAATTCCACTGCAGACAAGTAACAAACAGCTGCAACCCACGGAAATCCAGCAAGCCTCACAGCAATTATATGGAACTACTAACACCCCTCAGTCGTACCCTCGGCCAACCAGTGGTTCGATGCCTCTTAGACCACAGAGTCAAGCGCCTGAAACACGACCTCCCTTTCATCCTCATGGAAGGATTCCTGCGAAAATCGGAACTGTTCCTACTCATCCGACAATGCAACAGAATGCATCGGCACGCCAAATGCAACAAAACAAGGATATAAAAAATAATGCTTATAACCCAAGTGCTAATACAAAACAAGGTTCTGAGCCTGCAGGCAAGGCCCGCCAGGTTGGCCCAGGAGGTCCTTCGGCGAAATTGCAAGGAAAGCAGGTAATTTGTCCTCCAGCAGTCTCTCACCTCTGTGTTACACAGTCCCTTGTTGCTGATTTCCAAATCTCAGTGCATTTAATTCATTTTAGTTCCCTATGAATAATCTGAACTACTTAATATGAAGTTCAACATGATACAAGGGGTAATTGCAGGAAAATAAACTCCTAGAAGTATATGCTTCCCCTCACATGCAGCGTTTTTATGACTACCAGAATAAACAGAAAAGGAAATCTCACATGTCCGTGAGCACTTTCATTTTATTATCTAGGATATTTGGCACTTCTATTTTACTCCCTCTGTAAAGAAATATAAGAGCGTTTAGATCACTACTTCTTTACAGAGGGAGTATTAGCATCTTGCCAGAATGAACTTTTGAAGCATTTATGTATATTAGAAAATAAAACTGTTGTTGATCTGTTACACTGGAATTGAAGTATTGATTTACACTAAATACATACCAATTCATTTGGTAATTCCCTTTGATCTACCCCCTGTTATTTGGGGGCAGTAGTATAAGTGGTGGGGCCGCCCTTAGGCACGCGCAAGGCAAGCCGATGGGCGATGGTGCAACAAGGTGTTCCCAGAATGTTACCAAAGAGTTTGGAGTCCTTAAGGAGGTTTGGAGTCCTTAAGGAGGTTTGGGGTGTCTCCATCTATATACGAGCTATTGAATAGGGTGATAATAATAAGTTACCAACAACTAGCGCCTTGCTGTGGGAATTTATATCAATAAATTTCCAAGAATAAAATTAGAATATATGAGAATAATGCCCCTCCACTTTCGCGATATATGAACGGTAGCAGTAAATGGAGGGTAGACTTCACATTGTAATGCATCGTTGCCTTCTGGCTCCGGGGGGATGATTTGTTGCTAGAGAAAAAGGATGACATGGAAGGCCTGCATATGCTTGATGATGTGGAGGGAATGCATGTGGCGGAAAATGGAATATGAAGGGATTTTATGTACTTAATGATGAACCACATGACATGCGTTGTGAGGTGGGATGTGTGCATGTTGAAAAGAATGGAAGTAGCGGGGACCAACTATTTAGGTATATATAGGATTTCCCAGTCTCTCCCCCTCTGCCCTAGCCGCTGCACCACCCACACCATCTAATTACGGGACACAAGACCTCCCGGCCCAACCATCATATCTCTCATGAGTTGCCAGTTTTGTAGACACCAAATGGTTTGACAATGTGGATTGATTGGGCATCTACATCACAAAGTATGGTTGTTAGTCGCCACATGTATAGTTTCAAGACAATTGCTATCAAGGCACCACCCCGTTTACGCCTGGGCTAGGTGCTGTGAAATCTCACTTTTCATGGAAATGATTAGGTAGGTGCAATCTGCAAAAATACCTGTTCAGGTGTTGTTGGATGTTGCTGGGGATAGACATGGCAGACACATGGGTCAGTTAGGGTCTTAGGCCCAGCTAAATTAGCTCTCTACGAATCACATTGGCCCATCCCTCTCTTAGGTTACAAACCTAATCTAAGAGGGTTTGGACTTTAGATCTCTTCACCTTTCGTTGGAGCAGCACTCTTGTTGCATGTTGGATCAGGTGGACACAACGGGACACTACGGATGGACGAGAAGACGCGAAGGCATGGCGGATACTAAGGCGCTAGAGAGAAGCTCGTTTCTCCCTTACCCACTCCTTGTTGGACATGTGTTTGAACCAGGGGCCACAAGTTTACCCTTCGGTCTTCTACCCGCCAACAATAGTAACAATTAATTTAGGGAAGAAGCTCCTGAATAGTAAAATATGCATATCCACAAATATCTTGTAACTAATACCGTGTAAAATTTAGAACCGGGAATATTTTGTTAGCAATGTTTATGAGAATAGATGCTCTATAATAGCATATGTAGAAATGCTCGTTTTTTATAGTGTATCATGGCTAACACTCTGAATATGCTAACACTATGCATCAACGGCTAGAACAATTCAGATAACTAATACCCCCATCTGTCTCTCTGTGTCGCCCACACAGAGACAGATGGGGGTATTAGTTATCTGAATTGTTCTAGCCGTTGATGCATAGTGTTAGCATATTCAGAGTGTTAGCCATGATACACTATAATAGCATCTGTCTCTCTGTGTCGCTCACACTGCCGGCTACCTCGCGGCGCACCCTGCCTTCGCTCTCACCTCCCTTCTGCCGCCCCCATGCGCCTAGCCATGTAATCTAGTTAAAAATGAGGAGAAAAAAATGTAGGGGATTTCTGGCGCTATGCATTTTTCTCATACCTCAGAACTTCGCAATTTTAAAATGTTTTCTTCATATATAATCTGTGCATCTACTCATCTGGCTTAACTGTCAGGCGGCCCCTAAAACATCTACACCACCTGCTGCAAGGACTAAGAAATCGGGTGGCCAGAAGAAATCATTGGAAACGGCTGGTTCAGCACCACCACCAACCAGGTTTCATAATTCACGTCATCCCACCTGTTCCGTTTTATTATCTGATTCTGAATGCATTATAGCTTACGGAGTAGTTGCATTTTATGGATAACCCCAATCTGATTTCCTTTTCTGTTTCTAGCAAAAGACAAAAGACAGCTGGAGCCTTCCAGGAACAAAGCATCGATCAACTTAATGATGTCACAGCTGTTAGTGGTGTTAATCTTAGGGTACGAATCTTCCTGGTTGATGTTTGGTTTCTAATACTACTTGTGTGTCTTGTTTATATTTTATTGGTACTTTTTTACTTCAATAGGAAGAAGAGGAACAACTGCTCTCTGCCCCCAAGGAAGAGAGCCCAGCCACAGAAGCAGCACGGAGAATCGTACAGGAGGAGGAAGAAAACCTCTTTCTGCAGAAGGGCCCTCTTCTGAAGAAATTGGCAGAAATTGGTTAATCCCTTTGAACTTATATTGACACCATAAAACTGTATTTACGTACACCATAAATATTTAAAGCAACACTGGCTGATGACATGTTTTTGGCAGTTCTTAAATCTAACTTGAAGAACGCTGGCGCTGATGTTGGACGTTGTTTATCAATGGTAAGTTGTTCATAGGACCATCCGCAAGAATTTTGTGGCACGAGGTCTAAAGCTTAACTCTTACTTAGTGTGTGGAGGAGCGACTGCGAAGATTCATAAGTACTCTCATAAGAGTTTCAAAGCAGGTTAGTCATTTCACATCATTCAGTTATCGGGCTGTGGTATAGTTGGGTATCGTGAGATACTAACCATGCTTGTCTTGTTGCTAGAGAACCGATGCAGAAAAGACTGGTCATCGACTAGTTATTACTTCAGATGTCGGCCGTCAAATTTTGCAGATGAACCAGAAAGCTAAAGAAGAATGGGACAAAAAGCAAGCAGAAACTGACAAGAACAAGAAACAGACTGAGGTGCTACATAATCTCCATTTTACGCATATTCAATTTGGATGACAGGCTTGTTCCGTTAAAATATCATGGTATTAGATGATTACTTGCATGTTGTCCGAAGTTAAGGATTAATAGGTGTTTTAAACAAGCACCTTTTGTTTATCCACGTGTTTCTGGAATTTATACGCATGTTGGTTAGTTCCAAATCCTCGAGATACTGTCAGTTCTAAATTGTGTCTTGATAAAAAATTTCCAAGGAGAAAATAAATATGAGTCGAATCAATCTAGCTGTTCTATATTGGATTACAATTTCGGTATCTTTATCGTACTGATGATGCTCTAAACTGAACAAGAGTGTTGGGTAATAAGTGTGCCCCCGGCTTCGTACTAGAAGATGTATGCACTCATTTATATAGCAAAATCTCATGGAAGTGTGTGTTGGCGACTTGTGTGCAGGATGGGGGCAGTGGTGGCGCAGAATTGGAGAAAGAAAAAGAGGAAAGCCGTCCAAAGAATGCGAAGGTAAGTATCTGATGTGATCTCTCTAGTTTGACATGTCTCTCATTTCCTGATATTCTTAATTTCTTGCAGCCCAACAAAGAAGAAGACGATAAAATGAGAACAACAGCTGCAAATGTTGCTGCTCGGCAGGCAGTTGGAGGAAGTGATATGTTTTCAAAGTGGCAGCTGATGGCCGAACAAGCTAAGCAGAAGCGGGCACCAGCTCCAAGACCATCCCATGTATCTGGAAAAGGGTCTGCAGAACGCAGTGAGGCTTCAAAGAGGAGCCATCTTGCGGCCTTCGGAACTGGTAAAGAGGCATTCTGGCATCATTTCCCCTGCGCATTCTCTATTAGAGTGTTGTAAACTCAGGGCACACATCATACTGTCCATTTCAGGAGGCACGGAAAGGCAAGGCAAGGGTTTATTTGCGAATCGGCACTCGCATGGGCCTCAGCGAACTGTTTCTGTGAAGGATGTAATCTGCGTCCTGGAGAGGGAGCCTCAGATGACGAAATCGCGGCTGATATATCGGCTGTATGAGCGATTGCCTGGAGAGTCCACCACAGATTAGGCTAAAAATAGTCGTTTATTTAGCTTAACCTGTAGTGTGTAAATGATGTGTGGGGGTGGCAAGTTTGATGACAGTGCCGGCTAGTTGACATTACAGATCTCTTACAGATAAGATGGTGCATAGCCACCAAAATTGGTCATATAAAACCCCAGTCAGTCTAAAAAGCGAGTGTTGTGATAGGAATAAGATCGTCCAGTGCCTGTCGATGCACCTGACCTGCTTTCATCTGTTGTGTTCTGATTCAATGGCTCAGTTATACTACCAGTATACTATGATAAATCTCCTGCCCTGGTTTCCATGCTGTATTTTTACAAACTCGCAAGCTTAAATAACACTGGTCGAATCAGAGCCAGGGACAGACTGAAAAGGAAAATAAAGGGCCGATGCTGTGGTCTAAAAGAACTCGAAGTCGAGGAACTTGCCGCCGGACTTCACCTCGGCGGCGCCGATCACCGTCTTGCTCGCCGGAGGCTGGTGGGTCGGCCCGCACTTGGCCGGTGGCTCGGCCTCGACGTGCTTGGGCACCTCGGGAGGCGTGCTGCACCGGATGAGCGCCCAGTTGACGCCCTCGAAGAAGGGGTGCTGCTTGATCTCGGCGGCGCCCCGCTTGACGCCGAGCCGCTGCTGCGGCTCCTTGACCAGCAGGCCCCTGACGAGGTCCCTGGCGGCGTAGCTCGTGGACGGCGACTCCGGGAAGCGCAGCTGCTGGCCGACGACGTTGAAGAGCGTGGCGCGGTTGCCCGACCCCTTGAAGGGCGTCCTGCCGTAGAGCAGCTCGTGCAGGAAGACGCCCAGGGTCCACCAGTCGACGGCGCTGCCGTGGCCCTCGCCCTTGATGATCTCCGGGGCCAGGTATTCGTGCGTCCCCACGAACGACATGGACCGCGCCGCCGTCGGCTCCGCCACCAGCTCCGGCACGCCCTGCCCGAGCTCGGAACCCTGCCGCCGCCTCATGCTCCTCTGGCCGAACAGCCTGGGCATGAAGCACGCGGGCTGGACGCAGGCCGCGGAGGGCTCCATGCAGGCGGAGGGCCGCACGCAGAAGGCGCCGCCTGCTCTCCTGGGGTCGGAGTCGCACGCCGGAGCTCTGACGAGCGTCGGCGACACCGCGCACTGCTGCAGCGACAGGTCGAAGTCGGAGAGCATGATGTGGCCGTCGTCGCGCACCAGCACGTTCTCCGGCTTCAGGTCCCGGTAGACCACCCCCAGCATGTGCAGGTACTCCAGAGCCAGGAGCACCTCCGCAGCATAAAACCTGCCCAGCACACGCGCTGATCACGTCAGCACTTCATCCGGAAGAGAGAATCCAGTGTTGCTTAATGGCAATATGATCAGTACTAGCAGCGGTAATTACTTTAAACAGATGATGATGCTAGCATAGCATTGTAACTGTGAATTGAAACAAAATTGAGCATGCTCGGTTGTTTGCCATGCTGTTCATGCTGTAACTGTACTATATATGCACGGATGTGTCCTGATCCGTGGAGATCGCAGTGCAGTACCGTGTAAGAATCAGGGACCGTATGTCCATAAATACTGTACTGTTTTCAGCAAAGAAAGAAAATAAATACTGTACTGAACTTCTGTTTCTCCGACTTTTCCTCATGTACCATTTCTCGAACTTATTTTGATGAAGGCAGAGTACTACTACTTTCAAAACTAAAGGATGTTTAAGCAAACATGTATTAGGATAGTTAAACTACACTGAATTCCAAAATTAAAGAGCACACGATACTAAGATATCAACATAAACATAATACATACTTCCATACACAGGAACATGGATGATTACCTCGCCGCGTACTCGGAGAAGTGCTTCCGCGGCTGCCGCTGCCGCAGCGCGTGCAGGTCGCCGCCGGGGCAGAACTCCATGAGCAGGCACGAGAAGCGGTCGGTCTCGAAGTGCGTGTACAGGGTGGGGAGGAACGGGTGGTCCAGGAGCTGCAGGATCTCCCTCTCCGTCCGCGCCCTGCTCAGCTTCCTCCTGCTCGCCAGCGACGCCTTGTCCATCACCTTCATCGCAAAGTGGCACCTCGTCCCGCTCAGCTCCGACAGGTACACGCTGCCGATGTCGCCGCACCCCAGCCGCCTCAGCAGCCTGAAGTGGCTCATCCCGAGCGCGCCGCCCCGGGCCCGGACGGCGAGGATCGCCCGCTACCGAGGGTCGTTGCCCTTGTGCGGCTTGCTGGCGGCGCCGGTGACGTTGTTGCTCCAGCGGCTGTCGTCGCTGCTGTCGCTCGCTTGGCTCGCGCTGGTCTTCATGCTCTCCGTTGAGCTGCCTCGGAAGCTGCCCTTTGCGCTGTCTTGCGTCCTCCTCCCGGCGGTCACCACGGGCTCACTGGCAATGGATCCGGTTCTGCTTGTGCTTGTGCAGCTGTGCCTGATGCTTGTGGCAGCGAGGACACCGGCGCTGTCACTGCCGCTGTGAGGACTGCCATTGCCACCGGGAGGGAGGGATGCACCACACACGCGATCCTTCTCCGACGACGGCCGAGTTGAGGGCGCGGCCTCGCCAGGAGGCTCTGGAACAGGGGCACCGGGCACCTTCATCTCTTCAACCAAACCAACCGCATTGGGGTTCTTCACATCCGTCGCATGGACAGCGATTTCTTCCATGGACGGTGCTTTGGCTGACGGGCCTCGCAGCAAGCACCCCGGTGGCCCGGGCTTCTCCTCGTCAACCGAAACATACACGGTGCTCATAAGATCCACATCAATTGGCTCCGGCGGGTGGCTCGCCCCGGAGAACGAACTTTGGCCACCCTCATCCGACGATTCCTCGCCCCGGAACCGGAAGCTCTCCCCGAATTCTGCCGACGGGTCCTTCTCATCGGGCTGCTCTGTGCCCTCCCCTTCCCTAGCTGCATCTATCACTGCTGATGCTGGCAACTCTAAATTATTTGGCTGCTGAGCAGTGGCCACCGAAGGGCCCTCTGGCTCGGCAATCTTGTCAACCACCTCCATCAAACCATCACCAGCAATATGTGGTAGCCCCTGGGCGATTCTGTCCACCAAATGGGGCAATTCGTTAAACAATCGACAGGATTAAAACTCGGGATAATATTTTTGCCTTCTAATTTTCCTGGGACCAAACAAAGCTCCAGAAGCAGGGAGGGCTCTGCACTTGAAATGGCTCCACCAAGATCCAGCCACAGGAAGCAGCTTAGTGCGCCAAATTGGACATGAATTTGCTGAGTACACTTTAAAACATCTAATCAGGACTAAGTTTCTTCAACCCCGAGCATCCGGAAGTCCTTCCCCAAAGCAAGCAAGAACCCAAATTCTGACCACGCAATCTACAGCGGAACTAGGCTTGGGACATTTTCCCACATAAACGAAGGCAAGCAAAGAAACGGGACACATACAGACCAGGAGGGAAAAGGGGGGAAAACACACCTGAAATAAACAACTAAAATGGAGATCCCGGGGCGGCTCGGCTTGAGCTCGGGTTCTTGTTTGGCTCTCCCCGCCACTCTCTGCTGCTAGTCCCGAGCCGCGTCGGGTGAGGCTGGTCACACTGGG
Organism: Triticum aestivum; assembly: GCF_018294505.1. Lineage (NCBI taxonomy): Eukaryota > Viridiplantae > Streptophyta > Magnoliopsida > Poales > Poaceae > Triticum > Triticum aestivum. The sequence continues at coordinate 338,592,155 of NC_057811.1, read as the reverse complement.
GAGTAACTTAAAATAAAATATTAGTTTAAGTTACTACCTTCATAATGTAAACTAACATAGTAGTAGTGTCATAGAGAACTTCATTTATTAGCTTGTAGACTCATCTTGTCTTGGAAAGCGCTATGTTACCACTTCTCATTAACTACGTGCCAAATAAGCAAAATTTTCTTAAAGTGCGCTATATTACTAGCTAAGTTACTCCCACTATGACTAGCCTGATGCGAGGAGAGCAAGGAAAAACTGGAAAGGGTGGACGTGTCGAAGTGGCACGGAAAACGGAAAACTGCAACTGCAATCACTCCATCAGTCCAACAATATAAATGCCTATTTCAGCTAAAATAGGGACGATTTGACGAGTAGGTCGTTTCGGTGCCCAGGCTCATCCGCACCTGGTTAGAAAAAAAATTCGTAAAAAAATCAAAACAAAATTTAAAAATTTCAAATTTTTGGTAGACAATTTAATGCGTGAGGCCCGCTCCAAATTTCAAGTCATTTGGACATTTGAGCAGCTCTCAGCAAAAAGGACAAATTGGGTGTCTGTAAAAATGTGCCCCCAATTTGTCTTTTTTGCTGAGAGCTGATCAAACGTCCAAATGACTTGAAATTTGGAGCGGGCCTCACGCATCAAATTGTCTACCCCAGATTTTTTTTGGAATTTTTTGAATTTTTCTTTCGCGATTTGAGGAGTTCGCCTTGGAGATGTTGCCCTGTGCAAAGTTTTAAATAGCTGGCTATGGCCCTACTATAGCGGTTTGAGCAAGATGTCGCTAAATGATAGGCTATAGGATTAATGTACAATTGCTCGAATAAGTTCTGAAATAACCGTCTATAGCCTTGCTATCACTAATTTGGAGGACCGCCGCTATTTGACATAGCCCGCTATTTAAGACAATGCATGTGTATGAAATTGAACGTGAAGGATATCCTTTTTACCATTAATTCAGTACAAAATACATAGTTCAAAAAAACGCTATTAGGCGCTCGCCTAGGCGTGCTTAAGGGCTGGGCATTGGCATAACGCCTCGCTTTAGCCCTAGGCGTTTCGAAAAGTGGCCGACGATGTTTTCTGGAGAGGAATCACGTCTCCCAGGTGAGAAACCAATCTCCCCAGCGAGGATTTGACCTCCCCGATCCTTGTTGGCGAGGATTCAACCACTCTGATGACAAATTGATTGATGCCAGCGAGGGATTGAGCTTCTCCGACGAGATATTGAGGTAGGGACAAAGGAAAAGGGAGAGAGGCGACATCATGCAGAAGGGAGAGAGGCGGTGTGAATAGGAAACCTAGGTTCTGTGTAAACTCTGCACATACGAGAGCTTTAGTGGGAAAATAGGAAGACGGGCCTGTGGTTTAATGGGCTAGGCCAACCCATCCAGTTTATTTCTTCACGCTACAGTTCTAACGCCTAATTGCGCCTAAGCTAGAAAAACGCAAGTAGGTGGCTAAGCGCATAATTAACGCCTAGCGCTTTCTTAAACTTTGCAAAAATATGAGTTATATATCTTAAATTATACCATTGCATTTTTTTCTTTTAAACGTGAATCTTTTTTTTGCAGGGTGAAAAGGAGTTTTATTGCAAAATTATAGTTACAGTGCAGAGGCAAGAATTCCTGCATACATGAAGGCCCTTTGTGTAGCCAAACATCAGTGCTACATTCAGTACGACTATACCTCGCTAAACAACCTGCCACTCTATTATGAGAACGATGAAGTTTTTGCGGAATAAACTCCCGAATTTCTCGTAAGGCTAGAATCTCCAATGCGATATGTCCATATGGAGACCGGACTAGTGACCCATCACTGAAGATAGTTAGGGCCGTGGACGAGTCCGACTGCATAATGACCGGAAGTTCCATGTGTTGCAGGGCTAGTGCCATGCCCTACATCATAGCATGAATCTCTGCTTCTAATGAATCATTGTAGTCAAACGAATACCTATAGCTTGCGAAGATTATCGTCCCGTCATGTTTCCGAAGTATCGCCCGTGCAGTGCCGTCAAGACTTGAGAAAGCACCATCTACCGAAAGCGCCACCTTGTCCATTGGCGGTTGTGTCCATGTAAGAGGAGTATCTATCGACACAGGTCTGGACATCTGAACTTCAACAACCAGGGGCATTTTTCCTTTGAGCATCTCCTCCGTTGAAAACCTACGGGCATGATCAAGGGACTGCCAATAGATCCATAGGAATTCCACAAAAATAGTAACGGGAGGAACTTCCTTTCTATGCACAGTATCATTCCTTAGTTGCCAGATTACCTAAATAAGGAGTACCATGTTGTGTACATCCTGCTGGCATCCATCAAGAACATAAAGAAGCCAACACTGGCTAGTATCCCGCAACGACTATCTGACCGAAAGTGACCAGACCAGACGCATACAATCCCATAGCTGGGTTGCATGATCACAATTAACTAGAGCACGAAATGATGATTCAATATGCACACCACACATGGGACTCGACACCCTCGTTGCAAATGACGATTCGATATTTCTTTTGCTGTCGCTAATGCTTCAGAGCATGCCTTCCATGCGTGAATTTTCATTTTTATGGAATCTTTGCTTGCCAAATCAAATCCCACAACCTCGTCGATCCATTCGGGTTGGAACTAGAAGCACCATCTCCAAACTATAGTTCATGGCCAACCATGACGAGACGATAAGCACTTCAAACAATAAATACCCCCGTCTGCTGAGGTTGCATTGCTATAAAATCCTCTTGAAGGAAATATGCCCTAGAGGCAATAATAAAGTTGTTATTTATATTTCCTTATATCATGATAAATATTTATTATTCATGCTAGAATTGTATTAACCGGAAACTTAGTACATGTGTGAATACATAGACAAACAGAGTGTCCCTAGTATGCCTCTGCTTGACTAGCTCGTTAATCAAAGATGGTTAAGTTTCCTGACCATAGACATGTGTTGTCATTTGATTAACGGGATCACATCGTTAGAGAATGATTTGATGGACAAGACCCATCCGTTAGCTTAGCATTAATGATCGTTTAGTTTTATTGCTATTGCTTTCATCATGACTTATACATGTTCCTCTCACTATGAGATTATGCAACTCCCGAATACCGGAGGAACACTTAGTGTGCTATCAAACGTCACAACGTAACTGGGTGATTATAAAGATGCTCTACAGGTGTCTCCGATGGTGTTTGTTGAGTTGGCATAGATTGAGATTAGGATTTGTCACTCCGTGTATCGGAGAGGTATCTCTGGGCCCTCTCGGTAATGCTCATCACTATAAGCCTTGCAAGCAATGTGACTAATGAGTTAGTTGCGGGATGATGCATTACAGAACGAGTAAAGAGACTTGCCGGTAACGAGATTGAACTAGGTATGATGATACCGTCGATCGAATCTCGGGCAAATAACATACCGATGACAAAGGGATCAACGTATCTTGTTATGCGGTTTGACCGATAAAGATCTTCGTAGAATATGTAGGAACCAATATGAGCATCCAGGTTCCGCTATTGGTTATTGACGGAGATGTGTCTCGGTCATGTCTACATAGTTCTCGAACCCTTAGGGTCCGCACGCTTAACGTTCGATGATGATTTGTATTATGAGTTATGTGATTTGATGAACTGAAGTTTGTTCGGAGTCCCGGATGAGATCGCAAATTGCTTCCGCGCCGAGAACCGAAGATTGTGTGGGTTGTAAGAGATGTGAATCTGCCTGCCCGACAGATTTTTTAAGTGTCCGCGTTTATTTAGGGCCTGAAACAACACGGACATGACGAGGAGTCTCGAAATGTTCGAGAGGTAAAGATTCATATATTGGAAGGTTACATTCGGACACCAAAATGGTTCGGGATGTTTCGGATGAGTTTCGGAGTACCGGGGGTTATCGGAACGCCCCCGGGGAAGTATTGGGCCTTAATGGGCTTTAGTGCAAAGGAGAGGAGGGCCGCAAGGGAGGCCACGCTCCCCCATGGCCAGTCCGAATTGGACTAGGGAGGGGGCGGCGCCCCCCTCTTTCCTTCTCCCTTCCTCCTCCTTCCCTCTCTCTCCCTCTCTTGTATACGGGGGGCACCCCAAAGCACAACAGACAATCTCTTAGCCATGCGCGGTGCCCCCTCCATAGTTTAACACCTCGGTCATATCGTCGTAATGCTTAGGCGAAGCCCTGCGCCGGTAACTTCATCATCACCGTCGCCACACCGTCATGCTAACAGAACTCTCCCTCGTCCTCAACTGGATCAAGAGCTTGAGGGACGTCATCATGCTGAACGTGTGCTGAACACGGAGGTGGCGTACGTTCGACACTTGGATCAGTTGGATCATGAAGACGTTCGACTACATCAACCGCGTTACTAAATGCTTCCGCTTTCTGTCTACGAGGGTACGTGGACATGCTCTCCCGTCTCGTTGCTATGCATCCCCTAGATAGATCTTGCGTGATCGTAGGTAATTTTTTTGAAATGCTATGTTCCCCAACAGTGGTATCAGAGCCAGGTCTATGCGTAGATGTTATATGCACGAGTAGAACACAAAGAGTTGTGGGCGATAATAGTCATATTGCTTACCACCAACGTCTTACTTTGATTCGGCGGTATTGTTGGATGAAGTGGCCCGGGCCGACATTACATGACCGCGTTCATGAGACTGGTTCTACCGACATGCTTCGCACACAGGTGGCTAGTGGGTGTCTGTTTCTCCAACTTTAGTTGAATCGAGTTTGACTACGACCAGTCCTTGTTGAAGGTTAAAACATCACACTTGACAAAAAATCGTTGTGGTTTTGATGCGTAGGTAAGAACGGTTCTTGCTAGAAGCCCGTAGCAGCCACGTAAAACTTGCAACAACAAAGTACAGGACATCTAACTTGTTTTTGCAGGGCATGTTGTGATGTGATATGGTCAAGACGTGATGAGATACAAATTGTTGTATGAGATGATCATGTTTTGTAAAAGTTATCGGTAACTGGCAGGAGCCTTATGGTTGTCGCTTTATTGTATGAAATGCAAACGCCATGTAATTGCTTTACTTTATCATTAAGCGGTAGCGATAGTCGTAGAAGCAATAGTTGGCGAGACTACAACGATGCTATGATGGAGATCAAGGTGTCAAGCCGGTGACAATGGAGATCATGACGGTGCTTTGGAGATGGAGATCAAAGGCACAAGATGATGATGGCCATATCATGTCACATATTTTGATTGCATGTGATATTTATCCTTTATGCATCTTATTTTTCTTAGTACATCGGTAGCATTATAAGATGACCCCTCACTAAATTTCAAGGTATAAGTGTTCTCCCTGAGTATGCACCGTTGCTACAGTTCGTCGTGCCGAGACACCACGTGATGATCGGGTGTGATAAGCTCTACGTTCACATACAACGGGTGCAAGCCAGTTTTGCACGTGCAGAATACTCAGGTTAAACTTGACGAGCCTAGCATATGCAGATATGGCCTCGGAACACTGAGACCGAAAGGTCGAACATGAATCAATATAGTAGATATGATCAACATAGTGATGTTCACCATTGAAAAACTTCTCCATCTCACGTGATGATCGGACATGGTTTAGTTGATATGGATCACGTGATCATTTAGAAGACTAGAGGGATGTCTATCTAAGTGGGAGTTCTTAAGTAATATGATTAATAGGACTTTAATTTATCATGAACTTAGTACCTGATAGTATTTGCATGTCTATGTTGTTGTAGATCAATGGCCCGTGCTACCGTTCCCTTGAATTTTAATGCGTTCCTAGAGAAAGCTAAGTTGAAAGATGATGGTAGCAATTACATGGACTGGGTCCGTAACTTGAGGATTATCCTCATTGCTGCACAGAAGAATTACGTCCTGGAAGCACCGCTAGGTGCAAGACCCGCTGCAGGAGCAACTGCGGACGTTATGAACGTCTGGCAGAGCAAAGCTGATGACTACTCGATAGTTCAGTGTGCCATGCTTTACGGCTTAGAATCGGGACTTCAAAGACGTTTTGAACGTCATGGAGCATATGAGATGTTCCAAGAGTTGAAGTTAATATTTCAAGCAAATGCCCGAGTTGAGAGATATGAAGTGTCCAACAAGTTCTATAGCTGCGACATGGAGGAAAACAGTTTTGTTAGTGAACACATACTCAGAACGTCTGGGTACAACAACCACTTGACTCAGCTGGGAGTTAATCTTCCTGATGATAGTGTCATTGACAGAGTTCTTCAATCACTGCCAAGCTATAAAGGCTTCGTGATGAACTATAATATGCAAGGGATGGAGAAGACTATTCCCGAGCTCTTCGCAATGCTAAAGGCTGCGGAGGTAGAAATCAAGAAGGAACATCAAGTGTTGATGGTTAACAAGACCACCAGTTTCAAGAAAAAGGGCAAAGGGAAGAAGGGGAACTTCAAGAAGAATGGCAAGCAAGTTGCTGCTCTAGTGAAGAAGCCCAAGTCTGGATCTAAGCCTAAGACTGAGTGCTTCTACTGCAAAGGGACTGGTCACTGGAAGCGGAACTGCCCCAAATATTTGGCGGATGAGAAGGATGGCAAAGTGAAAGGTATATTTGATATTAATGTTATTGATGTGCACCTTACTAATGCTCATAGTAGCGCCTGGGTATTTGATACTAGTTCTATTGCTCATATTTGCAACTCGAAACAGGGGCTACGGATTAAACGAAGATTGGCTAAGGACGAGGTGACGATGCGCGTGGGAAATGGTTCCAAAGTCATTGTGATTATCGTCGGCACGCTACCTCTACATCTACCTTCGGGATTAGTTTTAGACCTGAATAATTATTACTTGGTGCCAACATTGAGCATGAACATCATATCTGGATCTTGTTTGATGCAAGACAATTATTCATTTAAATCAGAGAATAATGGTTGTTCTATTTATATGAGTAATATCTTTTATGCTCATGCACCCTTGAAGAGTGGTCTATTTTTGTTGAATCTCGATTGTAGTGATACACATGTTCATAATATTGAAGCCAAAAGATGCAAAGTTAATAATGATAGTGCAACTTATTTGTGGCACTGCCGTTTAGGTCATATTGGTGTAAAGCACATGAAGAAACTCCATGCTGATGGGCTTTTGGAATCACTTGATGCTTGCGAACCATGCCTCATGGGCAAGATGACTAAGACTCCGTTCTCCAGAACAATGGAGCGAGCAACTGACTTGTTGGAAATAATACATACTGATGTATGCGGTCTGATGAGTGTTGAGGCTCGTGGCGGGTATCGTTATTTTCTGACCTTCACAGATGATTTGAGCAGATATGGGTATATCTACTTGATGAAACATAAGTCTGAAACATTTGAAAAGTTCAAAGAATTTCAGAGTGAAGTAGAAAATCATTGTAACAAGAAAATAAAGTTTCTATGATCTGATCGTGGAGGTGAATATTTGAGTTACGAGTTTGGTCTTTATTTGAAACAATGTGGAATAGTTTCGCAACTCACGCCACCTGGAACACCACAGCGTAATGGTGTGTCCGAACGTCGTAACCGTACTTTATTAGATATGGTGCGATCTATGATGTCTCTTACTGATTTACCGCTATCATTTTGGGGCTATGCTTTAGAGACGGCTGCATTCACATTAAATAGGGCAGCATATAAATCCGTTGAGACGACACCATATGAACTGTGGTTTGGCAAGAAACCTAAGCTGTCGTTTCTTAAAGTTTGGGGCTGCGATGCTTATGTAAAAAAGTTTCAACCTGATAAGCTCGAACCCAAATCGGAGAAATGTGTCTTCATAGGATAACGAAAAGAGACTGTTGGGTACACCTTCTATCACAGATCCGATGGCAAGATATTTGTTGCTAAGAATGGATCCTTTCTAGAGAAGGAGTTTCTCTCGAAAGAATTGAGTGGGAGGAAAGTAGAACTTGATGAGGTAATTGTACCTTCTCCTGAATTGGAAAGTAGTTCATCACAGAAATCAGTTCCAGTGATTCCTACACCAATTAGAGAGGAAGCTAATGATGATGATCATGAAACTTCAGATCAAGTTACTACCGAACCTCGTAGGTCAACCAGAGTACGATCCGCACCAGAGTGGTACGGTAATCCTGTTCTGGAGGTCATGTTACTTGACCATGACGAACCTACGAACTATGAGGAAGCAAAGATGATCCCAGATTCCGCGAAATGGCTTGAGGCCATGAAATCTGAGATGGGATCCATGTATGAGAACAAAGTATGGACTTTGGTTGACTTGCCCGATGATCGGCAAGCCATAGAGAATAAATGGATCTTCAAGAAGAAGACTGACGCTGACGGTAATGTTACTGTCTAGAAAGCTCGACTTGTTGCGAAAGGTTTTTGACAAGTTCAAGGAGTTGACTACGATGAGATCTTCTCACCCGTAGCGATGCTTAAGTCTGTCCGAATCATGTTATCAATTGCCACATTTTATGATTATGAAATTTGGCAAACGGATGTCAAAACTGCATTCCTTAATGGATATTTTAAAGAAGAGTTGTATATGATGCAACCAGAAGGTTTTGTCGATCCAATAGGTGCTAACAAAGTGTGCAAGCTCCAGCGATCCATTTATGGACTGGTGCAAGCCTCTCGGAGTTGGAATATACGCTTTGATAGTGTGATCAAAGCATATGGTTTTATACAGCCTTTTGGAGAAGCCTGTATTTACAAGGAAGTGAGTGGGAGCTCTGTAGCATTTCTAATATTATATGTGGATGACATATTGTTGATTGGAAATAATACAAAATTTCTGGATAGCATAAAAGGATACTTGAATAAGAATTTTTCAATGAAAGACCTCGGTGAAGCTGCTTATATATTGGGCATCAAGATCTATAGAGATAGATCAAGACGCTTGATTGGACTTTCAGAAAGCACATACCTTGATAAAGTTTTGAAGAAGTTCAAAATGGACTAGTCAAAGAAAGGGTTCTTGCCTATGTTACAAGGTTTGAAGTTGAGTCAGACTCAATGCCCGACCACTGCAGAAGATAGAGAGAAAATTAAAGTCATTCCCTATGCTTCAGCCATAGGTTCTATCATGTATGCAATGATGTGTACCAGACCTGATGTGTGCCTTGCTATAAGTTTAGCGGGGGGTACCAAAGTAATCCAGGAGTGGATCACTGGACAGCGGTCAAGAACATCCTGAAATACCTGAAAAGGACTAAGGATATGTTTCTCGTTTATGGAGGTGACAAAGAGCTCGTCGTAAATGGTTACGTCCATGCAAGCTTTGGCACTGATCCGGATGACTCTAAATCACAAACCGGATCTACGTGTGAAGCGGAGTACATAGCTGCTTCGGAAGCAACAAATGAAGGAGTGTGGATGAAGGAGTTCATATCCGATCTAGGTGTAATACCTAGTGCATCGGGTCCAATGAAAATCTTCTGTGACAATACTGGAGCTATTGCCTTGGCGAAGGAATCCAGATTTCACAAGAGAACCAAACACATCAAAAGACGCTTCAATTCCATCCGCGATCAAGTCAAGGAGGGAGACATAGAGATTTGCAAAACAAATACGGATCTGAATGTTGCAAACCCGTTGACTAAGAATCTTCCACGAGCAAAACATGATCAGCACTAAGACTCCATGGGTGTTAGAATCATTACTATGTAATCTAGATTATTGACTCTAGTGCAAGTGGGAGACTGAAGGAAACATGACCTAGAGGCAATAATAAAGTTGTTATTTATATTTACTTATATCATGATAAATGTTTATTATTCATGCTAGAATTGTATTAACCGGAAACTTAGTACATGTGTGAATACATAGACAAACAGAGTGTCCCTAGTATGCCTCTACTTGACTAGCTCGTTAATCAAAGATGGTTAAGTTTCCTAACCATAAAATGTGTTGTCATTTGATGAACGGGATCGCATCATTAGAGAATTATGTGATGGACAAGACCCATCCGTTAGCTTAGCATAATGATTGTTTAGTTTTATTGCTATTACTTTCTTCATGACTTATACATATTCCTCTGACTATGAGATTATGCAACTCCCGAATACCGGAGGAACACTTAGTGTGCTATCAAACGTCACAACATAACTGGGTGATTATAAAGATGCTCTACAGGTGTCTCCGATGGTGTTTGTTGAGTTGGCATAGATCGAGATTACCATTTGTCACTCCGTGTATCGGAGAGGTATCTTTGGGCCCTCTCGGTAATGCACATCACTATAAGCCTTGCAAGCAATGTGACTAATGAGTTGGTTGCGGGATGATGCATTAAGGAACGAGTAAAGAGACTTGCCGGTAACGAGATTGAACTAGGTATGAGGATACCGACGATTGAATCTCGGGCAAGTAACATACCGATGACAAAGGGAATAACGTATGTTGTTATGCTGTTTGACCGATAAAGATCTTCGTAGAATATGTAGGAACCAATATGAGCATCCAGGTTCCGCTATTGGTTATTGACTGGATATGTGTCTCGGTCATGTCTACATAGTTCTCGAACCCGTAGGGTCCGCATGCTTAACGTTCGATGACGATTTGTATTATGAGTTATGTGATTTGATGAACCGAAGTTTGTTCGGAGTCCCGGATGAGATCACGGACATGACAAGGAGTCTCGAAATTTTTGAGAGGTAAAGATTCATATATTGGAAGGTTACATTTGGACACCGGAATGGTTCGGGATGTTACGGCTAAGTATCGAAGTACCGGGGGTTACCGGAACGCCCCCGGGGAAGTATTGGGCCTTAATGGGATTTAGTGGAAAGGAGAGGAGGGCCGCAAGGGAGGCCGCGCCCCCCCATGGCCAGTCCGAATTGGACTAGGGAGGGGGCGACGCCCCCCTCTTTCCTTCTCCCTTCCTCCTCCTTCCCTCTCTCTCCCTCTCTTGGAAAGGAAGGGGACTCCAACTAGGATTGGGAATCCTAGTTGGACTCCCCTATGGCGCGCCTCCTCCCTGGCCGCCGGCCTCCTCCTCCCTCCTTTATATACGGGGGCAGGGGCACCCCAAAGCACAACAGACAATCTCTTAGCCGTGTGCGGTGCCACCTCCACAGTTTAACACCTCGGTCATATCGTCGTAGTGCTTAGGCGAAGCCCTGCGCTGGTAACTTCATCATCACCGTCGCCACGCCGTCATGCTGACGGAACTCTCCCTTGTCCTCAACTGGATCAAGAGCTCGAGGGACGTCATCGTGCTGAATGTGTGCTGAACACGAAGGTGCCATACGTTCAGCACTTGGATCGGTTGGATCGTGAAGACGTTCGACTAAACGAAGGTGCCATACGTTCCCCAAAACCTCTCTTTTCCTTGGAGATGTACGGATCTTCCAAATTTCTTCCACATCTATTGGCCAGAAATAATAAGCTAATAACTGGGATTTCCATGCACCATGTTCATCAAGAAAATCAGAAACATGATAAAGCCCGCAATTACCTTTAGGTGTGATCGGTCTGAGTGACGGGCCCTTAGGGATCCATGGATCCCTCCTTGTTCTCACAGATTCTCCATTCCCCACACACCAGACCACCCTCTTCTTCAATAATTCTAGGCCATACTCAACACCTTTCAACACAACAGATGAATTCCTAGTAAAATCCGTGTCCAGAATATTACCATTAGGCTAGTATTTTGCACGTAGTAATCGTGCACACAAGCTCAGTGGAGCATCTATAAGTCTCCATGCTTGATTAGCCAACAAAGCCTAGTTAAACACACACTTATCATGAAAACCTATGCCCCCTTTAGATTTTGGGAGTACCATTTTGTTCCAACTTAACCAAGCCATATCTTTATCTTACCTGTCTCCACTCCCCACCAGTATTGTCGCATCATGCGCGTAATATCATCCCACAACGATGTAGGCAATCGAAACACACTCATGACATACGTGGGAACGCCTTGAGCATCTACTTTTACTATCATTTCCTTATTACCAACTGACATGTACTGCTTGCTCCAATCCACAAGCCTTCTACTAAGTCTGGCCTGTAGAGTTTCAAACATACCCTTGTTCATTCTTCCATCTGGAACTGGTGATCCCAAGTACTTTGGATCAAGCACTAGCTGAGATATATCTAAAGGTCCTTTTACATCATCCACCACCGCACGAGGACAATTGCCAAAAAAATTGACGGAGCACTTTGAGGAGTTAATAAGTTGCCCCGTAGATGCCAAGTGCTCAAAAAACCTTTAACCATCTCTGCCTGTTGCCGTGAGGCTTCAAAGAATAAAAGAGAATTGTCAGCAAATAATAAGTGTGTGATAGTCGATGCACACTGACATATTGTCACACCCTTAAATCCTTCCTCTTCCACATATCACCAAGGCAGAAAGCGCGTCATCAACAAATAAAAATAATAAGGGCGATAACGAATCACCTTGTCAAAGACCTTCATAGGAGAAAAGGAATCCAGTAATTTCCCATTAAATTTCATTGAGTATTTCACTGAATGCACGCACGCCATGATAAGTGAGATCTACTTTGCCGAAAAGCCCCACTTTGCTAGGGCCCCTTCTAGAAAATCCCAAGCCACACGATCATAGGCCTTTGATAGGTCCAACTTGTGCACACAAAGTGGTGCACCCCTCTTCATAGCTTCAATATGGTGAATGCACTCAAAAGCAATTATCAAATTGTCTGAAACATGTCTCCCTCGAATAAAAGAACTTTGTTTTTTTAGATTAAATCAGTTAAATGAGGCCTTAGACGATTCACCAAGCATTTGGACACGATCTTGTAGACCACATTACATAAAATAATGGGTATGAAATCCTTCAACTCCTTGGGGTATTACACCATAGGAAATTAAACGATAACAATATCATTCACCCCACCTGGCATATAACCCGTATAAAAAAAGTTTAACACGACCACAATAATTTCTTCCTTTAACACAAGAAAATTTTGCTGATAGAACCTAGCAGGCAAGCCATCCACTCCTTGTGCCTTGATTGGCCCATCTGAAACAAGGCATCAGACACTTCTTTTTCAAAGAAAGGTGCACAAAGTGAATCATTCATGACATATGTTACCTTAGGATTAATACAATCAAGAACCACACCATGAGATATACTGGGGTAATTTTATACACCTCTGCTACCTCTTGAGCATGAGTTGGTTCTCCCTTGAAGAGGAAAGCGTGATGCAGCAAATTAGCGTAAGTGTTTCCCTCAGTTTTTGAGAACCAAGGTATCAATCCAGTAGGAGACAACGCACAAGTCACCTAGTACCCGCACAAACAATCAAGAACCTTACAACCAACGCGATAAAGGGGTTGTCATCCCTTCACGGCCACTCGCAAAAGTGAGATCTAATAAAGATAGTAAAGTAAATATTTTTGGTATTTTTGTTGTATAGATTGGAAAGTAAAGATTGCAAAATAGTAAAAGAGATGCGATGTAAATAAAAGAGATGCAATATAATAAGAAAGAGACCCGGGGGCCATAGGTTTCACTAGTGGCTTCTCTCAAGATAGCATGTATTACGGTGGGTGAACAAATTACTGCCGAGCAATTGATAGAAGAGCGCATAGTTATGAAGTTATCTAAGGCAATGATCATGAATATAGGCATCATGTCCGTGTCAAGTAGACCGAAACGATTCTGCATCTACTACTATTACTCCACACATCGACCGCTATCCAGCATGCATCTAGAGTATTAAGTTCATAAGAACAGAGTAACGCATTAGGCAAGATGACATGGTGTAGAGGGACGAACTCAAGCAATATGATATAAACCCCATCTTTCTATCCTCGATGACAATACAATACGTGCCTGCTGCCCCTACTGTCACTGGGAAAGGACACCGCAAGATTGAGCCCAAAGCTAATCACTTCTCCCATTGCAAGAAAGATCAATCTAGTAGGCCAAACTAAACCGATAATTAGAAGAGAATTGCAAACATATCAAATCATGCATATAAGAATTTAGAGAAGAACCAAATAATATTCATAGATAATCAAGTTCATAAATCCACAATTCATCGGATCTCGGCAAACACACCGCAAAAGAGTATTACATCGAATAGATCTCCAAGAACATTGAGGAGAATTTTGTATTGAGAATAAAAGAGAGAGAAGAAGCCATCTAGCTAATAACTATGGAGCCGAAGGTCTGTGGTAAATTACTCACGCTTCATCGGAGAGGCTATGGTGTTTATGTAGAAGCCCTCCGTGATCGATTCCCCCTCCGGCGGATCGCCGGAAAAGGCCCCAAGATGGGATCTCACGGGTACAGAAGGTTGCGGCGGTGGAAAAGTGGTTTTCGTGGACCCCCCTGATGTTTTTAGGGTATAAGAGTATATATAGGCGAAAGAAGTACGTCGGTGGAGCTACGAGGGGCCCACGAGGGTGGGGGCGTGCCTACCCCCCTGGGCGCGCCCTCCTGCCTCATGACCGCCTCGTGGCATTCCAGACTTCAACCCCAAGTCTTCTGGATTGCTTTTGGTCCAAGAAGATCATCACGAAGGTTTCATTCTGTTTGGATTCCGTTTGATATTCCTTTTCCGCGAAACACTAAAATAGGCAACAAAACAGAAACTAGCACTGGGCCTCCGGTTAATAGGTTAGTCCCAAAAACAATATAAAAGAGCTTATTAAAGCCCATTAAACATCCAAAACAGATGATATAATAGCATGGAACAATCAAAAATTATAGATACGTTGGAGACATATCAAGCATCCCCAAGCTTAATTCCTGCTCGTCCTCGAGTAGGTAAATGATAACAACTGAATTTTTGATGTGGAATGCTACCTAAAATAATTATCAATGTAATTTTCTTTATTGTGGCATGAATGTTCAGATTCGAAAGATTCAAGACAAAAGTTTAATATTGACATAAAAATAATAATACTTCAAGCATACTAACAAAGTAATCATGTCTTCTCAAAATAACATGGCCAAAGAAAGTTCATCCCTACAAAATCATATAGTTTTGCCATGCTCCATCTCCATCACACAAAATGCTCAAATCATGCACAACCCCGATGACAAGCCAAGCAATTGTTTCATACTTTAGCATTCTCAAACTTTTTCAACTTTCACGCAATAAATGAGTGCAAGCCATGGACATAGCACTATAGGTGGAATAGAATGGTGGTTGTGGAGAATACAAAAGGAGGAAGATGGTCTCACATCAACTAGGTGTATCAATGCTCTATGGAGATGCCCATCAATAGATATCAATGTGAGTGAGTACGGATTGCCATGCAACAGATGCACTAGAGCTATAAATATATGAAATCTCAACAAAAGAAACTAAGTGGGTGTGCATCCAACTTGCTTGCTCACGAAGACCTAGGGCATTTTGAGGAAGCCCATCGTTGGAATATACAAGCCAAGTTCTATAATGAAAAATTTCCACTAGTAAATGAAAGGGACAAAATAAGAGGCTCTCTATCATGAAGATCATGGTGCTACTTTGAAGCACAAGTGTGAAAAAGGATAGTAGCATTGTCCCTTCTCTCTTTTTCTCTCTCTTTTTTTGGGCCTTCTCTTTTTTTATTTGGACTTTGTCGGTGTACAAAAGAAGGGGCGCGCCTTTGTACCCCTTTACCTGTGCACGGGCAGTCGGAGCCGCGCCCACGGTCACACCAAGCAGAACAGGGGAGGAGAACCGAGGTAAAATCGAAGCCCAAGACAGCCAAAGCAATGCCAAGACCAAGACCACAAAGAAGAGAGGGGCGGAGCAGTTTTCCCCCGGCAAGACCCTTGTCGGGGGCGGCCTCAACAGCCCCGGCAAGACCCTTGCTGGGGCAGCACGCCCAAACACCAATGGAGCGAGCCACCCTTGAGCCCACGTCCCCCAACGCCATCAACCACATTGGGCCAGGGCTCGGGAGGCACCCCTGTGGTGGCATGCAGATCTTTGTGAAGACAAGGAATATTCAAGATCAGATGAGGATTAGAAGACGACGATCCTCGGCAAGATCCTTGTCGAGGAAGGCCACCAGACCCCCGGCAAGATCCTTGTCGGGGACGACAGCGCGCCATGGCAAGACCCTTGCTGGGCCACCTGAAAAAGGCCCTCGCCAAGGACGCCAGCAGGGCCACTGCGAGGCCCGCACCAACCAAGTCTCCGCCGCCGTTCACATACAGCTGCCAGCTCAACCAGTTGAGCAGGCACCTGCGTGGCAACATGCAGCTCCCGGGCCAACTCATCAAGCGCCCGCGTGGCGGCATGCAGATCTTCGTAGAGGCTCCACCACCGCGCCACCTCAGCTGCCTGCCTGCCTACATGGCGCCGCACGCATCGCTGGCCAGGGCGCGTGTCGAAGCGAGGATGAGCGGCGACGGACGGGACGGGCCTCGCCCCCGTCCCCGATAAAGCTAGGGGACACCTCAGCAGCGCATTAAATGCGTCTTGTCATGTAACACGAGCGATAAGCTCGCAATACTGTACGCCTTTCCACCTCCTGTATGCCACTATGGCAGCCCCTTTTCGACTATAAAAGGAGGCCCATGGCATACTGGAAGAGGATTTGTCTCTTTGGGACCGCGCACCCCACCATAGCTAGTTCGAGAGCTCAAGAACTCTCTGAAATACACCCACCAAAGCAGGACTAGGGTTTTACGCATCTTCGCGGCCCGAACCTGGGTAAACGACCCTTGTGCTGATTACTAATCCTGCTCTTCTCGCAACCCCGCGCCCCGGCAACCGTAGTAGGGATTCTTGTGATCCCATAGGTGTCGTTTCACACCGACATCTTTGGCGCGCCAGGTAGGGGGCGCGCAATTGTGAGAATCTGGTCTAGTAGTTAGCCTAGCAGTTCTTTGTCGCCATGGCTCCCAAGAAGAAGACGGCCACGGTGATCGGCTCGTTAGGAGCCGAACGGCCCGTGCCGGTACGGACGAGTAGTGGACCGGTCGCGGACAGGACCCGGGCCGCGGTCCGCGAGCATCAGCATCGCCCTGGCAGTCAGAGCCTGGCGAGCAGCGTCGTTCGCGCGCCAGGCGACCGGCCGCACGTCGCCAGATCCAAAGACGGAGCTGGGCCCCCCCGCAGGCGGCGCGGGCCCCTCCAGGAGTGTCGTTGTGCCACCCCCGGGCGGCGCAGCGACCTCCAAGACGCCCACGCCGGCGACCACTGCGCGCTCTTCCCATGGTGTGCGTGATGAGCAGCGTCACCACGCCGGTGACCCTGGGCACCGCCGTGGGAAGAGCCCTGTGTGTCGTCCGCGAGATGAAGGAGTTCAGCCTGCCCGTCGAAATGCTGGCGAAGATGGCGCGCAACTGCTAGGTCGTGACGGAGCTCCTTCTAACGTGGTTAGAAGTTGAAGCGCGCCGCGATCCACGCAGCTGTCGCTGCCGCCCACGCCAGCGGAAGCTTTGGCGCATGCGCAGCTGCTCCTCGACTTCCCTCCCGCTGCAGAGAAGCTCGATGAGTGGAGGGCCACCATCCGGAGCCTCGTCGCCGTCGCCAACAAAGACGATCCGTGACCGGCGGGGCCCTCGGGTCGGCGCTCCACCGAGCCACAACATGATGGCGCTGGGAGGACCGAGGGGGTGGGGGGGCTGCAGCCATTGTGCACTCTCCTCCTCCTCGCCAGCCGCCGCGGGCGTCTGCCCGTCGAGACGATGCTTGTGATAACATCTCTATAGCGTCGTCCGACCCGCGGACCCGTCGCGACCAGCGCCAAGTTCTTCGAGAACGAGCTCACGAAGATGCTCGGACCACTATTGAGCGCCGGCGTGATACACGCCACCAGTGAGACAAGCGGGCGGGACCCGCTATGGACCACCTAGCACCGGGGGGCTCCGGCGGCCTACCTTACGAGGTGGGCTGCCCGGCCTTTACCCGTGAGCTGCGGCAGTTCCAGTGGCCGTCCCACCGCACGTTCAAGCCTGACGTCGGCGAGAAGTACACTGGCAAGACCCATCCATCCGAGTTCCTCAGCATCTACACCATCGCGATGCAGGCGGCCGGAGCTCGCGACGATAAGGTGCTTGCCAATTATTTCTCGCTGGCGCTGAAGCCCAATGTTATGTCTTGGTTGATGCACTTGCCGGCGGATTCCATTTCTTCTTGGTCGGATCTGTGCCATGAGTTCGTTGGCGCCTTCACGGGAGGCCACCAAGCTCATGGCCAGGCCAGTGATCTGCACATCATTCCCCAGAAGGAAGGGGAAACCCTGCGCAAGTACATCCAGAGATTCAGCCGGGTGCTGTACAACATCCCCGACGTTCATCCCGCTGCTGTGATCAGCGCGTTCCACCAGAACGTGCGCAACCGCAAGATGCGCAAAGAGCTGGCGAGGACCAAGGTTAAGGATGTGGCCGAGCTCTACGTTCTGGCCGATAGATGCGCCCGGGCTAAAGAGGGAAGGAAGTACCCTGGCAAAGACGCCGGTACGGAAACCGGCTCTACTGACGAAGACGCTACCACCCCAACGAAGAAGGGCCGGCATCATAACAGGAAACGCAAGGGCAAGGCCGTACTTGTCGTCGAGGGGTCTGATGACACCGGCGCTGCCAAGAAGGTCAAGGCAGACGACCCCGGCAAGGAGATTGCCGGGTGCGCCGCTTGCCAGGCCTTAGCAGCCGCCGACAAGCCAGGGGGCTCCGGCAAGTAGTACTGCAAGATCCATCGCACCAAGGGCCACGACCTCCAGAACTGCCGACAAGTCGAGCTGCTTGCTGAGAAGCATAAAGCTGAGTACGAGAGGC
The DNA here is from genome assembly GCF_018294505.1 of Triticum aestivum. Taxonomy (NCBI): domain Eukaryota; kingdom Viridiplantae; phylum Streptophyta; class Magnoliopsida; order Poales; family Poaceae; genus Triticum; species Triticum aestivum. Next base: position 338,573,545 of record NC_057811.1, on the reverse strand, counting down.
GGGACAAGGAGAAGGGCCAGGACGGTGCCGAGGGATCCGGCAAAAAGCGTGGCGGCCAAGGAAGCTGCCCCGACAAGGGCAACCAGCAAGAGAGGCCCGCCCGGGGCCGTGACAAGAAACAAGAAGACGATGATCATGACGAGGACGACGAGTCCGGTGAGCAGGAGTTCCAGAAGGCTACGGAGGCCATGTGTGTCGATGGTGGCGCCTCGTTGCATACTTCTGACCGCCAGCTCAAAAGTGGGCGCGTGAGATTACAGCGGCGGAGCCATCGTTCGACGCTCAGAAGCCGCTGAAGTGGTCCAGCACGCCCCTCATCTTTGACGCCGAGGACCACCCTGACCGCACGACCGCGGTCGGGTGTTTGCAATTGTTGGTCTCGCCAACGATACACAACCTCAAGGTGAACAAGATGCTGGTTGACAGCGGGGCCGGCCTGAACTTGATCTCGCCTGTCGTGATCAAAAGGCTGCAAATTCTTGATGAAGACCTCGAGGAAACGGGCACGTTTCAAGGGGTCAATCCGGGGAGGATCCAGCCGAAGGGGAAGGTCACACTACCCGTGACGTTTGGAGGAGAGTTGAACTACATGACGGAGAGGATCATCTTCGACGTGGCCGAGATCCCCTTGCCCTACAACGGGATCCTCGGCCGCCCGACACTAGCCAAGTTCATGGCGGCGTCACATTACGCCTACAACATGCTAAAGATGCCCGGGCTGTTGACCATCATCTCCGTCCCCTCCGACAAGAAGAACGCGCTGATTTGCGCCGACCAACTCTACCGGGAAGCAGTTGCGGCAGCTGCCGTCAAGGCACCTGCTCCTGCCGCTGAAGCCCGGGAGGGAAGAAGAAGCCCGGCAAGACCTCTTGCACCCACTCCGGCAAGCACACCTCTTCGGAGTGTTGCGCTACCGTCGAGGACGTGCCAGAGAGCTCTACCGGCAAGAGCAAGAAATCCAGAGCTGAGCCGCCGCAGACCAAGAAGGTGTCCGCCAGGGAGGATGGCACGGGAGGGGCCTTCACCATAGGCTCCACCCTCGACAGCAAATAGGAAGGCACGCTCGTCACCTTCCTGCGGGCGAATTTCGACGTGTTTGCGTGGCAAGCATCCGACATCCCCGGTGTTCCCAGGGAGGTGATTGAGCACCACCTAGTTGTCTGCCCTCATGCGCGGCCTGTCAAGCAGAAGGTCAGAAAGCAGGCTCTGGAGAGGCAGGAGTTCATTACAGAGGAGATCAGGAAGTTGGAAGCGGCAGGTTTGGTGAGAGGAGTGCTCCACCCGACGTGGTTGGCCAATCCGGTAGTGGTGCGCAAGGCAAATGGGAAGTGGAGGCTGTGTATTGATTACACAGATATCAATAAGGCTTGTCCTAAAGACCCCTTCCCGTTGCCGTGCATCGACCAGATTGTCGACTCCACGGCGGGGTGTGATCTGTTGTCATTCCTCGACGCCTACTCAGGCTACCACCAAATCTTCATGACAAGAGAGGATGAAGAGAAGACAACATTCATCACCCCATGTGGTACGTATTGCTTTTTACGGATGCCTTTCGGGTTGAAGAGTGCTGGCTCGACGTTTGCAAGGGCAGTCCAAATTGGTTTTGGCCCTCAGCTCCATAGAAATATGGAGGCATACATGGATGACATAGTGGTCAAAACCAAGGACGGGCCAACTCTTGTGCAAGATCTGGAAGAGACATTTGCCAACCTGCGCAAGATCAACCTTAAGCTGAACCCTGAGAAGTGTGTCTTCGGTGTTCCGTCCGGCAAGCTTCTTGGATTCTTTGTGTCGCAGCGCAGGATCGAGGCAAACCCAGAGAAAATCAAAGCTATTGAGAAGATTGAGGCGCCCAAGCGGATTAAAGATGTGTGTCGGCTCACTGGCTGCGTCGCCGCCATGAGCCGATTCATCTCCAAGTCCGCTGAGCGTGCCCTTCCCTTCTTCAAAATCTTGAAGAAGGCAGGCCCAATGGAGTGGACCCCAGAAGCCGAGGCGGCGTTGCAGGATCTGAAGAAATACCTTTCCTCCACGCCAATACTGGTTGTGCCTAAACCACAAGAGATGTTGCTGCTATATCTAGCGGCGATGAATCAAGTGGTCAGCGCTGCACTAGTGGTGCAGAGGGAGGTCAACAAAGAGGCAGTGGCGACGGCAGAATCAGCGGATGGCAAGCCAAAGATTCCCCCGGCAGGGCTTGATGCCGGCGAGGTAAGGCCCCCGGCAGAGTCTGATGCCACCGAGGTAGTGTCTGCGCAGTCGGTTGAGGTGGTGCAGAAGAAGAAGATGATGCAGCACCCGGTTTACTTTGTCAGCTCCCTCTTGCAGGGGGCTAGGTCGAGGTACTCCGGTGTGCAGAAATTGCTCTTCGGCCTCCTTATGGCCTCGAGGAAGCTGCGTCATTACTTCCAAGCCCACGAGATCACTGTCGTCACTCACCTCCCATTGCAACGGATACTACATAACCCAGATGCAACCAGAAGGATTGTGGAATGGGCCTTGGAGTTGTCAAGTTTTGGTTTGAAGTTTGAAAGCACCTCGACAATTCAGAGCAGAGTCCTGGCGGAGTTCATTGCAGAATGGACCTCAACGCCCAACGAAGAAATCCAAGAGACCGCTCTCCCCGGCAAGGAGGCAGACCGTGACTGGATCATGTACTTTGATGGGGCCTTCTCGCTGCAAGGCGCCGGTGCCGGCGTGCTGCTCGTCGCACCCACCGGAGAGCACCTCAAGTACGTGGTCCAGATGCACTTTCCCAGGGAGATGTCCACCAACAACACTGCAGAGTACGAGGGGCTGCTTGCTGGTCTCAGGATCGCGGCGGACCTCGGGGTTAAGAAGCTCATCATCAGGGGTGACTCGCAGCTTGTTGTTAGACAGGTGAACAAGGATTACCAGAGCCCGTTGATGAAGGCTTACTTAGATGAGGTGAGGAAGCTGGAGGAGCGCTTTGACGGTATCCAAGCGGAGCACGTCCCCTGAGTGGAGAACGACATCGCCAATTACCTGTCAAAGCGTGCTGCATTCAAGCTACCTGTGGAACCAGGTACCTTCTTGCTCCGGTTAACTCAACCATCCGTCGAACCATCAACATGGCAGAACAAGCGGAGGAAGTCAGGTCCCGGCAAGTACTTTCCTACCGAGCCCCCTGGGGCCGCCGGCAAGGGTGCTGCCGCTGGCACTGAGCCTGCCAAAGGGCAACTGGCTCCGGCAGGGCGTCAAGCCCTGGCCATGGAGACAGCGGCGCCCATGGCTGAGGAAATGCCTTTGGTCCTTGCCGTCGAGCCCCAGGCTCCGGCGTTGGCGCAACATACTGTCTGATTCCTCCAAACAGGGGAACTTCCTGAGGAGCAGGAAGAAGCGGAAAAAGTAGCCCGCCGGTCTGCCCTATATCAGTTCGTCGACGACGTCCTGTACAGGAGAAGGACAAACGGCGTGAAATTAAGGTGCATCCCCCGGGAGGAAGGACTGGAGCTGTTGGCAGAGATACATGGAGGCATATGTGGCTCCCACATAGGGTCGAGGGCCCTTGCCGGGAAGGCGTTCCGGCAAGGTTTCTTATGGCCCACCGCCCTCCAGGATGCGACGACACTAGTAACCAAGTGTGAAGCGTGCCAGTTCCATTCAAAGAGACTTCATCAACCAGCTCAAGCCCTTCAAACAATCCCTCTCTCCTGGCCATTCTCGGTCTGGGGGCTCGACATACTGGGCCCCTTCCCCCATGCTGTCGGGGGCTTTGAGTACTTGTACGTTGCGATCGACAAGTTCACAAAGTGGCCGGAAGTGGAAGCAGTGAGAAAGGTGACTGCTCAGTCAGCTGTCAAGTTTTTCAAGGGACTGGTCTGCCATTTTGGTGTGCCGAACAGAGTCATCACCGACAACGACGCGCAGTTCACAAGCCACACCTTCATGCAATACATTCAAGACCTCGGCAGCAAGGTCTGTTTTGCTTCCGTGGCACACCCCCGGAGCAACGGCCAAGCCGAGAGGGCGAATGCTAAAGTGTTGCGAGGCCTAAGAACAAAGACTTTTGACAAGCTGCGCAAGAGCGAAAGGCGCTGGATTGATGAACTGCCGGCGGTTCTTTGGTCGATCAGGACGACGCCAAATCGAGCCACCGGCCAGACACCTTTTGCCCAGGGCAGAAGCAGTTCTCCCCACGGAACTCATATATGGGTCACCTCTAGTGCTCGCTTATGGTGAGCTTGAGCAAGAGCAGTTGCACCAAGATGACGCGACGCTCCTTGAGGAAGATCGTCTTTGGGCGGTTGTGGGAGCAGCACGCTATCAGCAAGCCTTGCGCCGCTACCATAGCCACAAGGTTCATGCCCGAAGCTTTGAGGAAGGCGACCTTGTTCTTCGGCGCGTTCAGTAGGCCAAGAATTCCAACAAGTTGACGCCAAAGTGGGAAGGCCCTTATCGGGTAATACGAGTCACCAGGCCTGGCGCAGTCTGCCTGGAGACCGAAGATGCCGTCCCAGTGAGCAACTCCTGGAACATCGAGCATCTTCGCAAGTTTTACCCATAAGGCGCGGCTTGTCGGGCCCCCCGGCAAGCCACCTTTTGGACAAGCTTTGCCGGCAAGGCATGTAACCCTTCGTACAAAGCCAGGCGCAGACCCTGAGCATAAATAAATGAAGCGCTGGCGCCCTAAGTTATAGCATGCATGCTAGGTCGAGTCTCTTCCTTGGTTAGGGTTGATAGTGCTTAGCGGCGACTAACCCCTAGCCTAGAGGTCGAGTGCGCGTCTCTCTGTTTCTTTCCTGTCCTCTTTTGGTTCGCAGGGCACATGAGCACTTCTGCTGAGCTACTTGGAAGAAAGGGCACGGACCGGCGTCCCAACCCCGGCAAACCAAAGTTGCCGGGGGCCTGCAAGTACAAGGATCCAACCGCGGCAAGATGAGGTTGCCGGGGGCTGCAGATCCAGATAAGTCTTTTCTCCTCTGTCATGCATTTCACTATGAAACTGGGATATGTGGAACCTCGTTTTATTTCTAGGCCACCGTGCTCCCCTTCTCTATACCCAAGTATTATCTCCTGGGCCCGGATTTGGTTGTAGTCGCGGCGGTAAGGAAATAGAATGAGGAGCCTAAGCCCGCCTCATCCCTGCCTTCGCCAAGGGCGCGAGAATGGTCGAGGAAGTGGGGGGACGGCAAGGCCTGTTGCCGGGTGGAAGACGTTTATCTTAAATAGTAACAAGGATTCGCTCCTTGTCGTGGGTTCCATCCACGAACGAAAACCCCCGGCAAACACCCCCTTTTTCATTAAAAACATCCCGTACAGGTACAGTTCATACGAAATGAAAAACATGAACAAGGGGGATTACAAGCTTTAAATTTAAACAAGGCCCGAAGGCTTACAGATTAAAAAAGAGATGAGGTGCCCGTAGTCCCTTTCTTGTCCCTCTCCTCAGGAGGCAGGTCAAGGAGGTGAAAAGGAAAAAGGGGCGCCTAGGCGAGCTACGAGCAGCAGAAAGCACCAAGAGAACACCTCGGTGGCCGCCCACGGATGGGCCGGTGATGACGGTGCCGGGAAAGGAGCTGCAAGACGAGGCGGCAGGACCGGCAATACGCGATGAAGGCGTCGGTGCCCGCGTACTCCAAGTTGACGGCCTTGCCGCCCGGCCTCTTCCTCTTCTACAGCCCCCCGACGCCAGCCGCCCAAGGAGACAACCCCTAGAAGTTCAAGGAGCCGGCCCCTCCCCCGGCAAAACTCTGCCGGAGGAGCGGCCAGGTGCAGATGCTGCTGCTGCCGCACCCGCCCAGGCGCGGGGCGTCCGATGCCTATTTGGACTCATCTCCGTCATCTGCCCCGCTGTCCTCCTCATCGCTTTCGCTCGAGGAAGAGCTTCCGTCGTCGGAATCTCCGTCGGAGGAGCTCTCCACGCAGCACTTCAGGCGAGTCCCGCTCATGTGCAATCTGAGGGATTGGGGCGGGTCACGCTCCATCTCCCGAGCAAACGGGGCAGGAAGACGAAGACGGCCACACGGAGGCCGGCACAGCCTGATGAAGAACTCGCGGGGCTGGTCTCCGACATGGCCTTCCATCGGAAAAGGCGTCATTGGCGAGGGCGAAGCCGGCGCGCCGCCCCGTCCTCCTCTTCCCCGAGCACCACGACCTCTACCCCGGCCTCGCCCCCTCCCCCTTCCCCTCGCGGCCGGCTCCACCACCACAGGCTCAGGGGGAGGAGGGACGCGTTGTCGAGCGGCGACCCTCGCCGCCACCGTCGAGGGACCGGGATTCCCTTTCTCCATGGCGAGCGAAAGGAAGAAGCAGAAGCGGGAGGAGATAGATGACAGAAGAGTGCGGGATGCCATCCCCCCCTTTCCCCCTCTTTATAGAGGGGCGGGGTCGGGGCTCGGCCGCCCCGCTCGGCCAATCCAGCCACCAGGGGCGCAGGGAATCGAGACCGACCCGCTGCCCCAATCAGCGACGGCCCAGTTTCCCGCCTCCACCGCTTGCTACCCCAAGCGCATGAAGGACGCGTGGCGAACGTGCAGAATCAAGGGGACGGGTGAAGCGGCCTCTCCCCGCCCCGTGATCGGGGGAGGGGGGTGGACGCCTTGAAGACCTTTCGGTCTCTTGTGTTCCGAGGCCATGTCTGTACATGCTAGGCTCGTCAAGTCAACCTAAGTGTTTCGCATGTGTAAATCTGGCTTACACTCGTTGTATGCGAACGTTAGAATCTATCACACCCGATCATCACATGGTGCTTTGAAACAATGAACCTTCTCAACGGTGCACAGTTAGGGGGAACACTTTCTTGAAATTTTAGTGAGGGATCATCTTATTTATGCTACCGTCGTTCTATGCAAATAAGATGTAAACATGACAAACATCACATGCAAATCATAAAGTGACATGATATGGCCAGTATCATCTTGCGCCTTTTGATCTCCATCTTCGAGGCGCGGCATGATCACCTTCGTCACCGGCATGACACCATGATCTCCATCATCATGATCTCCATCATCGTGTCTTCATGAAGTTGTCTCGCCAACTATTACTTCTACTACTATGGCTAACGGTTAGCAATAAAGTAAAGTAATTACATGGCATTTTTCATTGACATGCAGGTCATACAATAAATTAAGACAACTCCTATGGCTCTTGCCGGTTGTCATACTCATCGACATACAAGTCGTGATTCCTATTACAAGAACATGATCAATCTCATACATCACATATATCATTCATCACATCCTTTTGGCCATATCACATCACATAGCATACCCTGCAAAAACAAGTTAGACGTCCTCTAATTGTTGTTGCATGTTTTACGTGGCTGCTATGGGTTTCTAGCAAGAACGTTTCTTACCTACGCAAAAGCTACAACGGTGATATGCCAATTGCTATTTACCCTTCATAAGGACCCTTTTCATCAAAACCGATCCGACTAAAGTGGGAGAGACTGGCACCCGCTAGCCACCTTATGCAACAAGTGCATGTCAGTCGGTGGAACCTGTCTCACGTAAGTGTACGTGTAAGGTCGGTCCGGGCCGCTTCATCCCACGATGCCGCCAAATCAAGATAAGACTAGTAACGGTAAGCATATTGAACAAACCAACGCCCACAACTACTTGTGTTCTACTCGTGCAAAGAATCTACGCATAGACCTAGCTCATGATGCCACTGTTGGGGAACGTAGCAATAATTCAAAAGTTTCCTACGTGTCACCAAGATCAATCTAGGAGATGCTAGCAACGAGAGAGAGGGAGTGCATCTTCATACCCTTGAAGATCGCTAAGCGGAAGCGTTACAAGAACGCGGTTGATGGAGTCGTACTCGCGGCGATTCAAACCGCGGAAGATCCGATCTAGCGCCGAACGGATGGCGCCTCCGCGTTCAACACACGTACAGCCCGGGGATGTCTCCTCCTTCTTGATCCAGCAAGGGGAGAGGAGAAGTTGAGGGAGAACTCCAGCAGCACGACGACGTGGTGGCGATGGAGCTCGTGGTTCTCCGGCAGAGCTTCGCTAAGCACTACAGAGGAGGAGGAGAGGGCTGCGCCAGGCTAGGGGTGCGGCTGCCCTCTCTCTCCCTCACTATATATAGGTGGAAGGGGGGTGGAGGAGGCGCCCTAGGGTTCCCTAGGGGAGGGGCGGCGGCCACAGGGGAAACCCTAGATGGGTTTGGGCGCCCCCACCCCTGGGAAACTTGCCCCCCAAGCCGGGAGGGGTGGTTGCCCTAGGGGAGGCGCCCCCACCTCTCCATGTTATGTGAGAGGGGTTGGGAGGAGGGCGCAGCCCCTTAGTGGGCTGGTGTGCCCCCTCCCCTTGGCCCATAAGGCCCCCCAACGCTTGCCGGGGCCTCCGAAACACCTTTCGGTCACGCTGGTCGTCACCCGGTACTCCCAGAACAATTCTGGACTCCAATACCCTTCGTCCAATATATCGATCTTCACCTCCGGACCACTCCGGAGTTCCTCGTCACGTCAAGGATCTCATCCGGGACTCCGAACAACCTTCGGTAACCACATACTATTTCCCATAACAACTCTAGCGTCACTGAACCTTAAGTGTGTAGACCCTACGGGTTCGGGAACCATGCAGACATGACCGAGACACCTCTCCGGCCATTAACCAATAGCGGGATATGGATACCCATATTGGCTCCCACATGTTCCACGATGATCTCATCGGATGAACCACGATGTCGGGGATTCAATCAATCCCGTATACAATTCCCTTTGTCTATCGGTATGTTACTTGCCCGAGATTCGATTGTCGGTATCCCAATACCTCGTTCAATCTCGTTACCGGCAAGTCTCTTTACTCGTTCCGTAACGCATGATCCCGTGGCTAACTCATTAGTCACATTGAGCTCATTATGATGATGCATTACCGAGTGGGCCCAGAGATACCTCTCCGTCATGCGGAGTGACAAATCCCAGTCTCGATTCGTGCCAACCCAACAAACACTTTTGGAGATACCTGTAGTGCACCTTTATAGCCACCCAGTTACGTTGTGACGTTTGGTACACCCAAAGCATTCCTACGGTATCTGGGAGTTGCACAATCTCATGGTCCAAGGAAACGATACTTGACATTAGAAAAGCTCTTAGCAAACAAACTACACGATCTTGTGCTATGCTTAGGATTGGGTCTTGTCCATCACATCATTCTCCTAATGATGTGATCCTGTTATGAATGAGATCCAATGTCCATGGTCAGGAAACCATAACCATCTATTGATCAACGAGCTAGTCAACTAGAGGCTTACTAGGGACATGTTGTGGTCTATGTATTCACACATGTATTACGGTTTCCAGTTAATACAATTATAGCATGAACAATAGACAATTATCATGAACAAGGAAATATAATAATAACCATTTTATTATTGCCTCTAGGGCATATTTCCAACAGGAAGCGCAGCGCGCGAAAAGTCTCACCGCGGTAAAAACCACCCCGTCTGCCCGCGCAACGTTTTGGGCCTGGCCCAACAACGTGTCGCGCTTATGTGTGGCCTAGGCCCGGGGGCTCCTGTTAGTGTACAAAAGAAGGGGCGCGCCTTTGTACCCCTTTACCTGTGCATGGGCAGTCGGAGCCGCGCCCACGGTCACACCAATCAGAACAAGGGAGGAGAACCGAGGTAAAACCGAAGCCCAAGACAGCCAAAGCAACGCCAAGACCAAGACCACAAAGAATAGAGGGGCGGAGCAGTTTTCCCCCGACAAGACCCTTGCCGGGGGCGGCCTCAGCAGCCCCGGCAAGACCCTTGCTAGGGCAGCACGCCCAAACACCAACGGAGCGAGCCACCCTTGAGCCCACGTCCCCTAACGCCATCAACCACGTTGGGCCAGGGCTCGGGAGGCACCCCTGTGGTGGCATGCAGATCCTTGTGAAGACAAGGAATATTCAAGATCAGATGAGGATTAGAAGACGACGATCCTCGGCAAGATCCTTGCCGAGGAAGGCCACCAGACCCCCGGCAAGGTCCCTGTCGGGGACGACAGCGCGCCACGGCAAGACCCTTGCCGGGCAACCCGGCAAGGCCCTCGCCAAGGACGCCAGCAGGGCCACTGCCAGGCCCGCACCAACCAAGTCTCCGCCACCGTTCACATACAGCTGCCAACTCAACCAATTGAGCAGGCACCTGTGTGGCAACATGCAGCTCCCGGGCCAACTCATCAAGCGCCTGTGTGGCGGCATGCAGATCTTCGTAGGGGCTCCACTACCGCGCCACCTCAGCTGCCTGCCTGCCTACATGGCGCCGCACGCATCGCTGGCCAGGGCACGTGTCGAAGCGAGGATGAGCGGCGACGGACGGGACGGGCCTCGCCCCCGTCCCCGATAAAGCTAGGGGACACCTCAGCAGCACATTAAATGTGTCTTGTCCTATAATACGAGCGATAAGCTCGCAATACTGTACGCCTTTCCACCTCCTGTATGCCACTGTGGCAGCCCCTTTCGACTATAAAAGGAGGCCCATGGCATACTGGAAGAGGATTCGGCTCTTTGGGACTGTGCACCCCACCATAGCTAGTTCGAGAGCTCAAGAACTCTCTGAAATACACCCACCAAAGCAGGACTAGGGTTTTACGCATCTTCGCGGCCCGAACCTGGGTAAACGACCCTTGTGCCGATTACTAATCCTGCTCTTCTCGCAACCCCGCGCCCGGCAACCGTAGTAGGGATTCTTGTGATCCCATAGGTGTCGTTTCGCACCAACAACCTTTCTCTCCTTTTTTTATTTCCTCACATGGGACAATGCTCTAATAATGAAGATCATCGCACTTCTGTTTACTTACAACTCAAAAATTACAACTCGATACTAGAACAAAATATGACTCTCTATGCGTGCCTCCGGCGGTGTACTGGGATGTGCAATGAATCAAGAGTGACATGTATGAAAAAAATTAAGAATGGTGGCTTTGCCACAAGTACGATGTCAACTACGTGATCATGCAAGGCAATATGACAATGGTGGAGCGTGTCATAATAAACGGAACAGTGGAAAGTTGCATGGCAATATATCTCGGAATGGCTATGGAAATGCCATAATAGGTAGGTATAGTGGCTGTTTTGAGGAAGGTAAATGGTGGGTTTATGGTACCGGCGAAAGTTGTGCGGTACTAGAGAGGCTAGCAATGGTGGAAGGGTGAGAGTGCATATAATCCATGGACTCAACATTAGTCATAAAGAACTCACATACTTATTGCAAAAATCTACAAGTCATCAAAAACCAAGCACTACGCACATGCTCCTAGGGGGATAGATTGGTAGGAAAATACCATCGCTCGTCGCCGACCGCCACTCGTAAGGAAGACAATCAAAGAAACACCTCATGCTTCAAATTTGTTACACAACGGGTACCATACGTGCATGCTACGGGACTTGCAAACCTCAACACAAGTATTTCTCAAATTCACAATTAATCTACTAGCATGACTCTAATATCACCATCCTCATGTCTCAAAACAGTCATCAAGCATCAAACTTCTCATAGCATTCAACGAACTTTTTGTGAAAGTTTTTTTTATACCCATCTTGGATGCCCATCATATTAGGACTAATTTTATAGCCAAAGCAAATTACCATGCTGTTTTAAAAGACTCTCAAAATAATATAAGTGAAGCATGAGAGATCAATAATTTCTATAAAATAAAATCACCACCGTGCTCTAAAAGATATAAGTGAAGCACTAGAGCAAAATTATCTAGCTCAAAAGATATAAGTGAAGCACATAGAGTATTCTAATAAATTCCGATTCATGCGTGTCTCTCCCAAAATGTGTGTACAACAAGTATGATTGTGGTAAACTAAAAAGCAAAGACTCAAATCATACAATACGCCCAAGCAAAACACATATCATGTGGTGAATAAAAATATAGCATCAAGTAAAGTTACCGATAGACGAAGACGAAAGAGGGGATGCCTTCCGGGGCATCCCCAAGCTTAGGCTTTTGGTTGTCCTTGAATTTTACCTTGGGGTGCCTTGGGCATCCCCAAGCTTAGGCTCTTGCCACTCCTTATTCCAAAATCCATCAAATCTTTACCCAAAAACTTGAAAACTTCACAACACAAAACTCAACAGAAAATCTCATGAGCTCCGTTAGTATAAGAAAATAAACCACCACTTTAACATACTGTAATGAACTCATTCTTTATTTATATTGGTGTTAAACCTACTGTATTCCAACTTCTCTATGGTTCATACCCCCCGATACTACTCATAGATTCATCACAATAAGCAAACAACGCACGAAAAACAGAATCTGTCAAAACAGAACAGTCTGTAGCAATCTGACTAAATCAAATACTTCTGGAACTCCAAAAATTCTGAAATAAATTGGTGGACGTGAGGAATTTTCTATTAATCATCTGCAAAAATAATCAACCTAAAAGCACTCTCCAGTAAAAAATGGCAGCTAATCTCGTGAGCGCAAAAGTTTCTGTTTTTTACAGCAAGATCGCAAAGACTTCACCCAAGTCTTCCTAAAGGTTCTACTTGGCACAAACACTAATTAAAACATAAAACCACATCTAAACAGAAGCTAGATGAATTATTTATTATTAAACAAGAGCAAAAAGCAAAGAACAAAAATAAAATTGGGTTGCCTCCCAACAAGCGCTATCGTTTAACGCCCCTAGCTAGGCAGTGATAATTTTAATGATGCTCACATGAAAGACAAGAATTGAAGCGCAAAGAGAGCATCATGAAACACATGACAAACACATCTAAGTCTAACATACTTCATATGCATAGTCATCTTATAGGCAAACGAATTATCATAGCAAGCAAAAACTAGCATATGCAAGTAAGTGGAAAGAAACAATAGCAATCTCAACATAACGAGAGGTAATTTTGTAACATGAAAATTTCTACAACCATATTTTCCTCTCTCATAATAATGACATGTAGGATCATAAGCAAATTCAACAATATAGCTATCACAAAACATATTCTTAACACGATCCACATGTATGCAAAGTTGACACTCTTCCAAAATAGTGGGATTAACATTAACTAAAGTCATGACCTCTCCAAACCCACTTTTATCAAAAACTTCATAAGATTGAACATTCTCCATATATGTGGGATCTAAAGTTGACACTCTTCCAAACCCACTTTCAATATTATTGCAAACATTATTACCAATCTCATATTCATCATGAGGCTTAAATAAATTTTCAAGATCATAAGAAGAATCACCCCAATCATGATTATTGCAACAAGTACAAGATATAGGAAAACTAGCATCCCCAAGCTTAGGGTTTTGCATATTATTAGCACAACTGACATTAATAGAATTTATAATACCATTATTGAAATCATGCTTTTTATTCAAAGATCTACCGTGAATCACTTGGTTCATCATAATTGGATCTCTTAAAAAGATTGGCAAGTGGATGAGGATCCATAATCTTTTAGCAAGCAAAGATGCTAGCAAAAAGAAGCCACATGGTAGCAAAAGATCGAACGGAAGAGGGGCGAAGAAAAGGCGAAGGTTTTCGAAAATCGTTTTAGAAGTGGGAGAGAGGAAAACGAGAGGTGAATGGCAAATAATGTAATGCGAGGGAGAAGAGTTTATGATGGGTACTTGGTATGTCTTGACTTGGCGTAGATTTCCCGGGCAACGACGCCAGAAATTGGCAAGTTGACGGGAGATCAAATCTTGACTTGACTTGGCGTAAACCTCCCCGGCAACGGCGCCAGAAATCCTTCTTGCTACCTCTTGAGCATGCGTTGGTTTTCCCTTGAAGAGGAAAGGGTGATGCAGCAAAGTAGCGTAAGTATTTCCCTCAGTTTTTGAGAACCAAGGTATCAATCCAGTAGGAGACAACGCACAAGTCACCTAGTACCTGCACAAACAATCAAGAACCTTGCAACCAACGCGACAAAGGGGTTGTAAATCCCTTCACGGCCACTCGCAAAAGTGAGATCTAATATAGATAGTAAAGTAAATATTTTTGGTATCTTTGTTGTATAGATTGGAAAGTAAAGATTGCAAAATAGTAAAAGAGATGCGAAGTAAATAAAAGAGATGAAATATAATAAGAAAGAGACCCGGGGGCCATAGGTTTCACTAGTGGCTTCTCTCAAGATAGCATGTATTACGGTGGGTGAACAAATTACTGCCGAGCAATTGATAGAAGAGCGCATAGTTATGAAGTTATATAAGGCAATGATCATGAATATAGGCATCACGTCCGTGTCAAGTAGACCGAAACGATTCTGCATTTACTACTATTACTCCATACATCGACCGCTATCTAGCATGCATCTAGAGTATTATGTTTATAAGAACAGAGTAACGCATTAGGCAAGATGACATGATGTAGAGGGATAAACTCAAGCAATATGATATAAACCCCATCTTTTTATCCTCGATGGCAACAATACAATACGTGCCTTGCTGACCCTACTGTCACTGGGAAACGACACCGCAAGATTGAACCCAAAGCTAAGCACTTCTCCCATTGCAAGAAAGATCAATCTAGTAGGCCAAACTAAACTGATAATTCGAAGAGACTTGCAGAGATATCAAATCATGCATATAAGAATTCGGAGAAGAACCAAATAATATTCATAGATAATCAAGTTCATAAATCCACAATTCATCGGATCTCGGCAAACACACCGCAAAAGAGTATTACATCCAATAGATCTCCAAGAACATCGAGGAGAACTTTGTATTGAGAATCAAAGAGAGAGAAGAAGCCATCTAGCTAATAACTATGGAGCTGAAGGTCTGTGGTAAACTACTCACGCTTCATCGGAGAGGCTATGGTGTTGATGTAGAAGCCCTCCGTGATTGATTCCCCCTCCGGCGGATCGCCGGAAAAGGCCCCAAGATGGGATCTCACGGGTACAGAAGGTTGCAGCGGTGGAAAAGTGGTTTTCGTGGCTCCCCCTGATGTTTTAGGGTATAAGAGTATATATAGGCGAAAGAAGTACGTCGGTGGAGCTACGAGGGGCCCACGAGGGTGGGGGGCACGCCTACCCCCTGGGCGCGCCCTCCTGCCTCGTGGCGTTCCAGACTTCAACTCCAAGTCATCTGGACTGCTTTCGGTCCAAGAAAGATCATCGCGAAGGTTTTATTCCATTTGGATTCCGTTTGATATTCCTTTTCTGCGAAACACTAAAATAGACAAAAAAACAGAAACTGGCACTGGGCCTCCGGTTAATAGGTTAGTCCCAAAAATAATATAAAAGAGCATATTAAAGCCCATTAAACATCCAAAATAGATAATATAATAGCATGGAACAATAAAAAATTATAGATATGTTGGAGACGTATCAACCTCTTGGAAATATGAGTTGCCATCCTCTCCTCTCAGTAGGTGTAGAGCACCATGTCCCATCTTGCTTCCTCAATCTCTGAATAAAGTCCCTCCTAGCCCTCCACACCGCTCTTCGACGTAGATATTTTGTACCCTTTCTCCTTCTTTCAACCATGTGACACGATCTTGGTAACCAAAGTATCTCCTCTCTATACAATAGTTCATCTAGTTGATTCATTCCCTCTCTGATTCTAAGCCGGTCCACACTATGCATTTGTAGTGATTCTAACTCAGATCAAAGTTTTTCAATGTCACAAAGAATGTTGCCAATGTTCTTCACACTCCATCCTTCCAACTATCGCATCACATCCTTCAGCGAAACATACACTGAACCAAGGACACCTGCCGATTTTCCCCTATGGCATGCCTCCAGGATGACCGTTGCGAGGGCGGGATCCCACTCCCACATAATTTCATACCTTGATGACCGATGGTTCTTTACACGTCCTTCCTTGGCTATGAGTTGCACCACCACAGGGCTGTGGTCAAAACATAATGTCACCAAGTGTAACACCCGCGTAGCCAGGAATAGACCCCTCTGATACGTCTCCGTCACCTATCATTTTTGATTGGTTCATGCCAATATTATACAACTTTCACATATTTTTGGCAACTTTTTATATGATTTATTGGACTAACCTATTGATCCAGTCCCAGTGCCAGTTCCTATTTTTTGCATGTTTTTGTATCGCAGAAAATCCATATCAAACAAAGTCCAAATGCAATAATTTTTTTACGGAGAATTATTTTGGAATATATGTGATTTTTGGGAGTTGGAATCACCGCAAATGGAGGCCCACACAGCCCACAAGACACTAGGGCGCGCCAGAGGACCCTGGCGCCTGGTGGTGGGTTGTGCCCTCCTCGAACATCGGTTGGAGCTCTACTTCGGGTGCAAGGAAGGTTATATTAGGAAAAAAATCGTGTTAAAATCTCAGCGCAATCGGAGTTACGGACCTCCCGGAATATAAGAAACGGTTTTCAGCCAGATCTGGAGAACGCGAAACAGAAGAGAATAGAGAGGGAGATTGAAAGGATCGAGAAGAGGTGTATAGAGGGGGGGGGGTGATTAGACCATCAACAAAGAAAAGTAGCAGTTTTAATTTCTTCAAGTTAAGGTGGAATTTTAGCACAAGTTTAAACATTCACAATACATTGGAGACACGGAGAGTTTTGGCGTGGTTCCGATAGGTGGTGCTATCGTACATCCACGTTGATGGAGACTTCAACCCACGAAGGGTAATGGTTGCACGAGTCCATGGAGGGCTCCACCCACGAAGGGTCCACGAAGAAGCAACCTTGTCTATCCCACCATGGCAATCGCCCATGAAGGACTTGCCTCACTAGGGTAGATCTTCACGAAGTAGGCGATCTCCTTGCCTGTACAAACTCCTTGGTTCAACTCCACAATCTTGTCGGAGGCTCCCAAGTACACCTAACCAATCTAGGAGACACCACTCTCCAAAAGGTAATAGATGGTGTGTTGATGATGAACTCCTAGCTCTTGTGCTTCAAATGATAGTCTCCCCAACACTCAACTCTCTCTCACAGATTTGGATTTGGTGGAAAGATGATTTGAGTGGAAAGCAACTTGGGGAAGGCTAGAGATCAAGATTCTTGTGGTTGGAATGGAATATCTTGGTCTCAACACATGAGTAGGTGGTTCTCTCTCAGAAAATGAATGCTGGAAGTGTAGGCACGTTCTGATGGCTCTCCTCACGAATGAAGGAAGGGTGGAGGGGTATATATAGCCTCCACACAAAATCTAGCCGTTACACACAATTCACCAAACTCTGTCGGACCGAATCATGAATCTCGGTCAGACCGATTTAGTTCAAAATGTGAACGTTAGAGTTTTCGGTGGGACTGATATAATCAACTCGGTGGGACCGATGTGCTAGGGTTAGGGTAAAACCTCAACTTGGTTTGACCGATTACACAAACTCGGTGGGACCGATTTTGGTAATAAGCTAAACAGAGAGTTGGTCAGGCAAACTCGGTGGGACTGATTGCTTATCCCGGTGGGACCGAAATAATTGTAACAGGTAACAGAGAGTTTGCAAGCCCATCTCGGTGAGACCGAGATCCCATCGGTGAGACCGAACTGATTAGGGTTTCTGGCAGTGGCTATGTCTAATGAACTCGATGGCGCCGGATAGATCAAATCGGTGGGGCCGAGTTTGACTTTTGGTTTGGGACATATGTGGAAATGAGAAAGTGATTGAGGGCTTTGGAGCATATCACTAAGCACTTTGAGCAAGCAAGCCATTAAGCAACACCTTATCCCCTTTTAATAGTATTGGCTTTTCCTATGGACTCAATGTGATCTTGGATCACTAAAATGAAAATGTAGAGTCTTGAGCTTTAGAGCTTTTGCCAATCCTTTGTCCTTAGCATCTTGCAGGGGTTCCACATCCTCTTGTCCATGCCACTCCACTGTTGAACTCATCTGAAATATACTAGATAAAGGTATTAGTCCAACAAGAGATATGTCGACATTAATTACCAAAATCACCCAGGGAGCACTTGTGCTTTCAATCCCCTCTTTTTGGTAATTGGTGACAACATACATCAAAGCTTTTAGATAAGGATATAATGTATAGGAAGTAAAGCTTTGGAAAGACATGTAACATGCATAGGCTCCCCCTACATGTATGCAATCATGTAAATATGGAATATAAGAGCATGTGAATGCATAAGCATGACAGAGCAAGCAATGAGTAACATGTATCTTGGCTATATGCATCACAACAAATGGTGTGAATATAGGAATTGTACCTTCATGTTCATGAGTCCTTCTTGCAAACAATCTGTACATCAGCAAGAGATCATCATGCACATGAGTGTGATGCATATACTTACCTTGTGTTCTTGAGCTGGCTTTGGAAGAGATGACCCTGAGTAAACAAGGTTAGATAACACAGGAACATACACTAGATAGAGCAAGAATAGGGAACCACAAGAGTACCAAGATTGGGATGACATGTAGAGAGTGAGTACTAGGTACTCTATTGGATATAGACATGTCCCCCAAAAGGTAAAGATATGCAATAAATTCAAAGATTTCCTTCCCTAGGATGTCTTTCTCCCCCTGAATCTTATATGGGATACTGGGAGAAGGTAGGGAAAATGAATCAGAGCAAAACAAGAAAACCAGCACAAAACAATCATAACACATACTAACATGTCTTTCCCCTCTTAAAGACATGTGACTTCTCTCCTCTTGAATACCAAGCATCTGGGGCTCTATCCCTTTGATGTGATTAAGCACTCTCCCACTTTGATGTGATTAAGCTTTGATGTGATCTCTCTCTCCCCCTTTGACATCAATTTCCAAGAAGGGACCTTCTGGAGTGTGAGTCAACTAGGTTTGGTCCTTGAGTCACATGACAAAGCAGCATGTTGAATGTGATGCAGGTAGAGGACAAGAATCATTGAGTGGAGCTGGAACAAATATGTAGACTGCAAATGGCAAAGTGTCTCCTCAGCATTGAAACCGGTAACACCGAGTTGTTTTCTTCGGTGGCACCGAAAAGGTTCGGTTTGACCAAAAGAGACAAATCGGTGTATCCGAGTTCGACACAGAGAGAACACTTGTCATATCAGCTCACTAGGCAAATAAGATCTCACAAAGATTTGCAAGGAATTTTCTGAAGGATTTGCAATGAATTAGATGTAGGGAATGCATAACATAACAGAGAAAAGAAAAAAATCTAGATGAAGTTTTTTTAATAGAGACGGGAAACAAATATGCAAGAAACAAATGCAAGAATACAAAGAAACACTAGAGAACTTCATCTAGAATTGGTCGGCGACAAAGTCACCTATGTTAGAGTATATTGACTGAGGAGTCAAGTGAGAACACTTGATCATAGGTCATACTCATCGTTTAAGCTCAAAATGGGGTTACCATTTTTCGTTTAAGCATTTTGATGTATTCACATCTTGTTGAGTTGCTTTGACCCACGACTTGGGGTAAAGCTTCTCTAAGATGGAATAACATACCTTGGGTGGTGGTGTTGAACTTGATCATGTAGTTGAACTTGTGTGGGATGCTCAAGGTTGATGTAGCTCATCAATGATTGGGAGCACCACTTGTAGTTTGAGTTCATCTACCTACATGGATTAGTCTTGCAAGGAAGATCACTTGTGTATCCAAAACGACAATCATGAAATTGATACCAAATGAAATTTGATATAAAGTAATTGTCAAAGGATATGTGGAAAGGTTTCAGGCTTCCTTGTCTTCAACCATCATGTTGTAGAGACTTGATGATGTATAGATTGCTCAAGATGTGAGTGATTTGCAATTTCATAGATTTAGATTCATCCAAGTACCTACAAGGGTTAGATAGCATGCAAGGGTGCAAATATTTCCAAGACATATGATCATCATCATAAGAGAAATATCAAGGATTAGTTAAAGGCTCATGCCTTGCATGTATCCAAATGGAGTTTCTACTCCAAGTTTGAGGCATCAATGATGTTCAATTCACCTCTCAAACGGCAAAATACTTTCTCATCAAGCGGTTTGGTGAATATATCTGTCAATTGCTTATCGGTAGGAACATGCTTAATATCAATGTCCCCTTTAGAAACATGATCTCGAATGAAATGATGACGAACTTCAATATGCTTAGTTCGAGAATGTTGCACGGGATTATGAGCAATCTTAATAGCACTTTCATTGTCACAAAGCAATGGAACATGTTCACATAGATCCCATAATCTTTAAGAGTTTGGGTCATCCAAAGTAATTGAGCACAACATGAACCGGCGGCAATGTATTCCGCTTCGGCGGTGGATAAGGATACCAAGTTTTGTTTCTTGGAGGATCAAGACACAAGAGATCTACCAAGAAATTGATAAGTACCCTAAGTGGACTTTCTATCAACCTTGTCACCGGCATAGTCCGAATCGGAGTAGCCAAAAAGATCAAAAGATGACCTCTTAGGATACCAAATGCCAAAATTCGGTGTATGAATTAAGTATCTCACTATCCTTTTCACAGCCTTAAGATGACATTCTTTGGGGGTCACTTGATATCGTGCACACATGCACACATTAGCATAATATCGGGACGGGAGGCACATAGATATAACAATGAACCAATCATAGAGCGGTAAACCTTTTGGACAACCGGTTTGCCATCCTTAGTCAAGTCAAGATGTCCAGTAGTAGGCATGGGAGTTTTCATACCTTTGCTTTCTTGCATGTTGAACTTCTTGAATAAGTCCTTGGTATACTTTTTTTGAGAGACAAAGGTACCCTCCTTAGTTTGCTTGATTTGCAACCCAAGAAAAACTTGAGTTCACTCATCATAGACATCTCAAACTTCTCCGACGTTAGCTTCCCAAACTTTTCACTAAAATGGGGGTTAGTCGAACCAAATATGATATAATCAACATAAATTTGGCACACAAATAATTCTCCATGAACCCTTTTAGTAAAAGGAGTAGAATCAATCTTTCCAATCTCAAAGCCTTTTTCAATAAGGAACTTGGTCAAGCTTTTATACCACGCTCTAGGAGCTTGTTTAAGACCATAAAGAGCTTTGTGAAGTTTGTAAACATGGCCGGGTTTCTTAGGATTAACAAAGCCGGGAGGTTGTTTAACATAAACTTTCTCCTCAATTTCACCATTTAGAAAGAACTTATAATGTCCATTTGGTACAACATCATGGTGATTAGCATAGGCAAGTAAGATGCAGATGGACTCAAGTCTAGCAACGGGGGCATATGTCTCACCATAGTCCATACATTCGACTTGAGTGTAGCCTTGGACGAGACGTGCTTTGTTGCGAACGACTTGTCCATCTTCTTATTGCTTGTTGCAAAACACCCATTTGGTACCGATGATGTTGTGGTTGTTGTCGGGCTTCTCGACCAATGTCCACACTTGGTTTCCCTCAAAGTTGTGTAGCTCTTCATGCATGGCATTTATCCAATCCGGATCTTCCAATGCTTCTTCAACCTTCATAGGTTCAACGCTAGAGATGAATGAATAATGTTCACAAAAATTAGCCAAACGAGTTTTAGAACAAGTGATCCTCCCGGTTTGAATATCATTGAAGATCTGTTCGACGGGATGGTCTCTTGAGACTCTTGCTCGAACTCGTGAGAGCTTTTGCTTGGGTCGGGGTGGAACATCTTCTTCATCATCTTGTTCTTATTCTTGGCCTTCTTCATTGTTGACATTGTCTTCTCTTGCCGAGGTGGAGAAGGAGGTTGATGAGATTCATCTTTGTATACTTCCTCGTGTTCTTCATCTTGTCGTGTCCCACTTGTGGATGCTTCCATGTCAACTCTTTGTTCACCTTGTCGTGAGGTAGAAGTTTCCACTTGGACGGACGAGGTACTCTCCTTCACCTCCGTTGGACGAATCTTGCCAATAGACAAGTCTTGGATTGCTTCTGAAGGGTCTTTGTCTCCTACATCAATTGGCAATCGCTCTACTTGCGAGCCGTTAGATTCATCAAACTTCACATCTACCATCTCTTCAACCTTTCGGGTGAAATTGTTGTAGACACGATAGGTGTGAGAGTTTGAGCCATAACCAAGTAGGAAACCCTCATGAGATTTAGGAGCAAATTTAGAACGAGGATGCTTGTCAAGAAGGTAGCACTTTGAGCCGAATACCCGATAGTATCCAACTTGGGGTTTGTTACCGGTGAGAAGCTCGTATGCCGTCTTGCCGAGTAGCTTGTGAAGATACAAGCGATTTGTTGCATGACAACCTGTCTCAACCGCTTCCGCCCAAAAGTGATTTGGAGTCTTGTACTCATCAAGCATCGTTCTTGCCATCTCAATAAGAGTCCGGTTCTTCCTCTCAACAACTCCATTTTGTTGAGGCGTGTACGTAGCCGAGAACTCGTGTGAAATCCCTTCTTTGTCAAGAAAGGTATCCACATTTGCGTTCTTGAACTCCGTTCCATTGTCGCTGCGAACCTTCTTGATCTTCACTTCAAATTGATTTTGGGCCTTCCTAGCGAAGTTCTTGAAGATCCTTTGGACCTGCGATTTATCATCAAGAAAGAACAGCCACGTAAATCTTGAAAACTCATCAACTATGACTAGACCAAATGAATTTCCACCGAGACTTTTATAGGCATTGGGACCAAAGAGATCCATATGAAGTAGCTCGATCGGTCTTCTCGTGGTCATGATGTTCTTCATGGGGTGACTTCCTCCAACCTGTTTTCCTGCTTGACAAGCACTGCGCAATCTATCCTTGTCAAATATAACATCTTTCACTCCAAGGATATGATCACCTTTAATTAGCTTATCAAGATTTCGCATGCCCACATGACCTAATCTTCTATGCCACAACCAACCTTTAGAAGATTTAGCAATAAAGCAAGTTCTAGGTTGAGCCTTTTTAGCGAAATCAACAATGTAAAGATCACCTCTACGTATACCGGTAAAGACCATCACTACAAAAAAATACACTTCCGTGATGATACATGTTTGTCACAGTAGGTCACGTTTTCTGCCATGCATGTACATCCATGAGGATTTTATGACAGAATCAAGATAGTCATACCTGTGCTGTCGTAGAAGTGTTCCATGACATTACCAAAATTATCATCACGGAAGTGTCCACTTCCATGACGATAAATCGCGCGTCAAAGAAGTGCTTTCGTCAAGGGTGACCGACACGTGGCATCCACCGTATAAGCTATCGGGTCCGGTTTTGGATCCGATAACCCGTTAACAGCCCGGACCAATGGTGATTTTCCACGTGTCTCATTGGCCGGAGGAAACACGTGTCTGCTCCTCGGTGGGCCAGATGTCGCCCGTCCATTGGAGGAGACATGCCTATGATACGTCAACATGTGGCAGGGCCCAACAGAGGCCCATATAGGTTAAATGGGCCGGCCCAACTAAATGCCCACAAGATTTTGCGGACCATAATGGGCCGGCCCAACTAAAGGCCCACAAGATTTTGTGGACCATAATGGGCCGGCCCAGCTAAAGGCCCACAAGATTTTGCGGACCATAATGGGCCGGCCCAGCTAAAGGCCCACAAGATTTTGCCAATCATAATGAGCCGACCCAGCTAAAGGCCCATAAGATTTTGAGGACACTAGTGGGCCGGCCCATTCACAGGCTGCCATGTTTTGGGCCAAATGCCGACCCATATTTGATCCGGTCCATTAACAGCCTGCCACGTTCCGGGCCTAATAAAGGCCCATATGAGATCCGACCTGTTAAAAGCCTACCACGTTCTAGGCCAAATTACGGCCCAGATAAGATCCGGCCCTTTATGAGGCTTTGGGCCAAATTATGGCCCATATCAGATTCGGCCCGTCAACTGGACGCTATACTTTTGGGCACACTTGCTAAAGGCCCATTTAGTAATTCGGCTTGATATTAGTTTCGGCCTGTTAAAGGCCCGTTTAACATTTCGGCCTGTTAAAAGCCCGTCATATAGTTGGGCCTAACTACGTCTCGGTTTGCATCCGGCCTGCTCACAGCCGATAATCTGATTGGGCCAAACAAGGACCGAGACAATTTTGGCCTGTTAACGGCCCGTGATGTGATTGGCACAATCATGGGCCGGGGTCTATTTCGGCCTGCTGTCGGCCCGTGAGCTGTTCGGCACGTTTCAGGCCCAACCTACTTTTCAGCCTCCTAAAAGCCCATTGAGTTTTCTAGTGAAAATAGGGCCGACGGTTTACTCGGCCTACTAAAGGCCCGAATCTACTTGTGGGCCAGTATACATTTAGACCTGTTAACGGACCAAAAGATGACTGGGCCCATGATGCGGATCATACATATGGTGATTTGCATGACGGCTCGATTATGTACTGTAATTTTACGGTTTGGCCGGTTTACTGCGAAGACATGATATATATACAGTAAAATAACTGAAGCATCGTGAATAAGAAAAAACCTAGACTATACAATAAAGAAATTATGGCATATTACATCCACTGGGCATCAAAGTTCGCCACTATGATAATAAAGCACAAGCAGACAACAGATTACATACACTGGGCATCAAAGATCGCCACCAGTGCAAATAAACACGCCGACAAAATAATATACAAAACCGTCAGCACTTCAATAGAGTTCAAGAAAGGTTAGCCCTGCTCGGGAGCTACAATGCAAGCAGCTGAGCAAGCTGATAAGACTGCGCTTGTTTGACACTTATATCCTCCTCACTCTGAAAGATAAACAAGCAGACAGATGACAGGTTTTGCACATATAAGTATGAGTGCTGACAATTCATCACATTTCTTACTGACGAATAAAGTGACACAGTTTAAAATAGCATTAACACAATATGGTATTGTTCAGGTCAAGACATGGCAGGAAATGACATTGTGAAGGAGTTGGCAACTTCACGACACCACTGGATTACAGATCAAGGACTCATAAGTATCAATGGTTAGTGTGCTGTCAATTTATCCCATTTCAGATTGGCAAATAAAGAGATGGTTTAAATAATAGTAGAATGATATGACATTGTTCATAGTTAAGACATTGTAGAATATGACATTATGCTGTAGTGGGTAGGTTCACGACACCACTGGATTACGGATCAAGAACAGAAGCATACATGCAGTGCAAAAGAAGATCACTTGCTCTGTATAGTTTAATTTACATGGTGTGAAGAAGGAACTTGGTTGTACAACTGAAAACTTAAATTGAGAAGGACAAACTTTTGTTTATGAACTACATAATAAACTTTAAACATGCAATTTGATGCAAACACCAAAAATAAACAGCTATTGCAGTCATGCCTAACCAAATATACACAACAAAGTTTGAAGGCTTGAGAAGGACAAACTTACATTATTGGTGAAGACATGCTCTATAAAGCCCTTGTCCATGCTGATGGGGGGGGGGGCAATTCAAGAAGTTTACCACAGAATCTTCTTCATAAGCATTGCCTTTATTCTACATTTTGTTAAGAGTAAATATAGATGTGATAATATAAGAAAAAATGGAGAATATTTAAGATAAGATGAAGAGTGATGCTACATAACCAAGTAGCTATAAATGTAAGTACAACGATACAGGCAAAGGGTACATCCAAGAGCAATGCAGAGCTAAACTTCTTCAGTACCATCGGTGTTATCCAACCTTATGGTAAGAGTAAATATAGATCTGATGTGTAGAAAATGGAGGGCAAAGGAAAATAAGCTGCAGAGTGATGGTACATGTACAACTAGATGTCAATATAAGTACACTGATAAAGGACAACATGTACTTACAAGAACAATGCAGAGCTAAAAAAATTCATTGGCATTGGATATATTCTACACTAATGTAACCATTCATACAAATCAGATTTTTTTTCGATAAAGGGCGTTTTATTAACTCAAAAATGTAGCATCAATCGGATACAAAGCATTATGAGTGACACCCGGCCTCTGCATAACTAAGATGCACACAGCCAATTCTAAAAAGTTTGACAGAAAGAAAAGAATCAAAATCGACAAAACGGCAACAGTAGAGTCCTATAGACCGACACTATATATGCCTATGTCGAAAGTGGTGGTGGGTCAATCTGGAGCTTATGCTGCCACCCATGTTGGGAAAAAACCTCCGTAGCCACCTGCTCCAATCGCGTACACACCGCCTTGAACAGCGGTTGGTACTGAGGGAGTCCTGGATAAGGGGGTTCTCGGACAGCCGGACTATATACTTTAGCCGGACTGTTGGACTATGAAGATACAAGATTGAAGACTTCGTCCCGTGTCCGAATGGGACTCTCCTTGGCGTGGAAAGAAAGCTTGGCAATACGGACATGTAGATCTCCTCCCTTGTAACCGACTCTGTGTAACCCTAGCCCCCTCCGGTGTCTATATAAACCGGAGGGTTTAGTCCGTAGGACAACAACAATCATACCATAGGCTAGCTTATAGGGTTTAGCCTCTACGATCTCGTGGTAGATCAACTCTTGTAATACTCATATCATCAAGATCAATCAAGCAGGAAGTAGGGTATTACCTCCATCGAGAGGGCCCGAACCTGGGTAAACATTGTGTCCCCCGCCTCCTGTTACCATCCGCCTTAGACGCACAGTTCGGGACCCCCTACCCGAGATCCGCCGGTTTTGACACCGACATTGGTGCTTTCATTGAGAGTTCCACTGTGCCGTCACCGCAAGGCTTGATGGCTCCTTTGATCATCGGCAACGATGCGATCCAGGGTGAGGTTTTCCTCCCCAGACAAATCTTCATATTCGGCGGCTTCGTACTGCGGGCCAACTCGCTTGGCCATCTGGAGCAGATCGAGAGCTACGCCCCTGGCCATCAGGTCAGGTTTGGAAACTTGAACTATACTGCCGACATCCGCGGAGACTTGATCTTTGACGGATTCGAGCCCATGTCAGGTGCGCCGCACAGTCACGACGAGCATGATTTAGCTCTGCCGTCGGACAATGCTCGGGAGATCACACCTGTGACTACTCCGGCCCTCAAACCGGAGCAGATTGCGTCATCCGAGGACGGGTGGATGGACCCCGCCTCGGAGGCCGCACACTCAATGGTGATAGAGCCGAATACTGACTTCACCTCCTACGAGACCCGTGTTGCCGAACCGTTGGATTCATCCCCGGCCGCGGGCCCCGAACCGCTTGTGTCGGTGCCTACCGAATCTGATCGGGCACCGATCTTGGAGTTTTCCTCCGCGGATATCTTTCAGCACTCGCCCCTGGGCGATGTGCTAAACTCATTGAGGTCTCTCTCCTTGTCAGGAGACCCTTGGCCGAACTATGTCCGGCTAGAATGGGATGCGGACGACGAAGAAATTTGCTCCGCACCCACCACCCACTTAGTAGCCACTGTCGACGATTTAACCGACATGCTCGATTTTGGCTCCGAAGACATCAACGGTATGGACGACGATGCAGGAGACGAACATGAACCATCGCCCACAGGGCACTGGACAGCCACTTCATCACATGATATATACATGGTGGATACACCCAAAGAAGACAATGATGAGGAACGGGAGGATGCAGCGAAGGATAACCCCCTCGGGAAGCAACCAAAGCGACGACGCAGACGCCGCTCCAAATCCCGCCTCGGCAAAAACAGCGATAACAGCGCAAAAAAGAATGAGACCCCGGTCGACTCCAAAGCAACAGAGCAGGACGAGCCAGCGGACGGCGAACATAGTACGGAGCCACTATCCGATCACGGCGACGCCGAGGGTAGAAATCATCAACCTGTCTCCGGAGAGGAGAATAGTCCAGATGATGATATACATATCATCCCGGAAAGGAACTTGGAACAAGAGAACCTCCACAGAAGGCTTATTGCCACCGCGAGGAGTCTTAAGAAGCAGAAACAAAGGCTTAAGGCCGCGCAAAATACACTCATCAGTAATGGAACAAAGTGCTGGACACTGCTAAAAAGTACGGTGGCAGTCGCCACACAAAGAGTTACCCAAAGCGCAAGCTGCTGCCTGAATTCGATGACGAGGCCTTAGAGCGTACATAGCCGAAAAATAAAACGGCCAACCGGTCGGATAGACCACCTCGTGGCCGCGATAGGGCGGCTAACGAGGCCGCACATAAGTCAGCACACGATTCGCGTGAGGACTTGCATCAAAAAGCCGGCATGACTAGATCCATCTACGGATCTAGGAAGCGCACTCCAGCGCAGAATCAAAACCGAACACTACAACAGCCAGAACGCCATGACACATCCAAATATAGGGGTGCCGCGCACCCCCTATGCTTCACCGATGAGGTGCTGGATCATGAATTTCCAGAAGGATTCAAACCCGTGAACATAGAGGCGTACGATGGAACGACAGACCCTGGGGTCTGGATTGAGGACTTCATCCTCCATATCCATATGGCTCGCGGAGACGATCTCCACGCCATCAAATACTTTCCCCTCAAGTTGAAAGGACCAGCTCGGCACTGGCTGAAGAGCCTCCCTGAAAATTCAATTGGAAGTTGGGAGGAGCTTGAGGATGCTTTTAGGGCTAACTTTCAAGGGACCTATGTCCAACCTCCGGACACAGACGATTTAAGTCATATAATTCAACAGCCCGGAGAGTCAGCCCGAAAGCTTTGGAACAGATTTCTTACTAAGAAGAATCAAATCGTCGACTGCCCGGACGCCGAAGCCTTAGCAGCTTTCAAACATAGCGTCCAAGACGAATGGCTCGCCAGACACCTCGGCCAAGAAAAACCGAGGACAATGGCAGCCCTAACAAGCCTCATGACCCGCTTTTGCACGAGCGAAGATAGCTGGCTGGCCTGTAGTAGCACCAGCGACCCAGGCACATCTGAAGTCAGGGATGGCAATGGAAAACCACGACGCAGTAAAAGCAAGCGTCGAAATAACGAAGACAACCCAGACAACACGGCGGTAAACGCCGGATTTAGGGGCTCTCGACCCGGTCAGCGGAAAAAGCCTTTCAAAGGCAACAGTGATGGACCGTCCAGTCTAAACAAGATTCTAGACAAATTATGTCAGATTCATGGCACCTCCGACAAACCTGCAAATCACACCCACAGAGAATGCTGGGTCTTCAAGCAGGCCGGCAAGCTAAACGCCGAACACAAGGGGAGGGAGACAGCAAGTGAAGACGAGGATGAGCCTCGCCAGCAAAACACTGGGGGACAGAAAAAATTCCCACCAGAGGTCAAAACAGTGAACATGATTCACGTAACAAAAAGAAGGAGCAAACATGCACTCCGAGACATATACGCCGTAGAGCCCGTCACCCCTAAGGTCAACCCTTGGTCGGCCTGCCCGATCACTTTTGATCGCAGGGATCACCTGACAAGTATCCGGCACGGAGGATTGGCTGCCTTGGTGCTAGACCCAATTATCGACGGATACCACCTCATCCAAGTCCTCATGGACGGCGGCGGTAGTCTTAATCTGATATATCAGGACACAGTCCGCAAAATGGGGATAGACCCGACAAGGATCAGCCAAAGCAATACTACCTTTAAAGGGGTAATACCAGGCCCAAAGGCCCGCTGTACGGGCTCTCTAGTACTAGAGGTCGTATTCGGTTCTCCCGACAACTTCCGAAGTGAAAAGTTAACCTTCGACATCGCTCCATTCCGAAGCGGCTATCAAGCACTACTCGGAAGAACAACTTTCGCTCGTTTTAACGCAGTACCGCATTACGCGTCTCTTAAGCTTAAGATGCCCGGCCCACGTGGCATCATCACAGTTAGCGGAAATATTGAGCGTTCCTTACGCGCGGAAGACGTGTGGCAGCTTTAGCAGCCGAACACTAAACGGCCTCTCCAACCAGAATAAATGATCGGTCGTCAAGATCGCGGACACAGCTAGACGAGTCCGGCGCACCACTAGTTGTAACAGCTTAGATAAACCTGAGATTGGTTTGATGGATATACCCCCATAGGTGGTACCAGGGGCTTCCCGCATGTAAAAAGGACTACAGTTCGGCTCGACCTTACTTATCTTGAATTTTAATGGTTTATTGAGAATAACCAATTTTTCGCATGACAACTTTCACCTAAGTTCTTCTGTTTTACAGATGATAATCGTGCTACACCCTTCTAGGATACGGCACAACGGAGACACAGGCACAGACGTGCAGCAGGGCCCCGCTCAAAGGTTTCTTTTTAGATTAAGACCCTGTGTAAACCTTTTTTACCGTCTCTTGTTGCTTCACATCCTCCGGATACTCAGCATAACCGAGAGGGATGCTGACGTTATTGGCATTTCGCCATGTCAGAATGATGCGCGTACCTGGACACTCAGGGTTCATTATCAAGGGCGTTACTCAGCCCGGTATATGTTGTAAAGACCGAATACCTTAGGGAGTGTTCGGTGCCGCGAGTTTGGCCTTATATGCATCAGCTCCGAATCATGTCTTTGGTCAAATGTTGGGTTTGCCCGGCTCCCGCGTTTTGCTACCTTACGTTCCGCTCTATCGGCTAAGGTGGCACCGGGAGAACTACTGCGATTGTGCCTTGGTTCATCCGGATGAGCACCTCAGTAGAGAAAGCCGAAAACTGATTGTCATGGTAAAGCGCGAGACTGGTCAACCACTCGATGACTTAGCGGAATCTTCGGGATTCCTCCGCATTAACGAAGGGCCGGTTTTCCCGGTCATGTACGTACGTGCCCCGTACTCGGATGAGCGCGGAAGTACCAGGGGCTATATAGTAGCCCCACTGTCAAACTCCTATGGTTAAGTGAAAGTGTTAAAGCAATATAGTCCGATTGCCTCGTTCGCCGCGCTACCACCTCCTTAATGGACCAATACGTTGGATCAAGTGTGAACACGCGCTTTTGCGAACACCCCCGCATTATATGCGTGGGGGCTGAAGCCGACGACTGCAAACTTTCAGGTTATATACACATATACATAAATGGCCGCACAGGAGGCATCATAATACTTTCAGGAAAAAGTACAAACACAGCCTTTATAATTTAAACATCATTGTTCTTACAATCGATATACATGTCACTCGAACATGACACTCTTCGAGCACTGAGCCTCTATTAAACGAGCACCTTCCAGGACTTCTTCAAAATAGTGCTCGGCCGAAACCTGGCCTGCGGCCAGATTCTGGGTTGCAATAGCGGTGGCCTCCATCTCCGCCCAGTATGTCTTGACACGGGCAAGAGCCATCCGCGCATCCTCTATGCACGCCGAACCTCTTTAGAGCATCAATATGCGGCACAACACCAAGGAATCATTGCACAAGACCAAAATAACTATTCGGCCTTGGTCCTTCCGGCCAGAGACGATCCACGACAGACCTCATGGCAAGACCGGACAACCTATGGAGCTCGGCCCACTCGGCCATTTGCTCATTCAACAGCAGCGGACGCGCTGGAGCATTGAACTGCGACCAGAACAACTTTTCCACTTCGTGATCTTTTTGATCTTCGAAAAACTTGGTCGCATCAGCAGCACTCGCTGCCAAATCCAGGTACGCGTCCGCAGAACTCCATAATTGATCCAGAAGGGCATACTTAGGATCTCCGAACTTCGTCCGCAACAAAAAGGGCTTCCCAGCCGTGATATTTCCGGCTTGATGTAGCTCCTCCTTCGCCGCTCTGATTTTAGACACTACGAAAAAAATACACTTCCGTGATGATACGTGTTTGTCACAGTAGGTCGCGTTTTTTGTCATGCATGTACATCCATGACAAATTTATGACAGAATCAAGATAGTCATACTTGTGCTGTCGTAGAAGTGTTCCATGACATTACCAAAATTATCATCATGGAAGTGTCCACTTCCATGATGATAAATCGCGCGTCACAGAAGTCGTCAAGGGTGACCGACACGTGGCATCCACCGTAACGGAACGCCATTAAGCTATCGGGTCGGGTTTTGGATCCGATAACCCGTTAACAGCCCCGACCAATGGGGATTTTCCACGTGTAAAATCATCATTGGCTGGAGGAGACATGTGGCAGGTCCGCGTTGGCACAGGTGTCACTCATCCAATGGGCGAGACGCGCCTATGATATGTTGACACGTGGACCGGCCCATCAAGTTTAAATGGGCCGGCCCAATTGAAGCCCCACAATATTTTGTGGACCATAATGGGCCGGCCCAGCTAAAGGCCCACGAGATTTTGCGGACCATAATGGGCTAGCCCAGCTAAAGGCCCACAAGATTTTGCGGGCCATAATGGGCCGGCCCAGGTAAAGGCCCACAAGATTTTTGTGTGCCATAATGGGACGGTCCAGGTAAAGGCCCACAAGATTCTTGCGGATCATAATGGGCCGGCCCAGCTAAAGGCCCACGAGATTTTGCCGACATTAATGGGCTGGCCCAGCTGTAGGCCCATAAGATTTTGAGGACCCTAGTAGGCCGGCCCATTAACTGACTGCCATGTTTTGGGCCAAATGCCGGCCCATATTTGATCCGGTCCATTAATAGCCTGCCATGCTCCGGGCCTAATAGTGGCCCATATGAGATCCGGCCTGTTAAAAGCCTACCACGTTCTGGGCCAAATTACGGCCGAGATCAGGTCCGGCCCTTTAAGAGGCTTTGGGCTCAATTATGGCCCATATCAGATTCGGCCCGTCAACTGGACACTATGCTTTTGGGCTCACTTGCTAAAGGCCCACTTAGTAATCTGGCCTGATATTAGTTTTGGCCTGTTAAAGGCCCGTTTAACATTTCGGCCCTATATTAATTTCGGCCTGTTAAAAGCCCGTCATATAGTTGGGCCTAACTACGGCCCGGTTTGCATCCGGCCTGCTCGCAGCCGATATCTGATTGGGCCAAACAAGGACCGAGACAATTTTGGCCTGTTAAAAGCCTGTGATTTGATTCGCACAATCATGGGCCGGGGTTCATTTCGGGCTGCTGCCGGCCCGTGAGCTGTTCGGCACGTTTCAGGCTCAACCTACATCGTGATTGCATGACGGCCCGATTATGTACCGTAATTTTACGGTTTGGCCGGTTTACTGCGAAGACAGGATATATATACAGTAAAATAACTGCAGCATCGTGAATAAGAAAAAACCTAGACTATACAATAAAGAAATTACGGCATATTACATCCACTGGGCATCAAAGTTCGCCACTATGATAATAAAGCATAAGCAGACAGCAGATTACATACACTGGGCATCAAAGATCGCCACCAGTGCAAATAAACACGCCAACAAAATAATATACAAAACTGACAGCACTTCAATAGAATTCAAGAAAGGTTAGCCCTGCTGGGGAGCTGCAGCGCAAGCAGCTGAGCAAGATGATGAGACTGCGCTTGTTCAACACTTATATCTTCCTCACTCTGAAAGATAAACAAGCAGACAGATGACAGGTTTTGCACATAAAAGTATCAGTGTTGACAATTCATCACATTTCTTACTGACGAAGAAAGTGACACAGTTTAAAATTGCATTAACACAATATGGTATTGTTCAGGTCAAGACATGGCAGGAAATGACATTGTGAAGGAGTTGGCAGCTTCACGACACCACTCGATTACAGATCAAGAACTCATAAGTATCAATGGTTAGTGTGCTGTCAATTTATACCATTTCAGATTGGCAAATAAAGAGACGGTTTAAATAATAGTAGAATGATATGACATTGTTCATAGTTAAGACATTGCAAAATATGACATTGTGCTGTAGTGGGTAGGTTCACCACACCAGTGGATTACAGATGAAGAACAGAAGCATACATGCAGTGCAAAAGAAGATCACTTGCTCTGTATAGTTTAATTTACATGGTATGAAGAAGGAACTTGGTTGTACAACTGAAAACTTAAATTGAGAAAGGACAAACTTTTGTTTATGAACTACATAATAAACTTTAAACAAGCAATTTGATGCAAACACCAAAAATAAATAGCTGTTGCAGTCATGCCTAACCAAATATATACAACAAAGTTTGAAGGCTTGAGATGGACAAACTTACATTATTGGTGAAGACAGGCTCTATAAAGGCCTTGTCCATGCTGATGGGGGGGGGGCAATTCAAGAAGTTTACCACATAATCTTCTTCAAAAGCATTGCCTTTATTCTACATTTTGTTAAGAGTAAATATAGATGTGATAATATACGAAACAATGGAGAATATTTAAGATAAGATGAAGAGTGATGCTACATAACCAAGTAGCTATAAATGTAAGTGCAGCGATACAGGCAAAAGGTACAACCAAGAGCAATGCACAGCTAAACTTCTTCAGTACCAACCTTATGGTAAGAGTAAATATAGATCTGATGTGTAGAAAATGGAGGGCAAAGGAAAATAAGCTGCAGAGTGATGGTACATGAACAACTACCTGTCATTATAAGTACACTGATAAAGGACAGCATGTACTTACAAGAACAATGCAGAGCTAAAAAAACATTGGCATTGGATATATTCTACACTAATGTAACCATTCATACAGATCAGATAATTTGGAGCGAACAATTGATAAGCAAGCTATCATGCATACTGCTGTCACATAATGAACTAGGTATGTATGCAAGTACAGTGATACAGGATAACAGGTACTAACAAGAGCAAAGCAGCGGGCAGCATATTTGCGATATCCTGTCGTTCTTGTCAAACCGGAATTCTTCTTCGAGCAGATTTCCTGCAGAAAAGATCGTAAGGCACATGCGGAAAAGTAGAAGTTCAAATTGTCATGTGATTTCATAGACAGTACCTCATCCTGGGAACGAGACCAGTGCATAACAAGGTTTTTCCATTCAATGTCTTCTAAATTTAGCACAGGAGACTTCACCAGAAATTCGTTTATAGACTTGCCATCAAAGTGTGATTTCCTCAGGTAACACCGATACTGCTGCAATGCTTCCTTGAAAAGCACAAGCAAGCTTTGCTCGTCATGACTATCCAGATTGACCCTCGCCTAGTTACAACAATGTAATGTAAATCATTGATGTGTTCAATCAGCAGAAAACAGGAAAATAATAACCATGAATAATAGCACTTACACGTAAGTTGGACAGGAAGATGTGAAAATGGTGTTTATCTTCACAATAATCTTCCCATGATGGGAATATATGCACGTAGTCCCTAACAACATTGAAAGCATTGTCTTTTAAACTGGGAATAAATGGAATCGGGTTCCAATCTGCAGGAATTGGCCGTCTCTGCAGTTGGGATAGGTCTTCGGCCGGTGGACTTGCTATACTTTTTGCTGGAGTGGGATTTTTCTGTGGTACAACTGGTGCTATGGCAAATGAAATCGGTATACCTTTTGCTGGAGTGCAGGTCCTGTGTGGCGGGGCTAGTGGTGTGGCCAGTGAAGTATGGGTACAGTCTGCTATAGTCGGTCTTACGTTTTGTGTCACTGGTTGTACAACCAATATAAGTGGGGTGCTGTCTGATTTCTCCGGCACCACCACGTTTTTCAAGGACTTTGCTGGTGCTCCTTCAGGTTCGGCAATCACCCTCTTCCTTTTTGATGTCTGACGCACAAGAACATCATTTGAGTGGAAAACCGTGGTATGATGACAGATGGAATATGTATTGATAATGGATGGGCATGGCATCTCGACATATATGATGAGTAAACTAAGCAGATGGCGGTCCAACAAAGTAGAAGAAATGCAAGACAACATATGCAAGATACCCGCAATCAATAAAACATTGCCAAATTAGAACAGGCACCTTGATGGGTGAACATGACATGCCATCTGCCTTTGACTCCTCGAGGTTAGAATAGTCATTAGGATCATATTCTGAACAAGAATCAACAGGTGGGGAGCGTATGAGTTTCATTGCATCCAGAATGGCACTCAATGCCTTGGTGCCAATTTTGTAAGTCATTGCAGTGTTTAGCTTCAAGAGTGGACTGCTGCTAGTGCGACACAAAGCAGCTACACAGATCATAGTGTAGATATAACGGGAAAACCTTAAGCATCTGAGTAAAATCAGCAAAGTGGAACTTGCTGGAATATATGTGCTAGTATCGCCGGTACGGCTAGAAAGGCTTCGGATACCAGCTCTCTTCAAGTGAAGGTGCGGTACTGTTAATATCAGTGTAACTCTCAAAGGCGACACAACTCCGCGCATTTCCTTGCTATTCTTATAGGATTCAAGTGGGCAGGCCGCTACAAATCCTATTCCTATGTTTACAAGATCCTACGAATCAAAGAGGCTCAAAGTGTCCATCACAACCGACCGTATAGACCTGTACACTGCAAATGTCCCTGCTCATCTTCAGTACAAGGAACATACTGTACTACTATCATACTCCCTCCGTTCCAAAATATAAGTCTTGGTAGAGATTTCCACTATGGATCACATACAGATGTATCCAGATACATTTTAGAGTGTAGATTCACTCATTTTGCTCCATATGTAGTCCATGGTGGAATCTATACAAAGACTTGTATTTAGGAACGGAGAGAGTACATATTAAAGAAGAACGAAAGAGGAACATGGTAAAGAAGAGCAAGCAGATTTTGGATAATAAAATGTTGGTTGCGCAGTTCCCACACATGATGAACCAGAGCGCATTACGAATGCAACTCCCAGCTGTCTCTCGACCATTTCAGGCGGTTGGATGAAGATCCTACGTCTCCTAACCCTTCTTCTTCCTCGTCTCTGATTCTTCCCATACAGAACACCGCACGGGCTGCCCGCCGGACCACCGGCCCCCACCGCGTGTGTTCCTCCGCCACCCCCACCCCCACCCCCGCCCCAACCCCCACCCCTGCCCCAACCCCCACCCGCGTCGAGTTTTCTTC